>NW_020837971.1:7289830-7587172 GCF_003676395.1 Aethalodelphis obliquidens
GCAGGCGGACTCTCAACCACTGTGCCACCAGGGAAGCCCTTGGGATTGGCTTTTTTTTTACTGAGCATAATTCCCTGGAAAGCCAGCTAATTTGTGGCATATATCAGTATCTCACTTTTTTCTATTTTTAAGTAGTGTTATGTGGTATATATGTACCAGAGTTTGTTTAACCACTCACCTACTGAAGGACATTTGGGTCATTTCCACTTTTTGGCTATTACAAATAAAGTTGCTCTGAACATTTGTGTACAGGTTTTGGTGTAAACCTAAGTTTTGTTTTCTCTGGGATAAATGCCTAAGAGTGCAATTGCTTGGTCATATGGTAGGTAGTTGCATGTTCAGTTTTATAAGAAATTGTCAAATTATTTTGCAGAGTAGTTGTATCATTTTTTCATTCCTACCAGAAATGGATGAGTAATATAGCAATTTTATTTTTAAGGATTGCTTTTTGTACTTTATTTTTATAATTATATGCTTGTTTAATTATGTAAGAAGTAGTCACATCATTCTAAAGTCAAATATTTAAGACAAGGTACATTCAAATAAGTCTAACATTTACGACCCCTGTTCCTTCCACTTTGGAAGTAACAGTTTTTAAAAAATTGATTATTCCTTCCATTGTTTGTTATATTAGAAACAGATATGCATATATATATATATATATTTGTATTCTCCTCCTTACTTAGATAAGCAGTAGCATAGCAGAGTTTTTGCCACATTAGTTTTTTGTCTTAAAAATATATCCTGAAGATCACTTCATAGTAGTAATATAGAGATTGACTCATTTCTTTCTGTAGCTTCAAGGTGCTCCATCTTTTTCATGTACTGTAGTTTAGTCATCCCTTTGAGTGGACATTTGAGTTGTTTCCAGTCTTGTGTAATTGCAAGTGGAAGTGGGATTGTTCAGTAAAAGGGTAAATGTATATATCAAATTTTGTCAGATATTGCCAAATTCCCCTCCAGTAGCAACTGTCCAGTTTTGAATTCCCACCAGTCATGGGTAAGCATGCCTATTTTCCCCAGCCTCACAGTAGAGTTTTTGATGGAGTTGGAGTTTTGCTGGTTTAACTAGATGAGAGATGGTAATCTCAGTGTTTTATTGATACTTTTCATTTGTTTATTATGAGTGAGGTTTTTCCTTTTTTTCTTTTTTATTGGAGTATAACTGCCTTACAATGTGTTAGTTTCCGCTGTACAGTAAAGTGAATCAGCTATATGTATACGTATATCCCCTCCCTCTTGGACCTCCCTCCCACCGCACCCCCCCATCCCACCCATCTAGATCACCACAGAGCACCGAGCCGAGCTTCCTGTGCTTTATAGCAGGTTCCCACTGGCTATCTGTTTTACGCATGGTAATGTATATATGTCAATCCTAATCTCCCAGTTCATCCCACCCTCCCCTTCCCCCCCGCACCTCGCCGTGTCCACATGTCCATTCTCTACGTTTGCATCTCTATTCCTGCCCTGGAAGTAGGTTCATCTCTACCAGTTTTCTAGATTCCATGTATATGCATTAATGTACGATATTTGTTTTTCTGACTTACTTTTCTCTGTATGACAGACTCTAGGTCCATCCACATCTCTACAAATGACCCAATTTCGTTCCTTTCTATGGCTAAGTAATATTCCATTGTATATATGTACCATATCTTCTTTATCCATTCATCTATTGTTAGACATTTAGGTTGTTTCCATATCCTAGCTATTGTAAATAGTGTTGCAGTGAACACTGGGGTACATGTGTTCTTTTGAATTACGGTTTTCTCAGGGTATGTGACCAATAGTGGGATTGCTGGGTCATATGATAGTTGTATTTTTAGTTTTTCAAGGAACCTCCATACTGTTCTCCATAGTGGCTGTATCAGTTTACATTCCCACCAACAGTGCAAGAGGGTTCGCTTTTTTCCACACCCTCTCCAGCATTTATTGTTTGTAGATTTTTTTTTTTTTTTTTTGCGGTACGCGGGCCTCTCACTGTTGTGGCCTCTCCCATTGCGGAGCACAGGCTCTGGACGTGCAGGCTTAGCGGCCATGGCTCACAGGCCTAGTCACTCCGCGGCATGTAGGATCTTCCCGGACCGGGGCACGAACCTGTGTCCCCTGCATCGGCAGGCAGACTCTCAACCACTGCACCACCAGGGAAGCCCTGTTTGTAGATTTTTTGATGATGGCCATTCTGAGTGGTGAGAGGTGATACCTCATTGTAGTTTTGATTTGCATTTCTCTAATAATTAGTGATGTTGAGCATCTTTTCATGTGCCTCTTGGCCATCTGTATGTCTTCTTTGCAGAGATGTCTATTTAGGTCATCCACCCATTTTTTGATCGGGTTGTTAGTTTTTAAAAAATTTTTTTTAATATTAAGCTCCATGAGCTGTTTGTATATTTTGGAGATTAATCCCCTGTTGGTTGCTTTGTTTGCAAATATTTTCTCCCATTCTGAGGGTTGTCTTTTTGGTTTGTTTATGGTTTCCTTTGCTGTGCAAAAGCTTTTAAGTTTCATTAGGTCCCATTTGTTTACTTCTGTTTTTATCTTCATTACTGTAGGAGGTGGGTCAAAAAAGATCTTGCTGTGGTTTATGTCAATGAGTGTTTTTCCTATGTTTTCCTCTAAGAGTTTTGTAGTGTCTGGCCTTACATTTAGGTCTTTAATCCATTTGGAGTTTATTTTTGTGTATGGTGTTAGGGAGTGTTCTAATTTCATTCTTTTACATGTAGCTGTCCAGTTTTCCCAGCACCACTTATTGAAGAGGCTGTCTTATCTCCATTGTATATTCTTGCTTCCTTTGTCATAGATTAGGTGACCATATGTGCATAGGTTTATCTCTGGGCTTTCTCTCCTGTTCCATTGATCTGTATGTCTGTTTTTGTGCTAGTACCATGCTGTCTTGATTACTGTAGCTTTGTAGTATAGTTTGAAGTCAGGGAGTCTAATTCCTCCAGCTCCATTTTTCTTTCTCAAGATTGCTTTGGGTATTCAGGGTCTTTTGTGTTTCCATACAAATTGTAAAATTTTTTGTTCTAATTTTGTGAAGAATGCCATTGGTAATTTGATAGGAATTGTATTGAATCTGTAGGTTGCTTTGGGTAGTATAGTCATTTTCACAATATTGATTCTTCCAATCCAAGAACATGGTATATTTCTCCCATCTGTTTGTGTCATCTTTGATTTCTTCAATGAGTTCTTTATAGTTTTCTGAGTACAGGTCTTTTGCCTCCTTAGGTAGGTTTATTCCTAGGTATTTTATTCTTTTCATTGCAGTAAATGGGAGTGTTTCCTTAATTTCTCTTTCTGATCTTGCGTTGTTAGTGTATAGGAATGCAAGAGATTTCTGTGCATTAATTTTGTATCCTGCAACTTTACCAGATTCATTGATGAGCTCTAGTAGTTTTCTGATGGCATCTTTAGGATTTTCTATGTATAGTATCATGTCATCTGCAAACAGTGACCGTTTTACTTCTTCTTTTCCAGTTTGGATTTCTTTTCATTTTCTTCTCTGATTGCCGTGGCTAGGACTTCTAAAACTATGTTGAATAAGAGTGGTGAGAGTGGACATATCCTTGTATGAGTGAGGTTTTTCTTTGATTTTGTTTCACTTTATAATAGTTACTAGCCTTTTTACAGATAGTTGGGTTTTTTTTAACATGTTAAAATCTTTTTTTTTAATCATGGGGTAAATATCTGCTGATTTTCAGTAAAGCTTGCTTAAAAACTGACCATTAGGGAGGACAGTCATTTGAGTGATATCTGCTTATTGTTCTGTGATAACTAGAATTATCAGTGATGCTAGGATAGTTTTATGTCCTACTAGATATTAAGGCAAGTCTTATTACTGAGTAGTAGGTATTTCAGTCTAAAGCTCTTATTCTCCCATCTCAGCTCCCATGTAAGAACTATATCTAGTTATTTGACATTTAGACTAATAAGTTTAGACAGTGAAAACGCTTTGGGGGCGGAGAGCGGGGCAAGTAAACAGTTACTATGGATAATGTACTTCATGAGCGGAGGCTGGGGGAGGTTAATGAAATATTTTGCTTAATTGTTAAATGTTTAGTGTTTATTATTTCAAAATTGGAAATTAGGCAAATAGTAATAATGACGCTAACATGCCTCCCCAGACTTTTTGGTTTGTTCAGTTTGGAAAAAAAAAGTACTAGTTTCCAAAGTAAAAAATTATTTTCTTAACACAACAGAGTCACTTAACTGGCATCTACTGCTAATTATGCTAGATCAAATCTAAACTGTAAGGCAAGTGATGTACATATATTTTATACTGTACATTTTTCAATAAGAACATTAGAGAAATTATCAAGTTTATCACATTTAAAACAGATCTGCTTTATATCTAAATTTATGAAAGTTTATAAATAATCATGTTAATATTTTAATATAGGAGTTTGGATAAAGAGAGGGCGGTGCTACTACAACGCCGGAAAAGGGAAAATATGTCAGGTGGGTGAAAAGGATCTATACTAAATTAACTTTAGTATGATTGAGAGAATAAGAGGCCTGCATATTTTTTAGTCAGACGTAAACTGCTTGCTAATGAACGTTGATTGTATATATAATTTACAATCTCAAGTGGAGGTTTTAAATACTCTTTTTTTACAGATTTTGTAGAACAGTAATGTATTTATTTTAGGAAATATGGAAAATAAATAAAAATCATCCATATTTTCTTGCACATAGGTAACCTATTGGTTTAAAGATGTAAAATATGTTTGCTCTTTTGAAAGATGGTGATCCGTTAGTTGATCATGTGCAATAGTGTTTATTTCATTTTTAGGAACAGGATTTGAAGTTGTAACATATGCTAAACTTTCACTTTGGCTTATAAAACATGTTGCCACCAGTACAACTATTTTTGAATAACCATAGTTTATTGAACTGTGTGATGGACATTTGGGCTGTTATTATAGATAGTAACGTCATGAAACCCTCTTGGATAAGGGTTCTTTTGTACTTTTCCCATTTTATCTGTGGATAGATCCCTAGAAATGGGGTTGCTGGGTGAAGAGGGTAAGTGTATATAGAATTCTGCTAAATATAGCTAAATTCCCCTTCATAGAGAATTCTGAATTTCCACTGGCTATGTTTGTTAAGTGTCTGTTTCCCACAGTCACATCACCTGAGTGTGTTGTCAGATTTTGTATCCTTTCTAGTTTAACATCAGAAATATATTTGCAGTTTGCATTTAAATGTGTCTTACTGAGTGAGGAAGTGAAAAAAAATGTTTATTCTTCAGAAAGGTGGGGGAATAATAGTTTGTCATGTGGAATGCTGTTTTATTGTTTGAAGTAGAAGTATTACTTGTGCAATAATTTTTATTTTGCCTTTGAAGATGGTGATACCAGTGCAACTGAGAGTGGTGATGAGGTTCCTGTGGAATTATATACTGCATTTCAGCATACCCCGACATCGATTACTTTAACTGCTTCAAGAGTTTCCAAGGTTAATGATAAAAGAAGGAAAAAAAGTGGGGAGAAAGAACAAAACATTTCAAAATGTAAAAAAGTAAGTTTTTCCTATTTTGAAGATGAATAGATAGGAAGTAGTAGAAGTAATGGATAGTAGCTAGAGAAGGTAGCAGCATCTAAGCTTACTCAAACTCATTTAAAATTTTTAATGTGTTTTAAAGATTGAAATGGAGTAGAGAAAAATGTTTGCAAACTGCTTTAAATCATCACTCTGATGAGACTAGTCATAGAAATGCAAAAGCTAAAATAAGATTTAGTGGGTTGTTGGTTTAGAAAACAGAAATAACAGTTCTAAATTTTTAATAACTTATAAAGAGGTAGAGGAGCATATAATGATTGTGAATGGTTGTTTATAGCTGTTTGTCTCTGAATCATATTTAATCATTTTAATAAGGCTCCACATTTGTTGAGTTTCTTATGATCTAGATTTTTCTCACTTAAATTTTTGTATTAAAATATCAGCAGGAGGGGCTTCCCTGGTGGCGCAGTGGTTGGGAGTCTGCCTGCCGATGCAGGGGACACGGGTTCATGCCCCGGTCCGGGAAGATCCCACATGCCACGGAGCAGCTGGGCCCATGAGCCGTGGCCGCTGAGCCTGCGTGTCCGGAGCTTGTGCTCCGCAACGGGAGAGGCCACAACAGTGAGAGGCCCGCGTACTGCAAAAAATATATATATATATCACCAGGATATGATGGCAGAAAACTATTTATAAGCCACTTTTTAATAAATTTGTTATAATTGCTAATGAAGTTTTTTGTCATGTAAGGTAAAAGATACTTTCAATAATGACTATATATTTATTAAAGAGTGAAATTATACGTAGGTATAAAATCATTTTTTTTGAGTAATTCTTCATGATATTATTTGGTTATTTAATAGGCAGCATGTATTTTTTTTTTTTTTTTTTACATTTAATTAATTTTGGGGGCTGCGTTGGGTCTTGGTTGCTGCGCACAGGCTTTCTCTAGTTGAGGTGAGCGGGGCTACTCTTCATTGCGGTGCACAGGCTTCTCACTGTGGTGGCTTCTCTTGTTGTGGAGCACGGGCTCTAGGTGCGCGGGCTCAGTAGTTGTGGCACACAGGCTTAGTTGCTCCGCGGCGTGTGGGATCTTCCCAGACCAGGGCTCAAACCGGTGTCCCCAGTGCATTGGCAGTCGGATTCTTTTTTTTGTTTTTTTGTTTTTGTTTGTTTTTTTGCGGTACGCGGGCCTCTCACTGCTGTGGCCTCTCCCGCCGCGGAGCACAGGCTCCGGACGCGCAGGCTCAGCGGCCATGGCTCACGGGCCCAGCCGCTCCGCGGCATGTGGGATCTTCCCAGACCGGGGCACGAACCTGTGTCCCCTGCATTGGCAGGCGGACTCTCAACCACTGCGCCACCAGGGAAGCCCAGCAGTCGGATTCTTAACCACTGCGCCACCAGGGAAGTCCGGCAGCATGTACTTTTAAATATCTTTTTCATTTTCTAATTTCACCTCCCTGTTTAAAATAAGTCTTGATTCTAGCAGTCTTCACATATGTGTCTCTAATTTTGCTATTCTTCTCCTGTATTTTATTCAGTCTGGACAACTATTACCAAATTCTCCCTCTGATTTCTGATATGTTATCTTTACTTAAGCTGTTCCCTTCATTGTTCAGAATATTCTCTTCTCCATCTTTATCTTTTAAACTCCTACTCTACTTTGAGGCCCATCTAAAGCAGTACTTTTTTCGATGAAATTTGCTATGATGATCTTTCTTTGCATTTCATCATGGCACTTGAACCTATTATTACAGCACTTAAGCACATTTTGCTTTATTTCATTGTTATTTTCCTCATCTCAGATTGTAACTTATACAGAGAAAGTGATTGTCTATTAAGTGCTTTTTACAATTTAGGAACTCGTGTTTGGTATTGACCTAATTTTTTCATCTACTGCTTTCAAATTATGCCTTCTCTGTTTACTGTATAAAAGTTACTTGGAAACGTTATCCTTGTGTAGTTCTATTTTTAGGTCATCTAGATTAACAAATCTACTTTTTTAATAAAACAGATTTTGCATTTTCTCTGGCTGGAATGACTTTTGGCTATTTAAAATGAATCAATTCTGTCTTGGAGCACATTTTATTTGTTTCAGAATATTGTTGTATATTTAAAAAGAATTTTTTCTCTCTTGTTAAGTTAGTAATACTTGATAAGGGTTAGAAAAAAAAATCCAGGAACTGGGCGTAAAAGATTTAGTTTGCTTTACTGTTAAGTTTTTACTATTATTTGGGGGCAATATATAGTTAAAAATATATAGCAGAAGGATATATCTAATTTCGCTTTTTATTCAGCCTGTTGTTATGGCTAACTGTTAAAAATGTGAATGGAGTTAACAATAGACATTCTGGACAGATGACATTTAAAAAATACTCATAAAACCCTATTAAGGTATTGTTGGTTGGTGTTTTAGCACTTTAGGGCTTTGGCATGAAGCGTTAACACTGTTAATGACATGGATTGTGTATTGTGACCCATATATTAGGATTTTAATTTTTTTTTAATTTTTTAAATTTTCTAATTTTACTTGAAAAGAATTTTTCAAACTTGATATTAAGTTTTTCATAAAACTATGGTCAGCACATATTACTTACTTATGAATGTTCTATTTTTCTTTCAGTGTTTCCTCTGTAAATCAAACTTGCATCTTCTTTCATCATACTTCAAATTCTTCTTTTGTTTCAGCAGCACAGCCATTATCTAGGTTTAAAAATCTTTAAGTCATCTTTAGTCTTTGACATTCAGAGTTATTGTCAAAAGCACTATTGATTTTTCCTTGGGAATGTCTCTTCAGTATATTGTTATTTTTCTTCCTTTTTGCTTCTATAAACCCAGTCTACGCCCTTATTACCTCTAGTACAGTAATATCTTCTTTAATTTCTCCAACTTTATCCTCTTTCTACTTTAGTCCATTCTGCATTTGGTTCTGACATTTTCTGTGAATATCGTTTTTATTATCCCTTCTTTGCTCAGAGGTATTTCATGGATTCCTCCATCATAGTGAAGAACATACGGTATTTAAGTCAGAATCTTAAAATGTGACTTTTTAAATAAGGCTTTCATGACCTACTTTTACATTTTTTTTAGCCAGTCTTACGTCATAACTATTTTCAGTAGGTAACAAGTGCGGTATATTAGTTTTTCTTTGAGTGTGACATATTTCTTCCTATTGCGTGCCATCTTTCATATTTCTTTAGTACCAGAATTGTATTTCTTTCAGTTGTCCACCTGTCTGAACATATCTATTCTCCATAGTCCTAGCTCTTTTTCTGTGTTTTACGTGAAGGTTCTTTGCTTCTGCTGCTGCTTCTCCTTCTCCTCCTCCTCCTCTTTTTAATAAAACTTGCTGTCTTCCAACGTATAGTCTGCACACAAATTTGGAACTTAAATAAATTAGGAACTATATTGCTTACTCTAGGTTTAGTGTTCGTAAGTCTCTCGAAATAAGAGTGTACACTTTGGGGAGTGGAGTGGTGAAGTAAGTCTTAGATAACACGTTAGGACTTGGCAGATTAGAGAGCTCCCATTCAATATTTACTGAGTAAGTACAGTTCTTTTCACCATAGTGCTTATAATTTGAGTCCCTACTAGTAAGTGCTCAAGTATTACTCTCTAGTTGACTTAGAAATTAAAGTAATAACAAAATTATTTTAACCCACCCCAAAACTTGGCTCATGACTTAAAACTACTGCAATATTTTTAATACCTTCCAACTTTTATCAAATATTTTTCCATGATTGTAATATTGAGCACACAGAAAATTTAGAAATTTTCTTAGCATTGTATCTTATACATATTTTCATGTTATTACATAGTCTGTATTTATTTTTAATAGTAGTACAGTGTTCTAGTAGAAGACTTTACTTCAACATTCCCCTAGTTCTGACTGTATTGGTTATTACCATATTTTGTGTTATTTATGCGACTTCAATAAAAAGCTTGAGTGAACTCATTTTTAAATATTAATTATATCCAGTTTTTAAAAAACTAACTCAGAATTCCATGTTATTTCAGGCCTTTCGTGAAGGATCTAGGAAATCATCAAGAGTTAAGGTAAACACATTAAATTTAAGCCCTTATTATCAGTTGTCAAATATCTAGTGGTTAACTAAGTGGTTGCTTGTTCATAATAAAGTAAATTATGCTGTCTTAGTTCTGTGTCATTTTATTGCTTATATTATCTTTACCAGAAGTGGGACCATAGAGAATTATAATAGGGTTAATATACCACTCTTGGAGTTTATTAACACTGTTAAAACATTAAACAAAAGGAGATATATAAGTAATCTCTAATAGTAAAATTTCTAATACTAAAATTAAAAATTTTCATTTATCATTATATTCCGTGTCTCCAGTACCACTAGTATTCTAGACATAGAAATGCAAAATAATATTTGGAATTAGAAATTTTGCTCTTTTGCAGAGTTGGAATTCTAGTGATTTAGTTGTCAGTAGTTATAAAATATTATAAAATCACCATAGATTCACCGTGTAAGTACAAACTGGTCACTTGTGCCTTGAATTAATTAGAATACATCCTCAATGTTGTAGATGCCAAGATTGCTGAGAGAAGCAAGCCCCCCCAGCTGTGCCTCCCCTTAAAAGATAGGTTTCTGTTGGATCACGGAGGTCAACTATACAGTGTTACTCTAACTTTCTAGGTTAGGTAGTAAAGGAGAATGAATATCTCAAGTTGCCAGATATTAAAATAGGGTGTGGGAAGCGTGTTAGAATACATCTGTTGTCCCCATAGTATAAAGTGTAATCATTATTAATTATTCCACATTCCTGGAAAACAGATCATTAAGCAGCTGTCCAATGATTATTCTTGCATAGTTTTGGAACTCTTTCTTAAGAATGTTAATACATGGTGTCACTCAGCATACTGCAAGTCCAAAGTCTTATACAATGTTCTGTATATGTTAAAGTTGGGGGTTTTATATTTACTATATTAAACTTGTATTTATGGGATTTTCTCTGACACCAGAATGAAGAGGTCTGAAAAAGGGTTTTTTATTAAGCTGTTGGAACTATTGATACTCCAGTGGTTGTCCTTTTTTCCCATTTTATCTAATCTGAATAGCAGGCTTAATGAGGAAGGAGCATCTTTTACTTAACTGAGATATTTTCATTTATTACGTAAAGAAGTGACAGATTAAAATTTGAAAAATGCTTTGTTCACCTTTGAAAATTTTTCCGTTAACTTGAATATGTCTTTAAGATCATTACATTTCTAATAAGTAATTCTGTCATATTAAAAAGGCTCAAGAGATATAGAAGAGCTGTATTGAAGAGAAACCAAGTTAGTAGAGGATTTATTTGGGGGGGGGAGGGAGAGCAAAAAAAAATTAAAAGCTGAGAAGATTTCTTTAATAAAGCTGATGAAAACCTTAATATGTAGTGTCATATAGGAGAAAGACAAATACTGTATATTATCACTTATATGTGGAATCTAAACAATAAAACAAATGAATAAGTAGAATAGAAACAGACTCACAGATACAGAGAACAAACTAGTAGTTACCAGTGGGGGAAGGGGTGACAAGGGCAAGATGGGGTTAGGGGCTTAAGAGGTACAAACTACTATGTATAGAATAAATAAGCTACAAGGATAATAATAATAAGCAAAGGGAATATAGCCGATGTTTTATAATCACTTTAAATGAAGTATGATCAATAAAAAATTTTGAATCACTACATTGTACACCTGAAACTAATATAATATTGTAAATCAGTTATACCTCAATATATAAACAAATAAATAGGGGTAGTAAAAAAAGTGATTGTAAACTTTTGTGTCTGTATATAGTATTTGAAAAACATTTTTGTATTATATAAGCCATATTCACTATAGAAAATTCTGAAAAATAAAAAAAGAATAAAAATAAATAAAGGCCCAAAAATATGTGATGTTTCATATTTGTATAAAAATCTGTTCTTTATCAAGTGGTCATTATAATGTAGAATATATAATTCCGTAAAAGATCAGTTGGTAAAAGAAACCTACCCCTATCAAATAGTTGAGCAACTTACTATCGTTTGTTTCATTATAGAAAAGAATACTTTTTGTAGTAAAGATTAGTTACTTATATGGAAGGTGGACTGATGGTAAATTTTAGTAAGTGTTACCATACACATGTACATGTCTAACAGCATATATAAGAATTTTCATGAAATCTATATGTGATTTTTAAATTTCACAGTTATGGTAGGTTGTACACATTATAGAAATAATCTATCTTCTCATAAAGGTGTTCCGTTCTGTAGAAAAATTGATGAACAGCATTTGCAAACAACTAAATTGAAACTTCTTTTGTTAATAAATCCATTATAAATTTGAATTATGCTATTGATAAGATATATGTTTTTGTTATCTGCATTAATTGATTTTCGTCCTAAGACTGCAAATAATTAATTGAGGGAGTCCAGGCTTTAATAAACTTTTTAAATGTGTGGTAATTATGCCTTTCTCTAAGTTGCATTCCAATGAGAAAAGGATTCCCTTTTTGTTTCCTAAAACCTATTGAGAGGTTGTAACTTTTCACTGCTTGGCATTTAGCATTCTTTTTCTTTTTTAAAAAAATTTTTATTAGAGTATTGTTGATTTACAATGTTGTGTTAGTTTCTGCTGTACAGCAAAGTGAATCAGTTATACGTATATCCACTCTTTTTTAGATTCTTTTCCCATATAAGTCATTACAGAGTACTGAGTAGAGTTGCCTGTGCTATACAGTAGGTTCTTATTAGTTATCTATTTTATATATAGTAGTGTGTATATGTCAATCCCAATGTCCCAATTTATCCCTCCCCCCTTTCCCCCTTGGTAACCAAACCATAAGTTTGTTTTCTGCATCTGTGACTCTATTTCTGTTTTGTAAATTAGTTCATTTGTACCATTGTTTTAGATTCCACATACAAGCGATATCGTATGACATTTGTCTTTCTCTCTTTGACTTACTTCACTCAGTCTGACAATCTCTAGATCCATCCATGTTGCTGCAAATGGCATTATTTCGTTCTTTCAATGGCTGAGTAATATTCCATTGTATGTACCACCTCTTCTTTATCCATTCATCCATCGATGGACATTTAGGTTGTCCATGTCCTGGCTATTGTATATAGTGCTGCAGTGAACAATGGGCTGCATGTATCTTTTCTGCAGACGTATGCCCAGGAGTAGGATTGCTGGATCATGTGGTAGCTCTATTTTCAGTTTTTTAAGGAACATCCATACTGTTCTCCATAGTGGCTGTACCAATTTACATTCCCACCAACAGTGCAAGAGGGTTCCCTTTTCTCCACACCCTCTCCAGCATTTATTGTTTGTAGAATTTTTGATGATGGCCATTCTGATTGGTGAGAGGTGATACCTCATTGTAGTTTTGATTTGCATTTCTCTAATAATTAGTGATGTTGAGCATCTTTTCATGTGCCTCTTGTCCATCTATTTAGGTCGTCCGCCCATTTTTTGATTGGGTTGTTAGTTTTTTTGATATTGAGCCGCATGAGCTGTTTGTATACTCTGGAGGTTAATCCCTTGTTGGTCACCTTGTTTGCAAATACTTTCTCCCGTTCTGTAGGTTGTCTTTTCGTTTTGTTCTTGGTTTCCTTTGGTGTGCAAAAGTTTTTAAGTTTAATTAGGTCCCGTTTGTTTATTTTTGTTTTTATTTTCATTACTCTAAGAGATGGATCAAAAAACATCTTGCTGCATTTTGGCACTTAGCAATCTTATCTTACAGATTTTAATAGGGGGTATGAGGAGGAACAAGCACTTAAGCTTAAAGGTCTTTATTTTGTGAGACATTTTATTCTCATGTTGAATTTATCATGTGGACAGTTGATTATAGATCTTGGAATTATACAAAATTAAGATATCAAAGTATATTTTTATTATAAAACATGTTAAAAGTTGAAGTATTATATCAGAAAATAAGTTTATACTTAATATGTAGTATGTATAGTTTACATAATAATTGCAAATTTATTCTGGTTAAATAGAACTGTGAGTACAGAGTAGATATTGGCAGTCTCAAAAAAATTATTACACGCTATCTTTTTTTAACTGTTAGCTGACAGTGACTCCAAAGTTTTGGGTATTTTCAGTTTTATTGAAAGCCTCCATTTGGCTACAGTAGTGAAGCTTAAATTTCTGCTATTCAACTTAACTCTGCTTCCTTCAGTTTTCCAACTCGTGTGTCTGGCATCAGTATAAAAATGTATTAAGCTGCTCACTTATGGTCTTTTTTTTTTCTTTTTCCTACTAGGACCAACTTAGAAAGCCTATCATTATTTCTGGTTTATATTGTATTCTTTTATATAGATTGTCATATTGTGTGTGTGTGTGTGTGTGTGTGTGTAAATACTTAAAATCCAGATATTAATGCTTAGTTTGCTATGATTTTAGGGCTCAGCTCCAGAGATTGATCCTTCGTCTGATGGTTCAAATTTTGGATGGGAGACAAAAATCAAAGCATGGATGGATCGATATGAAGAGGCAAATAATAACCAATATAGTGAGGGTGTTCAGAGGGAGGCACAAAGAATAGCTCTGAGACTGGGCAACGGAAATGACAAAAAAGAGATAAATAAATCAGATTTGAATACCAATAATTTGATCTTCAAACCTCCTGTAGAGGTAAATATATCATTTGCCAAGAGATGATAAAACAAAAACCTTTTTCTACTGTATATCTTAAGTACTTAGACTGAAAGCAGTCTGGTTTTAGTTAATCTCAACTTTTCTCTGATTGTAGAGCCATATACAAAAAAATAAGAAAATTCTGAAATCTGCAAAAGATTTGCCTCCTGATGCACTTATCATTGAATACAGAGGGAAGTTTATGTTAAGAGAACAGTTTGAAGCAAATGGATATTTCTTTAAGAGGTATATTCATTTTTTTCTCCATGTTTTCTGTAGTTAAATATTGAATTTTTGGCTATTTTAAGCACAAAGCTATTGTTTATGTGTATTTTGTTTTCTAAGGGATTATTTTAATATTTAAAACTGTAGATGCAGATATATTCCTTAATCTCTTTTTTAAAATTAATTTATTTTTGCTTGCATTGGGTCTTCATTGCTATGTGTGGGTTTTCTCTAGTTGTGGCAAGCGGGGACTACTCTTTGTTGCTGTGTGCGGGCGCCTCATTGCGGTGGCTTCTCTTGTTGCAGAGCACGGGCTCTAGGCACGCGGGCTTCAGTAGTTGTGGCTCACGGGCTCAGTAATTGTGGCTCACGGGCTCTAGAGCACAGGCTCAGTTGTGGCACATGGGCTTAGTTGCTCCGCGGTATGTGGGATCTTCCTGGACCAGGGATCAAACCCGTGTCCCCTGCATTGGCAGGCGGCTTCTTAACCACTGCGCCACCAGGGAAGTCCCTATTCCTTAGTCTCTTACCCATCCCTATCTTGCTGACACTCCTAAAACAATCTACTTCAAAGATAAACTGTAGCAATATAGGTGGACATTAATGAAAAAGTCTGATTACCTGAGATTATAAGGAACCCTTTCCATCTAGGACTTTCCTAATTCCTTATAATTGCTAGAACCTGCAAAGACCACTGGTGACCACGTCCTTCTTTTATCAGAGGATGTTAGATTTGGTCTTACGTTATTGTCACCACTTTCAACTCCGACTTTCTTGGTACTGGAAGGACTTTGGAGCCTTCTTCTATCGTTTGTGATTTTGGGGGTGGGAATTGATGTGATCTTGTGATAGCCATTGCTTCCCTGAGGTCTAGAAATATGTTTGCATCTCTAGGGAAATAACATTCTCAGCCTATATGCTATAATTATTTAAAATATTTCATATTGTTTATAACTGAGTTACTTAAGTTATGAAAGATATACAAGAATCTTTCCCTTTCGTATAGCAGATTTGATCTGAAACAGTGCTGTAAATCAAACACGTAAATGCACTGATAGGAACTTTAATGGCATCTCATTATGAATCCTTATGTAAAGGCAGTAATCACTCCCTTTTTATCATTCTTTGTAAATTTGAATTCCCACCTGAATTAATTATCTTTGGTTTAGGTAAGGTTATATGAGCAGGTAAAAATCTTATTAGCATGAATTAGCCTAGTGGTTAAGAATGGGTTCCGGTATCAGACTGCGTATATTCAAATCTTGGCCTCCCTACTTACTATGAGTCTTTTAGAAATTTCTTAAATTCAAAATGTTAATAGTTTCTAATGCATTTCTTTTTTTGTAGACCATACCCTTTTGTTTTATTCTATTCTAAATTTCATGGTCTAGAAATGTGTGTTGATGCAAGGACTTTTGGGAATGAAGCTCGGTTCATTAGGCGTTCCTGTACACCGAATGCAGAGGTAAGCTTATAGAAATCCTTTGGGGAGGCAGGGGTAGGGAGTGTGTGGAATCTGAGTATTAAGCACAAAAAAGTCTGGTGGCCTAAAACAGACCAACAGTTTTTAGTTGTTGATGCATTTTATACTGCCCAACATCTTTCCATTACGAAAATTTAGGTGATAACTGGCTGTGAGGTCTCAGGTTACTTTGAGCATTGAAGAAATTGTGATATTACTTGTAAGAGAAAATACTGGACTTCTCTGTTTATTCTGGAAGCTCTATTTATGAGTCAAATATATGCTCTGATTTGATCAAGGTAGATGACGAAGCTGAGAACTAAAGTAGATTTTATATGTGCTAGTAAATTATGTTTTAGAAGTGTATAAAATAATATTTCTGGTTTTGTTTTTCACATACCAAAATAAATGTTTTCTAGTTATATAATGTTACAGTTAAGTGTAGGTTTTGAAGCAAGACTTACAGATTCATGTCTTCTTTTTGACTTACTAGCTTTGTAACCTTGTCTGTGCTTCAGTTTTATCTGTAAAAAGATGTTATGTGGACTAAAGGAGTTAATACACGTAGAGTACCTAGAACACTGTATATCACAGAAAAGTGTAGTGTTAAACTATACTTTAACTATATATTTATAAACTGTACCATTAATGCGTTTCATTAAATCAAAGATGCCATCACTTGTAAAACTCCCAATTTCGCAGATTTTAAAAGGGGAAAAAATATGCACCATAGAATTGATGAAATAGAGTTATTTTCTTTTCGATGCTCCTAGAGCCTGCATCAAACTTGCATAGATGTGTACCTCCTTCCCAGTTGATAACCACTGATTTAGGTACAAGTCTTGTAATTAATGGCATATTTTCCATGTTGTATTTGTGAATTACTTTGAAAAGAATAGTTTTCAAAATTGCAAGATGAGATGCTTCTAAAGGTAGAAAATAATTTATAGAGACATATATTTATGGAAATACAAAATTATTCTTTTAACTAACAGGTGAGGCATGAAATTGAAGATGGAACCATACATCTTTACATTTATTCTGTACAAAGTATTCCAAAGGGAACTGAAATTACTATTGCCTTTGATTTTGACTATGGGAATTGGTAAGTTCAAGTCTGTAAATATGATACCTGTTGTTTTCAAATAATTCCTTAATGTCCTTATAAAAATGTAGGTATTGTCATTACTTCTTTAGCTTTCTATTTTTATTTACCATTAGGCAATTAAAAATACTTGGAAACGAGCATTCTGATATCAGCTTCCATTACAGCATGGTTGCTTTGGTCTTCCAGACTTTTCTTATTGTAATGTAATGCTCATAGTATAATAATTAGTAATCCTAATTGAGCAATACTGACCTTGTTTATGTGAGAATTTTTTCCTTCTTTTCTTTCTTGTATTTTAGGTAGAGTGTAGAGTTTTACTCATTCAATTAATTTGGTTAATCAGTAGAAATGGATAATTTCACTTATTGCCCCTCAGAAGAAAAGAAATTGTGCCAAAGTTTCTTTGCAGTATAAATTGAAAGGGTTTGTTGGCGATCGTACGAGGAAACTCTGAGAACTGTTGTTCTGAAACACTAAAGAAGAGTTGATTAACACTAAGAAAAGTTAATTCTGAGTAGAGAAACTGCAATTTAAATTTTAAAAATTTTACTGTAAAAAATAGTAATACAGAAGTCCATGTAGGGAGTTCCCTGGTTGCCTGATGGTTAGGACTCTCTGCTTTCACTTCTGTGGCCTGAGTTCAATCCGTGGTCAGGGAACTGAGATCCTACGAACCGTGCGGCCAAAAAAAAAAAAAAAAAGTCCATGTGCCTCATTTCCAAATTAAGAAGCAAAACATTATCCATTAAAGGCCCATATGTTTAGCAGCCAGATTGCGTCTATCCCTCTGTCTTTTACCAGAGATAACTGCCATCTTTAATTTGGTGAGTTTAACATTTTTACTATGTCTGTAGATGTCCCTAAATAGTATGGAGTAGTTTTGTATATTTTAAAAATTTATGGAAATTATAATCTGTATTATTTTGCATTCATCTTTTCTCATTCATTACTTTTGTGAGATTCAGTTCTTTTGTTATGTGTAGCTCTAATTCATTTATTTTCACCGCTGATGGCATTTATCCATTCCACTATTGGTGGACCTTTAGATTTACAAAAAATGCTGCATGTGTACATGTTCTCTCCATGATAGGGACGTAGAGGTGGAATTGCTGGGTTGTAGAATGTGTACAGCCTCAGTTTTTACCAGACGTGGGTGAATGACCAGTTTATACTCCCATAGCTTTACTTCCTTGCAACACTTCTTTACTGTACTTTAAAAATCGATGTTAATCTGTGTGAGATAGTATCTTTTTATATTTGTAATTACCATCTTCCATGATTATTTTAAGAGCCCAAAGATCCTTTTATGTATTCATTTGTCATTTGGATTTCCTCTCTTATGACTTGTCTCATCATCTGTTCATTTTTCTGCTGGGTAGTCTTTTTTTTTAAACCGATGTGGGTGGAGGCACTTCTTTATATATTCTATAATCTTTTGGGTTATAAGGATTTCAGTTCATATCCTCCTGTATTTTATTTTTAAGAGTTTGTGTGGTATCCATTTTACATGCAGACATTTTTAATGTCCATTATGTTTTCTGTCAATGAAATCCCTCTTCCTTCAGTATATGCATCTCTACTTGATTGTTGGAGTCAGATTTATCCTGATAACTAAAGTGTTTCCTTTTTAGCTCTTTCTCCGCCCCCCCCCCCCACCAAGGTGGAAAATTGAGCATAATAGCTCTTTGCTCATTGCTTTGGGGGACTGTTTCCCACAGTGGTTAAAAATATAAGCTTTTTATAATCTGACTCTCTGCTTTCAAATCCTAGCTCGGTCACTTATATTAGTTATGTAACCTTGGACCAATTTTGTCATCTCTCTCTCCCTCATTACCTCATTATAATATGAGAAAAATAATACCTAACAGGAATATTTCGAAGATTGAGTTGACACATGTAAAGGGTTTAAAACCATTCTTGATACAAAATAAGTGCTGAATAAATATTAGCAGTTGTCATCATTATTATTTGCAGTTCTGTTGTCCTAAAATCAAAGAAAATATCTAGAAAAAGTTTCCAGCTAGTTTCTGTTACTGCCTGATTTGGAGAGGTGAGGGGTAGACCATGATGTTTGAGTTCTACCCCTGATTCACAGAATTAGACAGTTTGACTTGTAGCTTTCTACCAGTGTTGAAAGTGAATGAGTTAGGCGTATTAGAAACTTGGAAAAGTAAATTATTTTTTATTATGAACAAACTACTCAAAACATGCAAAGTGGGAGTCTTCCGTTATTATTTAACTCTGGTTTGGGCATTCAGCCTATATCCTAGAGATGAACTGACTCTTGGTGGTAGACAAGAGGGTAGAGAGTTAAGAAATACTGAAGAGCTGAAAAGTGTGGGCTTTGGACTCAGACCTGTATTTGAATGTCATCCCTACCACTTAATGTGTGACTTTGGACAAGATACTGACCTTCTGAGCTTTAATCTCATCCGTAAAATGGGAGTAATAATTATCACTACTGTGAAGATGAGAGGTAGTGCAATTATTTTTCAAGCTTCCGTTTATTTGAAAGAGGGAATACCTAAGGGCAAAGGCAAACATGACATTCAGTTTTTTCAAGGTAGCTTTTCAAAGAACCCTGGTTATTGAAATCATTCCTTAAAGTATAAGACAAACTAGTTAAGGTTTGGTATTTATTGTACCTAGCATTTTTTATTTAGGTCAGATTTAGAGTATTTTATCATATTCTGCATATACACTTTATAGCACTCTGAGGTAACCTGGGGTTTTTGCCTTAAAATATGCCATGGTATCATTTGACTTAAAAAGACTCAGTTTTAATTTATTGGAGTTTTTTCCTTCTGTAACCCATCACTGGTTATCCTTATGATTATGACCAATCTCTGGTCAGAAATCAACTTCTAATTATTATATTGTTTTTATGAGAAAATTTATTTTGTCATAGTTATAAGGAATGAAAATTAGCGAAAACGATTGCTTATAATTAGTAATAGCATACAGTTTTGTGGAGGTGTAGCTTAAAATGGATTAGAAAATATTACAGTCTATATCTTGAACAAATATTTAACTGGTTTTCTTTCCAGTAAGTACAAGGTGGATTGTGCATGCCTCAAAGAAAATCCAGAGTGCCCTGTTCTGAAACGTAGTTCTGAATCCACGGAAAACATCAATAGTGGTTATGAGACCAGAAGAAAGAAAGGAAAAAAAGAAAAGGATATTTCAAAAGAAAAAGATACACAAAATCAGAATATTACTTTGGATTGTGAAGGGACAGCGAACAAAATGAAGAGCCCGGAAACTAAACAGAGAAAGCTTTCTCCTCTGAGACTATCGGTGTCAAATAATCAGGTACTGAACTATGCTCTACTGAATCTTGATGAAAGAAGTTAAGAGAAGAAAATTAATTTGTCATATTTTATCCTCTTTTTTGTATAAAATGGCTTAAACTTTTTAAGTCATTCTCTTATTTAATGAAGTACTTATAAATGTAAACTACAGGTTCTGCTAGAATTTGTACAATATTTGTTAAACTTTTAAGAAACAGCTCACCCAGCAAATCCTTGTAGAATTGAATACAAGATTTTCCTTAAGACTGGGTAATTAAAAAAATTCTTCCAGATGGCACTGTCCTTACGTTTGTAATAAATGTTCTTACTTAAAGTCTTAAGCCATAATGATTCCTTTCCTTTAATATTTGGGACATAATGAAATCAATTCTGTAGGGGTGGACATATGATTTTTGAGAGGAAGTTATTTTAAAAACACATAAGATAAATTTGAGGAAAGAGTTTGGCCTGTACTTCCGCTTCACCAGGAAGTATTTTGTTATATGCCCTCTAAACAAATGGAAGTTAGTTAGGCGGGACCTTTTAAATGTGAAGATTAAGTAAGCTTTTATTCGTCTCCAGTGTCTTATCTTCTAAGGATAGTTTCCCGTAAGTGTTAAATTGAACAAACCTTTATTAAGCACTTGGTATTTGTAGGCACTGGGTTATGTGAAATAATTTATATGTTTATGTGTTGGTAAGAATATAAACTTAAGGCTTTGCGGACTCTACTGATAAAGAACATTATTGACTAGAACTTTGAGAAACAAAATTATTTGATTGCATGATTTTGAAAAGTTTCCTGAATTAGGAACCAGTTTTAAGTTTCTGAAATGGATTTAAGTACTCTTGTAATTTTTATGTTTAATTAGTTCTGGTTGAAAGACATTTAAAATACATGGTTCTGTGCCTCTAGTTTGTAGATGGAGTAGTAGTTTCTATAAAGCAGTCATTTCCATCTTTCAGGAACCAGATTTTATTGATGATATAGAAGAAAAAACTCCCATTAGCAATGAAGTAGAAATGGAGTCAGAGGAACAGATTGCAGAAAGGAGAAGGAAGATGGTAAGTTGGAAGGCCGGTAGCAGCTTCCTTCTGTCACTTGGGTTTTAGTGACACTGCTCGTCCCAAAATACTTGCTGCTGCCTTTAGGAGGGCCTTTACCTTGTTCTTTGAAGTTAGCAAACATGATGTGTCCCTGAGCATTTCTATTTGGCTTTGTCATTACCATTCAAGTAACTTCCACTAATCTTTTGTATTTTCACTGTGTGTTCATTAGACAATTTAGAATTTCTGACATTTAAGAAATAATTTTTTAACATTTTTGAAGCAGAGTACTATTAATTTTAATGCCAGAATTACTGTTCAAAATGTTTTTCATTAACTAAATGTATCCTTTCTCTTCATAATTTAATGTAAAACAAAAATGGAATTTTAAAGCTTATAATAGCACTAAATAAATGGCTTATGCGAAAAAGAAGAATACCCACTGTTGGCAGCTGCTATTTTTACATCTCATATTGCTATCACAAAGTAAGGTTTCCATTAAAATAAGGTTAGTATTTACACTCCCTGTACTATTTATTTGAAATATCTTAACCTGTATAAAAACTAGGACAAGATATTTTCTTAAAAATCCATGGTAATTTAGCAATTGATACAATGTCTAGGCCAGTTAAGAAGACATTAAAATATAGTTTGCCTTAAGATTTGAAAATGACTTTATATACCAACTGATGATCTTAGTACGGGCTTTCCCCACTCCCCTTTATTTTATATGCTCCCTTGTTTCCTGTTTTAGTGATTTTCATGTTGTATTTCATGGAATCTCAGGTGTCATATACTTAGCGGTAGGATCTTTGGATTTTGGTCATTGTAGGCCTGCTTAAATGTAACTCTTATTGCCTTGATGGTCATTCCTCTAACACTGATGTATTGTTGATGTTCAAAATTGCAAAAGCAATGCAGAACTGTTTCACAGCCTCAGGATTTCAGAAGCACTGCTCTGATGGGACAGGGTAGTGTTAGGAACAGGAGAGAAGAAAAACAAATATAGGAGAAAATATTGGAGGAGGTTGCTTATAAAGAAAAAGGAGTTCTTCCTCTAAAAGGAATTATCTTGAACCTTTTTCAAGATTGGGTTACATCTAATAAATTACCTGTACCTAACCCAAATTACCTATGGCCCTTTCTTGACTAGATGTTCAATATTGGCCAGTTCATTCCACAATTGCCACAGCCTTGTCTTTGCAATAATCCTGCAGAAACTTTTAGAAGATCACTTTAGGGTATGAGTGGTTTCTGTATGAGGCATGCGTCTGATACAAATACGGCTTTAAGGGCTATAACAATGCTTTTGGGGGGAGAGAAATGAGAGGAAAAAAGAAAATTCAAACCTGGAGGTTTGTTATATGACTCTGGGGCTACTTTTAAAATACTTCCTTCTTTCAGTGCTGAGAAAGTTAGTGGAACTTAGAACATCCTCATTTTGAGATGGCAGAAGGAAAGAGAAATGCCTTTTTGTTGAACATGATGGAACTTTGGATAGGTAGACAAAAAGGCATACTTGGGAATCCAGTTTTGTCCAGATTTTGTCTACTAGTATGCTATATTAATATAAATGAATACTTCATGTTTTTATATCTGTTTTAGCATATTCATTTTAATATATGCCACTAAGGTGGTTGTGCAGCTGAGTATTTTTCATGGGAATAAACAAACGTAAATATTTAGAATTTGGTATTTTGAAGGGATATGAAATATTTTTTATTGAAGTATTGAGGTACAATATTGTATAAGTTACAGGCGTACAATAGTGATTGTTTTTAAAGGTTATACTCCATTTATAGTTATTATAAAATATTGGCTATATTCCCTGCGCTGTACAATATATCCTTGTAGCTTATTTTATACCTAGTAGTTTGTACCTCTTAATCTGCTACCCCTATACTTCCCCTCCCCCCCTTCCCTCTCCCCACTGGTAACCACTAGTTTATCTACATCTGTGAGTCTGCTTCTTTTTTCTTATATTCACTAGTTGTATTTTTTAGATTCCACATATAAGAGGTATCATACAGTATTTGTCTTTCTCTGACTTATTTCATTTAGCATAATGCCTTCCACATCCATGTTGCTGCAAATGGCAAAATTTCATTCTTTTTTTATGGCTGAGTAGTAGTCCATTGTGTGTGTGTGTGTGTGTGTGTGTGTGTGTGTGTGTGAGAGATATACATACACACACATATATATGTATATTGGTCACATCTTTATCCATTCATCTGTTGATGGACACTTAGGTTGCTGCCGTATCTTGGCAATTATAAATAATGCTGCTGTGAACATTGGGGGTACACGTATGTTTTCATTTAGTGGTTTTCTTTATACACTGAGAAGTGGAATTGCTGGATCCTATTTTTAATTTTTTGAGGAACCACCATACTGTTTTCCTTAGTGACTGCACCAATTTACATTCCCGTCAACAGTGTATGAGGGTTCCCTTTTGAAGTATTTAAAAATCCTTGGCTCCTTAACCTGTAGCCTTCAAGTTCACTGTAATGTTGTTAGTTGTAATTGCTGTGTTTGCCTGGATGTTTTAATTATAGAATTTTTGCTATACTCAAATGACTAGAATGCAAAAGCATGCATCCTAGAATTCTTAAGCAGTTGGTTTGGCCCCTTCCCACTCCCCAAAGTATTAGTATTTGTGGGTTGAAATATTTTGTTTTGAAAAGTTTAAGTACTCATCAGCCTTTATTACTCCAGTGTTTGCCTTTTATATTGGCTATGTTAACATCAGTAATTGGAAAGATAGGTCAACTCCTGAGAAACTTAGGTCAAACTGATTTAAATTTTCTCCTGTGATGGGACAGACTTTAAAGCATTATAATAGGAGATACCAGTTCTGATGTGTATCTGTGAGATTGAAATATAAAAAGTCAGACTTTCCTCCCAGATAAGTACCATGTAATGTCCAAATTCAAATATACTTCAGCCCATCCTTTTGTAGTATAGCTTGAACCATATGAAATTGTTGATTTGATAGTTTTTATCTACACAAATGGCAGTTCCATATACAACCTAATATTAGCATGTTGCTCAGTCTCCAAAAATAGCACAGGTGATTTATGTAATTTGGTTGCTACTTTGTTCCTTTTGTTGAGAGTGGAAGATAATATCTCTGCCTTCGAGGGCATTTAGAAAACAGTTACAATGCAGCAGGAAGTGTGGTAAAGGAGATATATGACAGGTAACTTATAGCTGGAGGGATCAGAGGTCATTTCATGAAGTAGGTAGAATTTACCATTACCTTATGATGTTTAAAATCACATTTGGCTGGAATTATAGGCTGTTTTTTGGGGGGGGGGTGAGGAGGGATATAGGAAAATAAGATTGGTTGATTGTAGATCACATGAAATGCTGAATGATGATTTCATGAAAGAATACTCAAATCATTAGGGGGCCAGGGTAGAAAGCCATTCTTAATATTTTCCTTTTTCCTCCATTATATTTTGTCCTCTCCTTACAGAAGCTCACATGTGGCTAAATGGTATGGAACTGAATAGATGGTTATTAGACATTTTCTCTTTAACTAGTAAGAGATACTTCTTTGGCAGTGGGTTGGTATTGACTTGGGAGAATCTTAAGCTGAAATACAGTGGGTTGAAATATAATAATACGGTAAGTTGAAATACAGCAGGCTGTTTATACTCACCTGGTTTCAAAACCGGGGTACTACTGAGTAGACTCTCCCAGGTCCATGGTAGTTGAGTTGAAGTTAGGTGGCCATAACCTTGTCAGAGGTTAAGTGTACAGAAGGGGGTTAGATATTGAGAAGCTCACCTTATTTTGATGAACAGGTGATTGATTAAAAATATAAAACCTTAGAAAGATTTAAATTCAAAAGGAGGCTTGCTTCCCCTCCTTCACCCCATTTATAATGAAATGAAAAGAACCTCCTTTGTAGTATCTTTTAATGTATTTTCAAAATAACTTTCCACAACCTTATGGAAAGAGTACTTGGGGAATATAGTCTTGGTAATATTTGATGGCCTGTTATAGTCAGATTGCTTAAACTGGAGTCCATGCAAGGTGGTTCAGGTGGTCTTCACATGTAGGAGGATAGAAATTTGAGACCAACAAAAGGATATGAAGGGATAGTCACCTAGCTATGAGTTTCTTAAACCTGTCAAGCATCTAGGACAATCTAGAATCAATTGTATATCACCAGAATATAAACTATGTAAGGGCAAGGATTTGTGGGGCTCATTGCCTTAGCCCTAGCTTCTAGGGGGAAAAAAAGGTCTGGCTTTTATAAAAGTAGGTGGTCTATAATTGAGCTTATTAGATGTTCCTGGCAGCCATTTGAGGAAAGCTATAGATACGCCCATGAGTGTGAACTAAATGAAGCTTATAGTCCAGGCAGGATAGGATGCAGGATTCCCCACAATTTTCTCAGGCTTGATCCTTCACATCAAAAGGTATTCCAAAAAAAAAAAAAAAAAAGGTATTCCATGGAACTCTAATTAGATGTTTTGTGAAAGAGAGAGCTTTCTAGCCAGCTGACTTTAGTAAACAGTATACCTTGTCCCCAACTTCGAGATTTCCAGTATACATGGTGTTTGAAACCTCTTGAGAAGTTCGGTTTATGTCAGCATTTCCTCAACCTGTACGTCCTTGCAACTTGTTTTTCTGTAGTGACACCTTTGACATCCTGCAGATTTTTATTCTATAGAAAAAACACTCTGAGAAGACACTACTATACAGAATCCATGCTCTTACTAATGTCTCTAGGAAGCGACTTGATTTAGAAGATCAGTTTAGAAGATGCAAAAGAATTTTTAATAATAGTAAACTATAGGGGAGGGTAAATTTGCCAGAAAAGTCATCTGACATGTATTGTCCATCTTAACTTTTCTCTCCTCAGAGCATGACTAAGTTAACGTTGATTACTAGTTTTAATTTTCTTAAGTCCCATTTTCTTCACCACAGTGTTTAGGAATTGTTTTTTCAAAATCGTAGTATCGACTAGCAAAAAGGAACCTGTTTATTTTTATAGGTTGTCTGTTCAAACGAAATGAGGATATTCAGCTTCAGCTGCCTTGTAGTAAATTCAGGATTTCCAAAATCTTGTTTAAAGAATTCATTACATACCTTCAAATTACAGTGATATACATGGTTTATATAATGTATACCCAATTCTTATTCACTTAAAAATTTGGGTGTTTGTTATATGCTGAGCACCATTTAAAGTACTGGGTGAACAAAAGAAGGCAAGGTCCCTGTTCTGGAGCAGCTTTCACGGAGGACGGGGTGGAAGGAAAAACAAACATCAAACAGGAAAGAGTGCTATGAAGTTAAACTAAATCATCATGTGGTAGAGAAGAAATGGAGATACTTACTCTTTTGGAACAATTTTATTGGTAAGCAGTAATCTTAGCATTTTTTTAAAAATTAATAAATTCCTATTCAAAAGGTTAAGGGAAGTTAGTTGAGTAAGAAGTCTTTTAATTTCTCTATTTCAACGCTGTAAGTAATTTGGTAGGTTGGCCCTGCCATTTCCCTTTTCCTTTAAAAGGCAACTTTGTTGTTTTTGTTTTTAAGAGCCACTTCCTACTTGGTAGTAAGGTAAAAAAAAAAAGAAAGAAATCACAAAATACCTAAATGTCTTCATTTTGTTTCCTTCTCAATTCTTACATCCTACTACTAGCAAATTTCCTTCTAAAGCCACTGTAAGGCATCCAGAGTACATAAGCTTATTTTCACTCAGCTTCATATTACCAAATATCTCTAATTGGGATGAATTCTAACAATTTAGTCAGTGTAGTTTAGTTTTTCAGTTGTGATATTGTATAAAACTTTAATTCGTGTTATTATGTAGTCCTTGAACTATATGGACCTTAGGTTTTCACCATTTTTTAAAAAATATAAATTTATTTACTTTTGGCTGCGTTGGGTCTTTGTTGCTGTGCGCAAGCTTTCTCTAGTTGTTGAGAGTGGGGGCTACTCTTCCTTGTGGTGCAGGGGCTTCAGTAGTTGTGGCTCACGGGCTCAGTTCCTCCACGGCACGTGGGATCTTCCCGGACCAGAGCTCGAACCCATGTCCCCTGCATTGGCAGGCAGATTCTTAACAACTGTGCCACCAGGGAAGTCCCTCACCATTTGTTGAATAGGGGCTCATACAAGAAGATCTCCATAGTCTCTTCCAAGTACAAGGTGACATGATTTCAAGTTAAATTTGTGTTCCAGTGTGTTTATACATTGAAGCACAAAATTGTAATAAAAATTCTCACTGTACTCACTCAAGTGATAAAATCCTATAAAGGGATATTAAGCAGACTTTCCGCTTACAGAAAATTACTGTACTCTTGTGTGTTATACTGTAAAGCCATAAACTGAAAAATGTCATAAAAGCAATCTGTAGATCTCATCAGAGATTTGTCAGTTTTTTTAGTTCAGCACCCAACACTCCAGCGTTAACAACAGTGTTGTTGTTAACAACAAAAGTCAAAAGTCAACCCTGTCTGATTCTAATTCTAATTCTAAATCAGGGTCTATCAGTTGCCAAGCTCATAGAGAGTAAAAATGACTTTTGAGGTCTGAACAGTCAGTGGCTTGGAATGAGTCATGAAAATGAAACATGCAGGTCCTGGTGGTAGCCTTAGGTGACAAGTATCATCTAAACTACATCCAGCTCAGAGGTCAGGATCTATGGACAGTCTGCTGAACTAAGGCTCCTAATTTCTCTAGTCCCCTGAACAATCAGCTATAATTATCTCAAGCTATATATAAAACTTATTTATCAGTTAGCTCTATAAAGTGGGTGGTAAATTTTCAGTCATTACATACTGTATATCTGGTTGTGTGTGTCAGAGAATACACTGGTGAATATAAAAGCTGAATGACATATGAACCTTAAGGAGTTTAAAAAAAAAAGTAGATTAGTAACTAACGTTTTTCTTTTCTTCACATAATCGAAAGCATGTTTACATTTTCTAAAGTGTGTGTTTTAAGATGAAGCTGGGTTAAAGCTATTAGGATACCTGTTTAGTGCTTTCAGTTAATAGTTGTAGTAAATGTAGGAAGAATTATGCTTTATTTTGCATTATGTAGTGTGTCAGTAGTTGGTAATTGGAAAGAAGAACAAACCAGGAGCCTGGAAACTTGGATAATAATTATGGCTCTGCCTTTGAGTGATTCTGTTAATACACGTGGGCTCTGGTTTCTTCAGCAGTGTAGGACTAGATTATTTTTAAGATCCTGACCAGCTCAAAAAGATCGAGTCATCTAGAAATAAAGGATTTTGCTTTGACTATCCATTAGCTGCATTGTTTACCAAGGGAGTTCAATTTTTAAATGAATTAATTTTGTCTTTACATCAATTAATTTTATCTCTGACCCTTACTGTATCTAAAACAAGTGAATAATGGACCATGTCAAGGAAACTTCTTTTGGCATAAATTCGTATTTATCTTAGGAAACTTTCCTTGGATAATCATGACATAGAAAATATCTCCTTTGGGTGCCTGGCCCATGGGTAAATTTATTTTATACATAAAATGATTCTTGCTAAGACAAGTTTGTTTCTTTTGGAAAAATGTACTTTTCCCAGATTTATTTTTAAATTTATAAGCACAATAATGAACCCCTTCTCTTTCTACCCACCCCCATTCCACAGGTGAAGCAATTATGAAAATCTTATTTTTTAGTTACTCCAGACTTCTAAATTTAGGGTGTTAGAAAAGCCCTAATATATTGAGACAGGATTTTTATAGAGAGCCATAAATGAAAAGGGGTCGAGTAAAGTGATTTATTAAGACCAGAGACATGTATTATCTAAGGAAAGAATTCAGCTTTAAAACTTCCAGTTCCAGTAAAGAGATCTTTTGCCTATGTTCTTTATTTTAGTGTCTTATTATCCATCCCAGACCAAGAAAGCTAAGACGCAGATATGTGTCCATGAACAAGTAATCTTACCTCTTTGGATCTCAGTTTCCTTACCTGTAAAATAAAGAGGGTGAGGATAACACATTTTATAAGACTGACACATTTGCAGTATGGTAGTCTGTTTTCACCAATTATAAAGTTCTCAGAAGAGTTTTGTTTACATATTTCCCTTACCTAGTGGAACAATAAAAGGAAAAAATATAGGAAAGAGTAAGTAATAGTTTTCATAGTGTAGGTGTCTTACTTAATGCTTGAATCTCTGCTGATAATTACTCGAACTCTAAAGCTCTGATATTGAGAAGACCATGCAGCCAGACCTTGAGTTATTGATCTTTCTTTCCTACATGGATGACAATAAAGGAAGAAAGATGAATGGATCTAAGCCTCAGGACCTGGTTCTTTACATTTGGAGAACTGGACAGTTGATGGACATGCTTCCTGTTTCTGGTTGAAACCTGAAGCATTTGCCAGGCCCCCTGGCCAAGGCTCTGGGTCTTGCTTTTAATGTTCTCTCTCCAAAGAGAACTGATGCTCAAAGGAACTCTTGCTGTTTTCCAGTCTCTGCCTTGAACTGTCAGTGTAGACGGGAAGAGCAGAAGATAGAGGAATGCCTTATAACAATTATAATGGAGGGCAAGAGAGCCAAAGGAGAAATAGTAACACCTAAGAAATGCCTACCATTTTCCAAGTAAGGTTGGAAAACTTCACAGATATTTTATATTTGAATTCATTAACAATTCTGTGAAGTGTAAATATTGTTACCCACATTTTATAAGATGCTCAAAAAGGTTAATAACCAGAGTTGTTACATTGCCTAGGGTCACAGAGATAGTAAATGACTGGTAGCATCATGATTTAAACCCAGGACTTCACCCCACAATATCCTGCTATGACATGTCAGTATATTCACTCCTTATGTTCATATGGATTTAACCTTTTCAACATATTATTACCTTAGGAACTTTGATCTTATTTTTAAAAGGCTGCCTAATGTATTATTGAGAAAAAAAGATTTTTGGTTTGATAAAGCAGGGTCGTTCTTGAGTCTTTTTTTGGTTTTGCCTTACCTTTATCATTAACATACAATCATCCAAACATTCCTTTCATTGTAATATATTTGTAATGACAGGGTTTACCAAGATGTTTGGGATTCTCAAAGATCTAAAATGAATATAAATGTTTTTAATCCCATATCTACCATCAAAAGAGGTGTTTTGCTAACACCATCATAGAAAATTTTTTTTAATTTGCCATGAACATTTGGACTTTTGAATTTTACTTCACAGCAGTATTTATTACGTTACTTTAAATTTTGTAGACAAGAGAAGAAAGGAAAATGGAAGCAATTCTGCAAGCTTTTGCCAGACTTGAAAAAAGAGAGAAAAGAAGAGAACAAGCTTTGGAAAGGATCAGCACTGCCAAAACTGAAGTTAAAACTGAATGTAAAGATGCACAGATTGTCACTGATGCTGAAGTTATTCAGGTATTATTATTCAGGTCTAGTTTTATTTTCACACTTCACCACTTTCCAATAAAATTTCCACAATTTAATTACATCTATAAAGAATTTTTGATGTGATACTAGCTTTTCAATAGCATTTTTCAAATCCTATGAGAATTTAAGACTTCAGCTATGAGACTCCACTTGCTTTGTTTTAGAGAGTAAGAAAATTTTTAATTATGTCAATTTAATATATATCAGAATTCATAAAGACATTTGGGGCAGTTAGCTTCTGAAGCAGATTGATGCCATTAGATTTCAACTACTGAGTTATATAAACAACGTATTAAAAGTTCCATTCTCTTTTGAATTAGGAACAAGCAAAAGAAGAAACTGCTAGCAAGCCAACTCCTGCCAAAGTAAATAGAACTAAACAGAGAAAAAGTTTTTCTCGGAGTAGGACTCACATCGGACAGCAGCGTCGGAGACACAGAACTGTCAGCATGTGTTCAGATATCCAACCGTCTTCTCCTGATATAGAAGTTACTTCACAACAAAATGATACTGAAAATACTGTACTTGCAATAGAACCAGAAAGTGAAACTGCACTAGCAGAAATAATTACTGAAACTGAAGTTCCAGCACTTAATAAATGTCCAACAAAGTATCCCAAAACAAAAAAGGTATGTGATTCTTAATGAATGTAAGAACTGTTTTTTAACAAATGTCTTATGATGTTAAATATATTCATGTTTTAGGAATTCAGTCTATAACATCTCATAAGGAAGAGTGATAGAGTCGTGGTTTTTATACTAGCAAAGTTTTAAACTAAGAATGAGAATTGCAAAACTGTAAAATCAGTTAATAGAAATGTTTGCATCATTAAAATATCCAGTATATCAAGGCTTCCTTGTAGTATTGCAATTCTGATTTCTAATGATTTAATTTTGCCTACTTTATGTACTAAACTACACTTCTCAGAAACAACTAGTTTGAGATGAGTTATCCTTTCTTTGTAGTTTTTATAAATTTCATGGTAAAGGTAGATTACAAGAATTAAGTGTGAAGAAATTGTTGATTTCCATAGAATGTAGTAGGATGTGAAAATTTATAAGGAAGGGTAGTTTCATTTTAATTTTATTGGAGTGTAGTTGATTTACAATGTTGTGTTAGTTTCAGGTATACAGCAAAGTGATTCAGTTATACACATGCATACATGCATTCTTTTTTAGATTGTTTTCTCATATAGCTTATCACAGAATATTGAGTTCCCTGTGCTATACAGTAGTAGGTCCTTGTTGGTTATCTTATTATCTATAGTAGTGTGTATGTGTTCATCCCAAGCTTCTGATTTATCCCCCCCACCCCGTTTCCCCTTAAGTCTGATTCTGTTTTGTAAATAAGTTCATTTGTTTCTTTTTTTAAAAAATTAGATTCCACGAGTGCTATCATGATATTTGTCTTTCTCTGACTTACTTCACTTAGTATGATCATCTCTAGGTCCTGCTGCAGTGAACTTTGGGGTGCATGTATCCTTTCAGATTACGGTTTTCTCCGGATGTATGCCCAGGAGTGGGATTACCAGATCATATGGTAGCTCTATTTTTAGTTTTTAAGGAACCTCCATACTGTCTGTACCAATTTACATTCCCACCAACAGTGTGGGAGGGTTTCAGGAAGGGTAGTTTTAGGTCAATTTATTAATAAAAATCTGTCAAAAACTACTGTCAGATTTAATGAAGCAATTGTGGTAAACAATCACTGAGATAAACCAACCTGAGCTTTACAGGAAGGCCAGAAATACAGAACACCCTTATGAAGCTTTGTTTTTCTCCCATTCTGAGTACAGCAGATTGGAGCAGATACCAAAGTGCAACCCTTAGGCTCTCTGGGCAGTGGGGCAGATCATAAATGGATCCTTCTCACGCCCTTCCACAACAAAATACTTTGAAACCCACTTTATCTGGTCTTTGTTCTTACCAAATTCAGTATAGTTTGTAGGTACTGTGAAACCATGAGAAGTATACTTCGTAAATATCTAGGAGGAACCTGAGAGTATACTTCAGTGGCGAGTCAAAGGATTAGAGACGATCTAAACACCGCTCTGATTTGAAGTCTGTGCTCACCTTTGCACCTTGGATCCTGAACAAGCAAGCCAGCACTTGATTTTGACAATGAGCAGTTACTTTTGCCCACTTTGGGAGGACAAAAAGTAGCTGCAGATTTTCTCCATAATTTGGATTAGTGAGAAAGAAAAAAGATTCATGTTTAAAAGAAAAGCTACTTTTGGGAATTCCCTGGTGGTCAGTGGTTAAGACTCTGCACTCTCACTGCTGAGGGCCCAGTGGGTTCAATCCCTGGTCTGGGAACCAACATTCCACAAGCTGCACAGTGCAGGAAAACAAAACAAAAGGCTGCTTTCTTGACTGCAAATATGACACAGTCCCTGCCCTTTAATTATTAAATGACTAAACTACTGTGGCACTATAGATTTAATTCCCTGGTCTTGAGATATAGGTTCCTGTATCCTGATTCTCTCTAAAAAAAAAAAAGCCTTTTTCCCACAGGTTTTGCGTGTGATATATACTGCTATTTTGAACAACATTACTGTTTGACAGAGTACCAAATTATTGTGATTTCCTATAATGTAAAGGCTACCTTCAGTTTCACACATGGCACTTATTCTGTGCCAGATACTCTATGAAGAGCTTTGGCTATTTAACTCTTGTAATCCTTACAATAACCCTATTTGTAGAGCTAGTTTCTCTCATGACCCTTCTTTTATAGATCTGGATTGAGATGTAGAAAAGTTATGTAACTTGCTTGAGGTAACGGTAAGTGGCAAAGCTGGGATTCACACCGGGGCAGTCTGTTGCAGACTCCCAAGTGCTTTAGCCCCACTGTTGCTTGTCCTAGAAAGGAAGTTTACATACATTGAAAAAAGGAAGGAAAGAAAAGATGCCAAAATGCTTATAGTGATTATCTCTAGAAGACAGGATGTGGGTAGACTGTTTTTTTTATGTATTTCTGTATGTGTATTGTGAGAATGTATGTGTAAATACATATACACTAGTTTTTCTACATATTCTACAAATTACATTTATAATAAAAATTAAAGGAGTATAATTTGATAACTAGATAGAAAAGATATAAGTGCCCACACAGCAAGGAAAATGTGCTTGAGCTGAGAAATGTAATCCTTATTTCCATGCCCATTACATCTGAACTTTACTAAATAACTAGTTCTTAAAAAAAGAAAAAGTTGAGTAATCATTATACTTTAGGATCAGGTATATTCATACAGCCAGTAAAGAGTGAACTATGTACACTGTAGATGCAAAAAAATAAACAGAACTAAGAAAGGGATTATGTGAATTTTCAAAGCATGGGAACTTAGAGATTTCAGCCCCCTTAAATCATTAGTTATTGTCAATGCCGACAGCTTTAAAAATATATATATATATATTTTATATATATATATATATATATATATATGCACTGGCCTCATCTGGAGATTCTGATGAGCAGCCAGAGTAGAAAACCACTGCCTAGGGCTTCCCTGGTGGCGCAGTGGTCGCGAGTCCACCTGCCGATGCACAGGACACGGGTTTGTGCCCCGGTCTGGGAAGATCCCACCATGCCGCGGAGCGGCTGAGCCCGTGAGCCATGGCCGCTGAGCCTGCACATCCCGCAACGGGAAAGGCCGCAGCAGTGAGAGGCCCGCGTACCGCAAAAAAACAAACAACAAAAAAAACACTGCCTAAAGTCTGACAAACTGAACATTTTACACATAATATAGAAGCAGTTTAGTGTTTGTGTTTTTAAGATAGTACTGAGGTCTCCTAGATTTTTACTATTTTATAAAAATATCATGTGTTTTGTTCCTACAAAGTATAATTGTGTAAAAAATTTTAGTAATAAGTGTAGATAACCAAGGAAATGCAGAATGACTTATATTGACTTTTTAGACATCATATATGAAGGATTTAAATTAATCTCTCATTTTAGATATGTCAGTTACAAATTTGGTATTAGAATATTCTATAGGAGAATCTGTATAATTACATATATAGTGATCCAGATTTTCCTTCTCTCTAGCACTTGGTCAATGAATGGTTAAGTGAGAAGAATGAGAAGACGGGAAAACCTTCAGACACCCTTTCAGAAAAGCCTCTGCGCATAACTACAGATCCTGAAGTGTTAGCTACACAGCTCAATTCTTTACCGGGTCTCACTTATAGTCCACATGTATACTCTACTCCTAAGCACTACATTAGATTCACTTCACCATTCCTTTCAGAAAAAAGGAGAAGAAAAGAACCTCCTGAAAACATTTCTGGCTCATGCAAGAAGGTAAACTTTTCTTTGGATATGAAACTCTAGTATGAGCCAAAAGCCATTCTCATTCCTTACTCTACCAGTCCTGGTAGTGAGATGCTTTTGGAATTGGCTGTATATTTATAGGATATGTAAACAGCTACAAACTGATTTCTCTTCATTTATTGTTCTATGTATTTCAGCGGTGGTTGAAACAAGCTCTGGAAGAAGAAAACTCAGCAATTTTACACAGATTTAATTCACCCTGTCAAGAAAGATCCAGAAGTCCTACAGTCAATGGTGAAAATAGAAGTCCACTACTATTAAATGATAGCTGTTCTCTTCCAGGTAGAATTTCTTTTCAGTGTTGTTCTAGTGTGGAGAATGTGGCAGGATATATATAGCATATATATATTCTAATTATTATGTACCTTTCAAAAGAAGCACATTGTTACATATATTTTGTCTTTTCTGTCCTCCAAAGTTTTAGACGAAGGTAGACATGAAAACCTTAATTTGCAAGTACCATGTACAATATGTTGGGGCTTATGGTTGAATTTTGGGCCTAGTTGGCCAGCTGTTTTTCAACAAGATTCAAAAGGACTCTTAGAAATCAGTTAAATTAACAGCTGTACTTGTAAGATTTCTTAGAGCCCCCCAGGCCTGTAAGCCTTCTGGCAAGATAATATGCTTGCTAACAGTGAAAATGACTAAGTTGGGGGGCGGGGTGGGGGTGGGGGAGAGATTGCTTCCTGTTATCTTTAAAAACTGTGAAATTTAGTTTCGGGGTGACAATCATCATAATTACGATTGCTGATGTTTTTTGATCTTTCCCAGAATATATTACAGATTATAGCAAATAGCAGCAGTATAATTTCTTAACTTATTTCACCAACAGATTTAACTACACCACTAAAAAAACGAAGACTCTATCAGTTACTAGATTCTGCTTACTCAGAAACCTCCACACCTACTCCTTCACCATATGCTACCCCAACTCACACGGATATTACTCCTACGGATCCATCATTTGCCACTCCTCCACGGGCAAAGTCAGACGACGAAGCTTGTAGAAATGGTTATAAGCCCATTTATTCACCAGTTACCCCAGTAACTCCTGGCACACCGGGAAATACCATGCACTTTGAGGTGAGAAAAAACAGAAACAAAAACCCATGGGGATGGGGCTTCTTTAATAGCTATTTTTTTCTCCCTTTAATAATTAGTGTACTGAGAGCAGGGAAAAAAAGTTCTTAAGAATCTAAGAGCGAAAATTTGGAACATGCATTTGTGAATTTAAACTTTATTTTTTTATTAAAATGCACATAACTTCCATTTCATCTGATTGATATACAAAAAGTCAGACTAAATGACTATGTGTATCAAAGTGACCTTAAAGCAAAATATAAGGGGAATGGAAATTAAAAAGTCTAAAACCAAAGTCTGTGTAGTAGTTTCTCATTTTAAGTTCTCATTTCTATAAATATCATGGGTTTGTTAACATATTTTAATTTTCAATTATGATTATTTCTTTTATGTAGAATATTTCTTCCCCAGAAAGTTCTCCAGAAATTAAGAGACGCACTTATAGTCAAGAGGTAAGGAGATACTAAAAAAGGTTTTTTAAATCGGTGACTTTTCCCTAGTATCATTATAAATTGTTGGTAGATTTAATGTAACTAGCTTCCAAATGTGGTTATTTGTATAATTTTTTTTTTTTTTTAATTCTGTAAACAGGGCTTTGACAGATCTTCAACCATGTTAACATTGGGGCCTTTTAGAAATTCTAATTTAACTGAACTTGGTCTGCAAGAAATAAAGACTATTGGTTATACCAGCCCTAGGAGTAGGACTGAAGTCAGTAGGCAGTGCCCTGGAGAAAAGGAATCTGTGTCAGACCTTCAACTGGGACTCGATACAGTCGAGCAAGCTGCCTTACATAAAACCATGGAAACACCTGCACATGATAGGACTGAGTCTAACAGCCAACTGGAATCTGCTCACTCTGGACGGGGCCCAATATATTCTTCCTGGGTAAAGAGTCCTGACAGAACAGGAGTTAACTTCTCAGTAAACTCCAACTTGAGGGACCTGACACCCTCACATCAGTTGGAGGTTGGAGGAGGCTTCCGAATAAGTGAGTCAAAGTGCCTGATGCAGGATGATACTAGAGGCATGTTTATGGAAACACCTGTGTTTTGTACTTCAGAAGATGGGCTTGTATCTGGTTTTGGACGGACTATTAATGACAATTTGATCGACGGAAGTTGCACACCCCAGAATCCACCACAAAAGAAAAAGGTTACAAATTTAACGATTTATAGTCCTTTTAATAGTGTTTTTTTCATACTACTTCTGAGGGTAATTAGTAGTTATAATATGTACTGTGTAAGGCATTCATACTTTATTCATATTGAATTATTGACACGTACATTTTTAAACCTTTTGTAAATGCTCAGTGAATTAGATTATGTTTGCAGAGAGCTAGTGATAACAGAAAATTCCTATAAGGAGCATGGTTTCAGAGATCGAAACCTCAAGGTGATTTATTTCACTGAAAGAGTAACTTTTTAAAGCTAACCACTTCCCAACCAAATAAACAGAATTGAATAATATTTGTGTTCTTATTACCCTTATTTTACATAGAACAGGCAGCCGATATAGAAGAAATGCCTCTTTCCTCATCCTTAATACCTACAGTATTTAGGCCATGGATATAAAAGTATTTATTATATAAATAATAAGTTCCCTGATTTACCACCATTATTTGGTTGGCAGACATACCGAGACAATTAGAATGCCTTATTTCAGATCAGTGGGAGAAACTACAACACGTATTTTATTTGTTAATAGGCTTATTGCTTTGCAAGTCGAAAGAATTTTAGTGATGTGTGCTTTTAATTTTTATAACAGAGTCCAGTTGGCAACTTTGTGGGAAGCAATATAGTATAGTGGAAAGAGCACGGGCTTTCAAGTAAGACCTAGGTTCGAATCCCGGCTCCAACACTCACCAGCTGTGTGACCTTGAGTGAGTGAGTTACTCAATTTCCTCATCTGTAAAATGGGGATGATAATATACCTATTTCATAGGGTTGTTGTGAGGATTAAATGAGATAATGTATGTAAATCATCTAAATACAATGCCTGGCATATAGTAGGCATTTGATAATTGTTAATTATTATTGTTTGTTCAGAATCAAATTATTTTATATAATTTTCTTAATGTAAATACAGTAATTCTCTTTAGAAAAAAAAAAGAATAGATTGACACTGACATATAAAAACAAGGATAAAAGATTTGCTTTTCCTTATCTTTCTTGCTTAAGGTTTCTCTATTAGAATACCGGAAAAGACAACGTGAAGCTAGGAAAAGTGGCTCTAAGGCAGAACACTTTCCACTGGTTAATGTATCACCTCACACAAGTGGAAACTTGAGCAGCAACAATGCTGATGGGTGTGCCAACGGGAATGAAAATGGGGAGCAGATAGAAAGCACTGCTAGCCTACCTTTACCAACACCAGCTACAGTTTATAATGCTACTTTGGAAGAAACCAGCAATAACTGTCCTGTTAAGGAAGCTTCTGCCAGTGAAAAGAATGAACCAGAAGTCCAATGGTAAGCTGCCTGTTGGAAAAAAAAAAAAAACCTAACAAACTGGTAACTTTAGAACTACAAGTAATATACCTTATAATGACAGTAGTCTTTGTTATTTTATCATCCAGTCACATAGCTGATTCTGAACGGAGCTTATATATTTGTAAAGATTGGTAGTGTGCTGTTCTGAAAAACAACAAAGTTTTTGTTAATCAGCTGCCTTCCTGTTTGTTGTTCTCCTAAAGCAGAGGAGGTTTGTGATCATAATTTTGACAGATCCTTTTTGCTGATAAGAGTTTTAAGCCAGTTAAGTATTTCCCTGCATCATTAAAGGTCCATTATAGCTACTCCTTGATAATTTTCACACAAATATTCCTCTCCAAAGAACCTTTATCCTAGTCAACATCTGGCAGTTTCTTTGTCACCTTACCAGTTGCCTTGAGAGTACAGCCATGTTTAGTGTTTCTTCGATAGGAATAGAAGAAGCTGGATACAGAAGGGTCCTGCAAAGGGCAGGAGGCCACATTCACTTTGCTCCATGGTCCTCTTACCTCTGAGCTTCCTGCTAGCCTTATAATCCAGACCCAAGGTAATTTGTCAGGGGTATATGTGGTCCCTTTGGTAACCTGAAGTGACGTTCTGAATGTTGTTTTGCTACCCCCTTCAACAACCCCCTCCTTTTCACCAAGAAATTGCTTAAGACAAAGGAATGGCGTCTGCTTGAGTTCTTCAAATAAATGAGGATAAAAGTCTCAGTTTTGGGGGGTGTTGTGGGCTGGGGTGGGGAGCTGTTTTCAAAGCTTTTCCCCAACGAACAAAAGCCTTTATCTGAAAGGCTATGTTGGCCATCAGGGGACACAAACTGATCTAGCTGGCAGCAGCTTCTGAACTGATGTTATGACTTGATTTTAAAGGACCGCCTCAACTTCAGTGGAGCAAGTGCGAGAGAGGAGTTATCAGAGAGCTTTACTACTCAGTGATCACCGAAAAGATAAAGATAGTGGTAAGTGAGCTTGTTGCTTTGCCGAAAAGTGGAGTCAGCTAATCACTCTGCACCCCCGTTCTGTGCTTCTAATGTTCTCTTTGGGTCTGCTTCTGCTTCATCTCTAGGGGGAGAGTCACCATGTGTCCCATGTTCACCGATTCATGTTCCGTCTTCACCTTCATCTCATTCAAATCACATTCCCCAGTTGCAACCCAAGGGCCCAGTCCCTTCTTTCAGTGAACTTATGGAAGGTCAGTAAGCAGATGACCTATCATGGTGGTGGTTTTAAATACCTTTTCAGAAAGGAGAGAGAGAGCCTTTATAAGACGTTGGTTTGAATAGTAGAATGTACGTCCGAGTGTTAGTAAAAAGCAGTATTTATCGTGCAGTTTTACATTTTCTATGGTTCCTTACGCTTTACAGATCCTGATCCTGAAAATCCAGAACCCACGACTACAAGTGAATGTGCGTCCCCAGATCCTTCCCAAAATACTTGTAAAAGCCCTTCAAAAATGAGCAAGGTAATAACATTGACCTTTGAACGTGGCCCTTCAGAAAAGTGGATGGTAATGTGCACATGGAGGTTTTTCTGCTGTACCAAGGATCAGTTTCTGATTTCTGGACACTTCTCCTGTTCAAGTTCCCATGTGCTGAACGTACTTCAGCAGCTTACACTTGCTCCAAGAGTTCCTTCCACCCCTTCCTTATCCTAGTGTCTAGGAAATTCATAGTCTTTTCATAAAATATTTGACCGGCCAGCCAGTTAATTCTCTAAAAACAAACGGTCAGGTGACATTAATTTAAAAGAAATGCTGCCTCTATCCTGGATCATCAAGACATGATAATCCAGTGGGGCAATATCTTTGGAAACGTAACGATGAGGAAATCTGAGATTGACTTTTTCTTTCTGCTTAAAGAACATCATTATATATTCAAATAGTCTTATCCTTGGATTACCTGAACTTGAACAATGGAAAAGGTATTACAAGTGAAAACAGTTGGGGGGAGCAGGTTTATCTACCCAAGCAAATTTATCCTTAGGTGGAGTATAGAAATTTCAATTATGGAATTGAAACCTGCCTGCAGTGTTTAAGTGTGGTTCTTTCAGAATAGGAGTCAAAGACAGGTTTCACTGCTCAGGGGAAAAAAGGCAGATTAATTTCCTTAACTTGTCTTCAATAAAATTTCAGGGAATTCAGTTGAAGCTTATTATCAGAACTCGCTCAACTACTTAAAAAAACTGGCGTTTTAACATCTCAAGCCTCTGTAGTTGTCCTCCTCTCAGACCTCTTATTCCCTGCCCCCGTTCCAATTAATATTTAGCTAACATTAAATACCAGTAATAACAAACCTCAGTGTACATAGAATATTTCTAAAGTTTATATAAATTTTCTTCTCACAGCCTGGTTCACCGGGACCTGTAATACCTGCCCAGCCACATGGGAAAATACTCACAAAACCAGATTCCCACTGGGAGGGAGCAGTTACTGTGTCAGAAGCTGAGAACGGTGTCCACCTGAAAACAGAACTCCATCAAAAACAGCTGTCAAGTAACACCCAAGCACTTTCGAAGAATCATCCTCCACAGCCACTTGTTCGCAGTTCATCTGAGCAACTTGCACAGAAGCTGCCTTCCGCGCCCGTGAAGTTGCACTGTCCTCCATCACCTCACGTAGAAAATCCTCCAAAGTCGTCGACGCCCCACACGCCTGTACAACACGGTTATCTTTCACCAAAGCCTCCTTCACAGCAGTTAGGCTCTCCCTACAGGCCTCACCACTCACAGTCACCTCAAGTTGGAACACCTCAGCGAGAGCCTCAAAGAAATTTTTACCCAGCAGCACAGAACCTTCAAGCCAGTACGCAGCAGGCCCCTTCTGGAGCGCTGTTCACGCAGACGCCCTCAGGACAGCCCCCGGCAGCGCTCAGTCAGCAGTTTACCCAGTCGAGCCTGGGCGGCGCGGCCCCACCCCCCCCGCCCCCCCCCCCCCCCCCCCCTCGTCTTCTTACTATCAAAACCAGCAGCCCTCCGCAAACTTTCAGAGCTATAATCAGCTGAAAGGCAGTCTTTCCCAACAAACTGTGTTTACATCAGGACCAAATCAAGCTCTTCCCGGCACCACGGGCCAGCAAGCCGTTCCGGGACATCACGTGACTCCAGGGCACTTTCTGCCTTCGCAGACCCCTCCCGTTCACCACCAGACCTCCGCCGCCGTAGTCCCACCCCCGCCTCCCCCTCCTCCCGCTCCAGGACCACACCTCGCCCAGCCACAGCCACACTCCGTAGCACACGGCGTGGGGCCTGTCCACGCTGTCGCCCCTGGGTCCCACGTTCACTCTCAAACGACTGGACACCGTCTGCCACCCCCACCTCCCCCTCCCGCCCCGCATCACCATCCACCGCCCCACCCCTCCACGGGACTCCCAGGTCTGCAAGCACAACACCAGCACGTGGTGAGCTCCGCCCCTCCACCACCCCCTCCTCCGCCGCCTTCCGGTGTTCTGGCTTCCGGACATCATACCCCATCGGCTCCAGCCTTACACCACCCACCTCATCAAGGACCTCCACTTTTTCCTTCAAGTGCTCATCCAGCTGTACCACCGTACCCCTCACAAGCTACTACACATCACACCACTCTGGGACCGGGACCCCAACACCAGCCTTCTGGAACAGGGCCACATTGTCCTTTACCAGTCGCAGGTCCTCATCTCCAGCCCCAAGGACCAAACAGTATTCCCACACCTACCGCTTCAGGGTTCTGTCCTCATCCTGGCTCTGTGGCCCTGCCACATGGGGTTCAAGGACCTCAGCAGGCATCTCCAGTGCCTGGACAGATTCCAATTCACAGAGCACAGGTGCCACCAACATTTCAGAACAATTACCATGGTTCAGGGTGGCATTAAAATAGACTCCAAAAACTTTTTAAAATGTTCTGTAAGATAAACTGTACATTTCATATGTACCTGTTAAGGTACTTTTTAAAGCTTGTACATGAAACTTTGTATAAAAAACAAAACAAAAAAACACCAGTGCTCTCTCATTGTATTTTTCCCATTTTTGCTTTTTAAAAAAATCCCTTAAAAAATGTGCTGTTAAGCCAGTGTAGGTATCTTTTATTTTGTAAGTGAACATTCCAGCTGTTTTTCTGGCAGTAGATTTGATGCTACATGATCTTTAAATTTTATTGTTGGAATTAAATTCATTTAGTGAATGTTTTCTATATTATTATGTTATACATATGCATTAAATACACGGCTAAGTAATGGCAGTACGAGGATTTTCTTTCTATCAATCAGCAGTTCTGTGAGTGCATCTTATGTATAAAAAAAATGCAATACAGATTTTTAGTTTGGTGTGAAGATGGCTCATTTTGTTTTATCGGTTATTTGCAAGCAAAATGTAATATAATGTACAGATGATTTTTAATGTCTCCTGAAAAACTGTAAATACTGCATTTCTTTTGCGTATATAATCGCTTACAGCTTTTCTCATTTGACATATAGCACTGTACATATGACATGTCTTTGCAAAACTGTGTGATCTTTGTGAAAGTAGTACAGTATATGGCCTTTAATTCCTCTATTTTAAATATACTGTCACATTGAAGCACTGGTTGGGCATTTTAATTCATGTTAATAAACCACAATTATGTCAGTTTTACCAAATTGTCCTGTACCACTTCTGAGATTGGGGTCTGTTTATGCAAGAGTTTTTACAGAAGTTACCTTTTCCAGATAGAGTTTGTAAGGAGCCTTCCATTTTCTTTCGCAACTACTACCTCAGCTGGACGGGACTGCAGCAAGATCAGGAGGCGGTAAAGGCTTGTTCCTGGAAGGTTCCTACGTGTTATTGTTTTGCAGGAGCAGGAGCCATGAGAAACTACCGTGCTACGCAAATGCTGCACACGTTTGCTTATATCTGACATCGTACAAGATGAGTCCATTCCATTGAAGCGTCCCGTGATTCAACTACAGACTAATTTACAGCTGTTTGAAAGTACGGAATATTTTACCTAAAAACACAGGAATATCTAATTTGTACATGTTAGAACATGACTGAGATGTCCTACTGATGAACCAAAATTAGTTGAAAACCTTAACATTTACTGTCTAGCTATAGTATTTTAAAGAGTAGCAGGAAATTTTACAAATTTGTTTTGGGTGTACAAAACTACAGGAAAAAGGCATTCTTAGCTCTCTCAAGTGAAATGAAAGTGCCCTCTCAAGTGAACATTTTATTGCTGAAATACAAAATACTAGTTATTATTTTGGAATAATAAATTCTTATTGTCTTCTACCTCTCAGGAGGATTAAGTATAAACCAATAGCAGTGACAGTATTTGTCAACATAGTTCACCATCCAATTACTTGACATAATTTGACACAGTATACAAATTCTGTGTATTGGAGAAAAAAGTAAACAGACTAAAAATGACTAAGATTGGCAGTAGTATGTCATGTTTTTACACTTTTAATGTCCATTTCCTTTTGAAAACAGCTACATTAACACAGCTGTGTTTAGGGCTCAATCCTAATCAAGTTTTAGAACTTAGGTCAACTTTGCCATCCTTGATTATCAAACAAGATTCTACTTATGGTATTTGCTAAAGAAATACCTGTCCACGAAGAAGTGGCTTTACATCATCCAGTCATCCACTCCCCCCCCCCCCCCCCACCGATAGTTTCAAACAGAAGACAAAGTTAACTAGCATAGTGAACTATGAATATTCACACCTCTTTAAAAGGACTGTCCTAAAGATTTTAATTCCTCATAGTTTTAGATTTGCCTACTATACAAATAATGTATACGGAAGCTTTTCTGTAAACTGCATTAATTTCTTAAAAAAAATTAATGGGAGAAAACTGGAATTTAAGAAGTAATTTCACCGGCAGATACAAACTGAAGTTCTCTACCCCAGCTGTTCACTAGCTACGGACAATCCAAGTACAGGAAGAAGCAAGTTAGTAAATCAGTTTTCACCTAGAAAGCTAATGCTTTTTTGAAGCTCCTATTATATCCACTTTTCCTCTGCCTTGGGGCAGTTCTAATTTCCAGACAGCCAGCTTCTGAATCTGCTATCATCACATATGTGATCCACTGCTTGTCATTTTCCATGATGACTTCACATGGACTAGAGAAAGGAAAAGATAGGACATTCAACTGAAATCACGGAGCTGGCTATAGTGTTCTGCATAAACCAGTGGTTCTCGTTTAGCTTATATGCATTCATCATCATCAAGCCACCAAGAATCTGCTAAAAACCATACCATACCTAACACAAATGTATATTCCTTCTAGAACAATTGTTTTTATATTTATAAACTAGTTAGGCTATTTTATCCTAAATTAGAGATCCTTACAAAGTTCGTAATTATCTGGATTATTTTCTAACATGAGCCCAAACTGTATTAGACAAATTTCATTCAAGTGTGCCATAACCCTGATAAAAATTCTTATGGACTTAGGGAAGACATACGTGAACTCCGTGGTTCTCGTGAGAATGGTTCCTGTGCAAATTGTGGATGGCATCACTGGTCTACAGCCACTATCTTTCACGGAACCTACAAGGTCACCTACAGCCTCAGAAGAAAAACTTAGCATGCACATTTCATAAATGAATGGTATCTTCCACCTCACAGCGATATGATCTAATGCTAACTCCTAAGAGGATTACGTGTCTTGTTCCCTCACAGTGAATACTGTTAAAAAAGAAGAAAACTGACAATGCGCAAACAAAATGTAACTAGTATGTTTTTGATGAAACGTGAATGAAAAAGGTTCACAGAAATTCTAGGTAATGGATCTATACTACAGCATCTTTTCTAGATCCATATCCTACCCTTACAAAACAATGAATGTTTTCCTCGTATTAAGCCTTAATGCATGTTCTACAACTACCTTTCCTGCTACAGGAATGCTGATACTTCCTTTCGTTCTGGTTACACTGCATTGAAAGGATAGCAAATGTTTATTGATTCTATCGCTTCAAATATAGGCCAATGACCAAGGCAATGTCTGGAAAAGAAACCCAAAACACTTTAATTTTTAAGACAACTGCAAGCACCTCAAACAACGGATTATTGTTACAACACTTGTTAACTTTTCACAATCTAGTTATTGCAAAGGCATATGGATAAATGTTAATGGACAAAGTCAAGAAAAACGAGGCACCTTGAGGAATGTAAAACAAAAAAAATTCAATCCATTGATTTCTAAAAGAGGCTAAATGTACCTCTATATATTACATTCTAAAATTGTATTGCCTACTATGGTCTGTGTTCTGGATTCTACAGTTTTAAGGAAATGCATAAACAAAATTGTGTGCAATCTGCAAAGGGAAAAAATCATTTTCTCAACTTCAACGCATGGAAAGACAATGAAAAAGCTAGTAAAATGTGTTGTAGCCACACACTAAACTGTCCCTGGAATGAATGCAATCCCTGTTACCTCTGAGATGTTAGTATTCTGCCCACTGCACTGTAAATTGTACATATCATACCTTGGTTCTAGACAAACACGAGCAAGCTTTTCCAAAACAATATATTTTTTCACTCCACACACTGAACATGTTTCTCTTGTCCAATTTAATCTATGTAGAGTTTAACTTACAGGGCTTGGAGGAGGCAACACCACATGGTACCAGGCTACCACATTTTTAAAGGGAAATTGCTCTTTTTCCTTAAAAGTACCTTTAATTTAAAATATGCAAAAATATGAATGGGAGTGCTAAACTATAATACGTAGTTTAGAATGAGAAGCATGTCTTTTCTTTGTATAAAGTGCCATATAGGGAATGATATAACCCAGAGCCAGTTGTTTAAAATCCAATGCAAAAGGACTGTCACGGAATGAAAAGTTTGCACAACTCCTCGGAGCAGTTAAAGTCCATTACATGCAACTTAGGCTACAAAGCACTCAAGACTGGGTAGCTTTTCTGAAATTTGAGTCCCCATCCCATATTTAATGGAAATTAACATTTACAGGGTGCATTTACATACACTATAATACAGGAATGATGTCCCTTTGCCAGAAGATCAAATTGTACATTTCCTTGCTATTTCTTGGTTCCAACTTGATAATTTCTTAAGATTGTAAATTATATAGTACTCAGCTAAAATACTTCTTCATAAATAGTTACAAAACCTGCCAAAACACAAGGAGGAAAGTATTCTTCGTTCAAAAAAAATTGACATTTGAATGTCACACAACACAAGAAACAATGCTTAGAGACATGTTATTGTTTCCAGAAGTAAAGTGGGTCAGTAACTACTAAGCTGAAGACAAAAGACTGCCCTTCCCCAGGATCACAGTGCACAAAAAAGCAAAATGTCAAACGACAGTACCTCAAAGCAAAATAAAAGGTCTGAGGATGAAGCCAGCTCACTTGTAATCCTGTTAAGAACGAGAGTCCCCCTTTAGGGCCAATGCACTGGACAACATGTGCCAGCTCAGAATGCGTGTGTGCAGAATCTGCTAAGAATTCAACCAAGGGTGCCGAAGGCATTCGCCCGCTGAGGCTCGTTTTTCTGGAACCATTTCTAACATTGGGATCAGGAAATCTGTAAACTGTGCAGCATCTTCATGGGGCCAACCATACTTTTCCACAAGTACATCAAAGAGGCTCCAGGGCTTCAGCTTGGTGATGTGCCGCAGCTCTCCTACAGGGAAAAACAGGCATGTCAAGAAAGCTCCAACTGTGCATTTCCCATTGTTGGTCCAGCCGGGTTCTTTACAATGAAGCAGATACCTACCTGCTCAACACTACATGACAACAGAGGCCAGCTTTCCCACAGACGAAAATGTCACATTTCAAGTAAGCTTGGTGAATATAAACAAGGGTTCATTTAAAAAGGAAGAATTCATTTGTATCAGCTCCAAGTTTCCTTAAATAAGCAGAGCACGCTGAGGACGCCCAGAATATTTTCATTTGCAGAGACTGACCGAGGCACTCTCCCCAACTTGGGATTCTTCGCAATTTGTTTAGGAAAAGCTTTAAGATACATGCTATTTAAACTCCTCGGACCATTTTTTCTGCAGCTTACCATTTTCCTCTGGAAGAGCGCTATTCAAGAGAACCTGACAGTAGTGACAGTAGAGGTGTACTTCATCGGTATAGGTGCTGTCCAGTATGGTTGCTGCCAGCTCAATGTGGCTACTGAGCGCTCAGAACGGGGTGAGCGCAACTAAGGAACAGAAGTTTAAGTTTAAATATAGCCACAAATAGCTAGTGGCGACTGTACTGGACAGCACAGCCCTAGAGCCAGCCCACATCAAATAGCATTCATCTCCACACATTTGTTGTAAAATCTAAGCTATCAGGACATCAATTTATAAAGCCTGAAGTTATACTTTTCAAAATGTGCTAACTGCAGTATGAAAAGTGGGGGTTATGAGCAGCCCTGACAGAGTGACTGACAAGCTCATAAACGGTCCACGAACTATAACAGCCTTGTTCGCAATAGGAAAAAAAGTTACTTTTAAAGTCAAACTGCCAAAAGGACAGGAGGATGGTCAGGGAGAATGACTCGTCTCCTCTGTCTGTTCACAGGAGCCGCGCACCGAGAGGCCTCCTCCGTCTGCCCCGCGGCTCCCCTCGTCCTGGGGCCCAAGCCGCCGACAACGGACACCCTCACACAGAGGCCAGTTCCTCTCTCCGCTGGCACCTGCTGTAACCTCACCAACGAGGGGGTTTGTACACGCGGCGCACTGACAGAGGGTCAGTCCAGGGCTCACAAAGGTCTTCTCAGGAGGCCAGGTCTGCTCCACCCAGCTATTCAACCCAGTGTAGATACACACCCCTCCTGCTTCTTTAGTCATAAAGAAGATAAAAGGGTATCACAGACAATTACGAAAACAAAGGAAAAAACGACTGGTAATCCACCCCACGATGACTTCTCCTTTGGGCCTACACTCTTCCAACCTGGGTTCTTATGAACTGGTCTGTCTACAGAGTAGTCATGACGATGTGCACACAATTCTGAATACAGAAATCACTAGAAGGTATTTCTCGTGAAAGGGACCGGGTGTTAAGTAAGTTCCTGGCTCCCAGGTAAAGACGGGGGACAGAGTTAAGTGTGGAGGCTGCAGGCCAGGTCTATTGTCCCGAGGCAGGTGGACCCGCCACCTTAGAGGAGACAGTGTTCCCTCTGCCAGCAGGAAACACAGTCCCCGTGAGAATGAGTGGGAGCGACCACTGACCGTTCACCCCTGTAACCCAGAAATCCCCGCCGTAGGGACCCCACCTAAGGAGATAAACCCTGGCACCCACCCACCCGCCGTGCCCCCAAACTATGCTCACTGCAAAATCACATACACTCACAAAATTACAAGTGCTCAGTCATCGGAGAACGGTGGTCAAAAACACAGCCAGCCACGGTACACCCACTTGACGAGGAGTAGGTAACAGCACTCAGTAACGTGTGGGAAAGTGTATGGTAACGTGCTTAGTAGTAACGTTAGTCAAAACTGTGTTCCACATACAATCCCAGGAGTAACTTTCAAAGTGCCCATAAAGATGGAAAGCAGGCGCTCTGAGACACCAGCTTTGTTTAAAAGTTGTTTCTTTCTCGTTCTGCATTGTCTCTAGTGAAGCTCTATTGATTTTATAGTAACCGCTCATCTCACCAGGGTGACGTTAGAGCAAACTAAGAGGGCACACACGCAACATGGTGAAACCAGCTCCGTGGGTGGAGAATGTTATTCTGACCTGGAATAAACGCTCGCCAGGTTTGCAAATGAGAGCAACTGCCGAGCTCGGTCTGCTCAGACCCGCTCAGAACATCCTGAGGATGCAGTTCTCAGATATACTAAACTCCGTACATAGGCAACAGAGTACAAACCTTCCATGAAAAGACAGACGCTTTACCATGACAGGTGCCTTAAAATCTACGTAATAACAGTGATGAAAAGAATACAAAGGCTGGAAAGCTATACCGAACTAGCCGCCCCGATAAACTGATAAAAGCGATTCCAAAGGAAATCCTAAAACATCTGACGCACTTTTGACCAGGTAATCCCACACAAAAAACTGTACGTGAAAAGATACTGTCTGTAATAGGAAAATATGCAGTATGCAGAACAGTCCTAAATACCAAGATACTGAATACATAATAATACTGCAATATAACAGAATAGTGCACTGTCTTTAAAAAGAACCAATACGTGGATCATGGAGATAGGTGGAAAAACTCTATAATGCCAAGAAAGACGAAATAAACTCGCCTCGGCCCTATGATCATATGCACAACTTCTCATGTTCAATTCCATGATAAGAAGAAACGCTGTCTTATAAAAGTTGATAAAGGTTATTTAAAAACAAACCCTAAGCTCCCAAACTTGTGCGTCTATTGCTAGAAACGCCAAGAACAGGTTCCTCTGACGAGTAAGGGCTTCAAGTCCATTTACCAACTCCAGACTGGCCCATAACACACAAGAAACACAGCCACCTCCACTCCCACCACGTATAAAACAAAAATAAAATAACCAGATGGCACAACGTTTTAAAAACAATTTTTTCCTATTTGTCCTATTGTACAAGTAGCTTTTACCTTGACATTTTTTTCCCTTAGGAAAATATACCAAGATGTGTTTTGTTGAAACAAATTGTGCCAATAACGAACCACTTGGTTGTGACAGTCTTTACTTTTTAAACCGTTTCCAGCTTTTCTTTCCTAAAGAATACTGAGTAATACTTAACCTTCCCTCGGCGTCAGCTCTCACCCACACGCAGGCCACCCAGACACCAGCAAGGCCAGATGGACAGCTGCCTCTCAGGCTTCCTGACCCACTCCGGGGGGGAGGGGGCAGAATCACCCTGAAGGATCAGGAAAGGCTGACAGGGAGGGGCCCTGAAGGAGGGCCCCTCCCCCGGAGTAAAGGCTCGGGAAGGCCACGCTACATGCCAGCCTCAGGTCATCAGGGTGCTCTGTAAGGAAAAAAGTTAAGTACTTGCATTATACTCCTCTTGAATATTAAGTGATTGGTGAAGGAAAATGTATTATATTGACTATGAAATTACAGCATTCCAGAATTACACACACAAGCATATGAGGTTTTACACCACACATGGGGGACGATAAAGGGAAATCCTGGTACTGTAACTCCTGGTAACAAGAAACCATGAAATGCAATAAATTAGGACAAATTTCAATAGCATACACATAGAAAGGAAACCTATCAATAAATACAGGTACAAAGCAAGACAAAAAAACACAAGAAATTTGAACATATTCCTACAAAGTACATGTAGGTAAATATTTGAAGATCTGTATTAAACCGTACCTCCCACACATAAAATAGATCCTAGACCTAAGAGCTAGAACCATAAATTTTTGGAAGGATAAATTTTCATGACCTTGAAGTAGGCAATGGTTTCTTAGATGCGATATCAAAAGCACAAGTAACAAAAACAAGAAACAGAAAATTGGACTTCATCAAAATTAAAAACCTTTGTAATTCAAGTATCACAACATGTGCATTCAAGAGAAATGACAACATTATGTCCACACAAAACGTGTACACTGATGTTCCAGCAGCGTTATTCATAATAGCCAAAACCCGGAAACAACCCAAATGTCCATCAACTGACAGAGAAACCTGACGCGGTCTATCCATACGTAAAAAGAATGGAGTATTGATTCATGCTACCACATGGACAAACTTGGAAAGCACTAGAGTATATGAAACAGGCCATCACAAAAATCGACATATTGCATGATTCCATTTATATGAACAATCCAGAAGAGGCAAATTCATAGAGACAGAAAGTAGATCAGGGTTGCCAGGGCCTGAGGTAGGGGGATGGAGAGTGAGTGCTAATGGGCCCAGAGTTTCTTTGTGAGGTAACAAAAATGTTCTAAACTCAGAGACTGGTAATGGTTGCATAGCTGTGTGAATATTCTAAAAACTACTGAATGGCACACTTTGAAAGGGTAAATTGTATGCTGTGTAGATCACACCTCAGGAAAACTGTTACTGAAAAACTGGCACAAAGCATACAACAAAATAACTTTAAAAGAATTCCAGGGCTTCCCTGGTGGTGCAGTGGTTGAGAGTCCGCCTGCCGATGCAGAGGACAAGGGTTCGTGGCCTGGTCCGGGAGGATCCCACATGCCGCGGAGCGGCTGGGCCCGTGAGCCATGGCCGCTGAGCCTGCGCGTCCAGAACCTGTGCTCCGCAACGGGAGAGGCCACAACAGTGAGAGGCCCACGTACCGCAAAAAAAAAAAAAAAAAAAAAAAAAGAATTCCAATGCTGTGTTAAAGGATGCAGTAAAAACAAACATCTCACTACTGAGGAGCTCATACTAAATGATAGGAATAAATGGGATGAACTGTAATAGAATTTACCTGAACCTGTTACAGCAATTTCATTGTTTTTTGTGGGGTTTTTTGCACCACATGCTCAAGTTTGAATGAGTAAAACAGTAATTCAAAGCTACTCCCGGCTGTGGCTCGTGGTCTGTTATTCCCCACATACTTTGCTGTGTGTTCTGTGTCACTACAGCCAGCCTCCAGGCTGCAGCACGGTCACTATCACACACTATCTCCACCACAACTCTCCGGGGAGGCCTCTCACGCAGCCTCCAAGCAGGGACCCGGGGCAGAGTGAGCCTGCCGTCAGTGATGCCAGGACGACGGGCGTTACTAGGACTGTCCCAGCACCGAGGGTCAGCCACCGCCCCGCTCCTAGCTCACAAAGACTTCCATCTGAAACAAAGCCTGGGGGCTTCCCCGGCGGCGCAGTGGTTAAGAATCTGCCCACCAATGCAGAGGACACGGGTTCAAGCCCTGGTCCGGGAAGATCCCAAATGCCTCAGAGCAACTAAGCCCATGCACCGCAACTACTGAGCCTGCACTCTAGAGCCCGAGAGCCACAACTACTGAGCCTGCGCTCTAGTGCCCGAGAGCCACAACTACTGAGCCTGCGCTCTAGTGCCTGAGAGCCACAACTACTGAAGCCCGTGCACCTAGAGCCCGTGCTCCGCAACAAGAGAAGCCACCGCAATGAGAAGCCCATGCACTGCAACGAAGAGTAGTCCCCACTCACCGCAACTAGAGAAAAGCCCGCGCACAGCAATGAAGACCCAATGCAGCCAAAATTAATAATAATAAATTATTAAAAAAAAATAAAAAATAAATAAAACACAGACTGGACTCAGGTGAAGGCTTTCAAATGTACTAAGTCGGCAGGGAGCCACCTTCACCAGGCACCACCCCCTAACCTGGGCTCCGGGCAGCAGGCAGGAAAGGAAGCAGACGGAGCCCCTGCTCGCACGGAGCTCAGCTTCTGAGAGAGAGTTTATCACAGAGAGGGAAAACCAGACCTCTTATAGCACAGAATTAGTGCTTCAGTTAAAATGAGAGTTAAAGTAGTTTATGTTTTAAAAGTTTTGAGACTCACTGGTATGAAGAAACTTTACTAGTTCTCTCCAGAATCCAGCTCCCGTGGAGATCGGCCCAGCTCACACTTCCCCGCAGGCCCATCTCGGCGTACAGCTCCTACAGGACAGAGTGAGGCCTCGCTGAGGCCTGCGTCCTTCCTCCCCAGCATTTCCAGGCCAGACACCCCTCAAGTTCACACACTGCTCTAAGCCCACGTGTGCAATCTGCCTGTCTTCACTGCCTACGTCGCGTGGAAATGCTATGACCAAGAAGGTTTTAAACTTGAAGCCATGAAAATCAAGTGGGGCAGTGACCATCCTACCCTGTATGGGCCAAACGCCACAGAGGGGCTTTTCTCTTCACAGAAATAAGAGTATCAGTTGCTTTTTAGGTAATTCTGGAGCTAAGTTAAAATCATTCTAACAAGTTTCATCTCAACATTAAAAATTAAGAATAGTGCCTCGGGCCTCCCTGGTGGCGCAGTGGTTGAGAATCTGCCTGCTAATGCAGGGGACACGGGTTCGAGCCCTGGTCTGGGGGGATCCCACGTGCCGCGGAGCGGCTGGGCCCGTGAGCCACAACTACTGAGCCTGCGCGTCTGGAGCCTGTGCTCCGCAACAAGAGAGGCCGCGATAGGGAGAGGCCCGCGCACTGCGATGAAGAGTGGCCCCTGAAAAAAAAAAAAAAGAATAGTGCCTCTTTTAAAACCCAGCTCCTGGGATTTCCCTGGCGGTCCACCGGCTGGGACTCCACACTCTCACTGTTGAGGGCACAGGTTTGATCCCCAGTCAGGGAACTAAGATCCCACAAGCAGCGTGCGGTGTGGCCAAAACAAAACGAAACGAAACGAAAAATCCAGCTCCTGAGTTTCACCCTCCGTTCTCACCCCCTCCTACACTTTTCCTCATCTTCTACTGGACACCACTTATCCTGATGCCGTCCCCTGCAAATGTACTCCTTTGGCTACACAGAAGTTTCTTGCATGCTCTGAAATTCTCCACTGTATTCAAGAGGTCTTTGGTCTGACACATACTATCGCTCACATATATTACAATACACTCAACGCCCTCATCTAGAATCAAGTAGTTTTTCCTTTTTACTGTCTCCTCTCATACTTCCATTCTCAGTACAGCAACTTCTACTAAAATGATGGCTACTGATGGCTCCGCAGAACATCTGCTCGGCGGCATAGTAAGGCGTGCTCCTGGCTGTACTGTTTTTCTCACCATCAGCTGAGGGCTGGGACACTTTCCCGGGTTTGCGTCTTTCCCGGGCTGCTATCACAAAATATGACTGACTAGGGAGCTTACAAGCAACAAATTCACTTCCCACAGTCCTGGAGGCAGGGCGCCAGCATAGGCAGGTGAGGGCCCTCTTCCAGCTCAGAGATCTCCTGTGTCCTCAGGTGGCGGAGGGGCTAGCGAGCTCTCTGTGTCTCTCCGTTAGGCACTACCGCCACCCATGCCTTCACACGCCACCCATGCCTTTACACGCCTTCCAACAGCCCTGCTCCTAACACTGTCACCTTTACGGGGTCAGGAACGGGTTTGGAGGGACCACTCAGGCCACAGCAGGACAGCGTAGGGACAAAATCCACAGACGTGCTTACTGCTGTTGGGCCACACCCTGACACCCTGACCAAGATGGCTCTCCTTAAAGATCTTGGTGGCTAATGCCCACACCCAAAAGAATGAGCAGCAGATTAAACCCCAACAGGGTGAGAACAGTAAATATATTCCCAGTCACAAAAATCCAGCTCAATTTTAATAAAACACCTGGCCAAGAAATAATTTAAACTAGTAGCGGTCATTTTACCCTGAGCTGTAAGCAAGAAGACGCCACTCAGCTGCACTTGATTTTAGCTTTAATGCACAGACCCTGCTCCCCTTCCCTGGCCTCAGAGTGGGGATAAAGCCTGCTTCCCACCCAGGAGAGTGTAGAGCAGGAAAGCCTGCCGCTCAGCCCCCACCCCCACCCCGCCCCGTTCCCGCCGCTCGCCAACGTGGTGTAAGCAACAGAAAAGCCGTTTTCAATGTCACCTTTCTCTATCGGTTCTGGCACAAAGGTATTTTAGAAAAAATTTAAATGGATACACTTAAGAGCCCATTATTTCCAAAACGTGTATTCACCCCCTTTATGGGGAGGCAATGCCAAAACACATTTTTAATGCAACCATCACTCCCCTCATCCCAAGGGACATGGTGAAATCGACTTCAGGACAGGCCCTCATTCATCGTTGTACTATTCCCGAGACTTCTGTGAAAACCCTAAATCCCTTTTGAGTTCCACAGTTACCATAAACAAACAATCATCAGGAGAGAACTTAAGCCCCAATTCCCAGTCATTTTAGGGGATTTCTTGCCTAATCATCCAAAGGAAGGAAAAAAGGACTCCAGTCACCACAGTAACGCAAGTCCACGTGTTGTCGGCCTGTCTCTACCAAGGATGCCAGATGCACTTCAGTTCCACAGGCCACCTTCAAACAAGCTCCTCAAAAAAGAGCCCACGCACACAGCCCCTACAGCACACATGCGTAACAACGTGGCAATGGAGCAGCAAGGGCCCGTGCAAGCACTTTATACTCCCATCTGGGCAAAGGCAGTGGTCCACTTGCCCGAGGAGCAGGGCGCTTATGGAAAGGCCAGTGTGAAAGCCGCCCTCCAGCATGAGGGACCCAGGACAGAGAGCTGTGAGCTGGAACCAACCACCCGCCGACATCAGTCCCCCAGGCATCGCTCATCAAGTCCGGGGAAGGAGCCCCACAGGTGGGATGAGGAGAGGGCCCCAGGCGCACCGTCGTCTCTGGGCTGGGACTCCGCAGGCGTTGCCCCAGTCCCTGCAGCTCAGACCAGGGGCAAAGCCTGACAGGAGCCAGAGTCGCAGAGCAGCCATCTCCACGAGCAACGCTGACCACAGGCTGCCAGCAGGGGTACCTTCAAATCATTTGCCTGACTCCACCTTCTCACCACTCAGGGCCCGCCCCACCCTGGTTCCTTTTCAACTTCTTCGCCACCATGCACAGTACTGGTTCCTCACCCACAGACAACGGACAGAGACGGCAGAGCCCAGCCACCCTACACGGCCACCTCGCTACAGAGGAAAGGGCGGCAGCAGCACGAGTAAAGGAACACTCCTTGTGTGCCTTTGCTGGCTGCTGGCCCTCACCACGCCTGATGCCTGGGGCGAGGAGTGAGGCTCCCACAGCCCACTTTGCTGGAGGATCAGGGGCTGTGGTCCAGAGCCCTCCTGGGCCCTCCCCCTTCCCCTCCAGGGCACCCGCAGGCCAACACTGCTACTTGCCTGACAGACCAGGCTGCTAGCTCCTGGCCACCCTCCCCACCTGACAATGGTGCAAGCTATGGCTGGGGGCAGCTCATCTACCAGCCAAGTCCTCCTGAGGCCCAGGCCATCTCCCATGGGCTCTGAAAACATTCTGAAATGTGGAAGAAGCAGTCTGCTTTGATTAAAATAAACACGACTCCCCAAGCCACACCATCCCAGGCCAAAATAATCCAGAGCTTTCCCTTGCTTCAACTATGTTCAAATAACATTTTCTGGAAATTTCCTAGGAAACAGCCCACTCTCTCAGTCATACTGCTGACCAGTTCACAATGTGCACAGCGTTATCCTGTTTATAATTCTGCTTTACCAATAACGGAAACAGTTCCTAACGCACCGCGTGGTGCAGACATCCTCTCACGCCTCCTTGTATCAAGGATGCACTCACTGGAAGTCACCCCCGCCGACAGCCGCGGAGACGACGTGACACGCCGTGCCCAGCCCCCCAGCACGCTCCAGCCCCAGCTGTGCCACTGAACACGCTGCCCCGAGCACGACTTGAGACTGTGTGAGAGTCTGGGTGTGGCGGGGGACCCCTGTAGCTGCTTAAGTGACCCAGACTCGAAGACCAGAGTCTCAGAACGAAAATTAATACGTATCTGAAGAACATTTTTCCTTGACAATTTTTTTTTTCCTCTGATGAGCTTTAAAAAGGAAATAACAAGATACTGCATCCAGTTACATATTTCAGAGGTTACCCACTGGGTGCTCCCAAAAAACCTAAGAGTTGTGGTCAACACGCTCAGAGTACGTGAGCAAGAAACCACTGTCTTGGCATGGTTCGCTCTCAGGCCTCATGCATTCATGGGGAGATGGACTTTAAGGGGTAAGACAGCACTGGTTAGCTGAACATCACCACAGTATATCATAAAAGGTTATTACTCTACAAGAATTCCTTATCTCACAGGAAAGTAAAAAGTCAAATTGGTTTTCCAAATTTGGTTAAAGCAGGGGAGATAGAGTATCTAGTACTTGCAGAAATTTCTAGAAACTCCATGTCCCGCTCACATCAACTTTAAACAGTTCTTTTTTAACGGGAATTGCAGCACACACACACCCCCCCTCCAAATCAAAGCTGGAAAAACATGCGTTCAGAGGACTATCTATGCTCACATCAAAGACTATGGCATTGGGGAAGGGCTCTGTAAAAATAAATTCCCCGGGGCTTTTGGGTGTTTTTAAAAAACTGATCACTCACTAGGGACTACACAGGGCAAAGAGAGTTGTTCTAGGTCATGCCAAGGAAGATCAACGAGAACTGCAATATTAAAATAAATCACCTACAGTAGTACAGTGTGAGGTAATGCACTGGGAGAAGAGCATCTGATTGATAAGAATGTGAGGCACACAGGACTTCACAGGCCCACACCCCTACAGAAACAGCTCAGACACATGCAACAGGACGCAGATGGACAGTCATGAAGTCCAGTCTCTAGGCCACCTCTGCTCCACTGCAGAAACACTCTGGTTCCAGGAACAATGTGCAAAATGGAAAGGTAAGCCTAGCTGCTTTCTAAAAATCATTTAACCTCTTTTATAAATACTTGAATACATGAATTGGTGCTTAGCATAAAGGAGAGGTGTGGAGGAGGTCAAAGGATTTTCGGAAGATTGTTCTCTTACAAAATTCTTATTCCACAGGTATCAGATGATTCTTTGTTTCTTGAGAGCCTTCTTCAGCAGACTCCCCCAGCGGTAAGTCCAGATCTTTCTCCACTGCCCAAACGCGAACGCACAATTTCTCCTTTGGGAGAGGATTATGCTGAAAATTTAGTGTTGCATAAATACCGTTACCTTTTCTGGTGAAAAACTCCTTGGAATATTTCCCCAACATAGCGTATTTTCGAGGGACTTTCCCCAGCAGTTCAATGATCAATGCTATGTGATCTGCATTGGGAAACATTGCCAGCAAAACAGAAACACACGACAATTTAATCAGTACACTGCATGCAGACACTGCCATCGCCCGCGCAGACAGAAACAGAGCGCAGCGTCAACAGCCAGAGCACAGGCTCTGCCCGAGTGGCCAGATTCAAGGCACCGCAGAGGAGCTGATGCACAGGGTGACCGCAGGACGGGGCCAGGCAGGGGCTCCTTCTCAAGTCTGAAGTCAGCACAGGAATTCTGCTGGGTTGCTTTTGGAATTTAGGAGAAAGGCCTTTGTCACCATTAATGCTACAACCAGCAGCTGCTATTCCATTTCTGTCTGCATCGTGGCGCTTTTCAAAAAAAAGAGGTACTACCTCTGCGATTGAAGAATTCCCGAGAATATTTTCCAGACAGAGCAAAGTGCCTTGGGATACTGCCTAGCAGCTCTATGATGTGGGCTATGTGGTCTATGGAGGAGAGAAAAAAAAGGATACGGGAATGGGAGGGGCAAAGGGAAGGATGGGATAAAAGAAGAGGGGGAAAAAAATTGAAATTAGTAAAAAATCAGAGATAGAATCAAATCAACAATGTGTGCAGCACATCCACGCAGAGGCTTCTGGGACTGGCAGGCCTCAGGCCCCATCTGGAGCATTAACAGTGACTGATGCCAGCTCACCCCAGGCTACCCCAGCATCGCAAGCAAATAAGCATGGAGATGGTCAGGTCTGCAGATGGGAATTCAAGCCAGAGTTCCCTGGTTTTAAATTCAGCCCCCAACAGGACAGAGAAGTGGGCAGCAGATCAGTGGACAAAAGGTCCACGGAGAGGCTCCGGGTTCGTCCGGCCTGTCCTCTCCCGGCCAGCTGGGCTCAGGCCTGCGGGGGCGGGCTGAGGCCCGAGGGCTCTCCAAAGCGTCGCCGGTGCCAGGAGGCTCTGCCCAGTCACTGCAGCTGAGGGGGCTTCAAGCTCAAAGGGAGAGCATCTGAATTTGGTGCTTGAAAACCAAAACACAGCTCTATTTCGGTGCAAAAAGACAATATTCTCCAGAAGTTCAGGACTCTCAGGAAACCCGGACTGAGGTACTCAGCAGGCAGCAATACTCACCTTCGTCTCTGGAATAGTCTTCCCCAGAATGCGGTTCAAACAAATAATCTCCCGTTGCCAGCTCAAATGCCTAGGATACAACAGATGACATGCTAAGCGCTTCACGGAGATGGGCCCCAAGCCAGCAACTTTTTCTGGTACAAGAGACCTACATTTTATGAGGATCTGAATCAAACCAAAGAGCCTCCTGAAAGGGCTCAACACCAGGCTTTCTCTTCTTCCCAAAAGTTCAAAGAAGCTTCAGAAATATTCTTGCACCTCTGCTTCACTTTGCAGGAAGCAGCCGTGTGCAGGCGTGGCCGGAGCACTGCACTCTAATCTGAACGGCAGAATGAGGGCTCAGCCTAAGGTCCAGGTCTGTGTGACCCCAGAGCCCAGCTGCAACCCGCAGGCTAACCTGGCCCCGGACCACGGCTGTGGCTGCTCTCCTGAAGCAAAGACCTTCATGTCTTAGCAACTGGGGGCTCCTTTCAGCAACTCATCATCACTTCATTCACTTCTGACTCAACCAAAGGACATTCTAGAACCAAAGAAGCCCCTCTTGCTCTGTCCCCTGGGGCCAGGAGGAACCAGACCCCCGTGCAGCCCGCCCGAGGGCGGCCAGGAGAGCGGCTTCCAGCACCAGGGTGCTGGGGTCGGGAGGGGCACTGCTTTCCCATCGCTGCCACTGAGCCCACTTCCGTTGTTCATAAAATTATCTCAGGACTATGACCTTTAACTTGCTAACAATGCATAAAAATGACAACTGCTATCGCTCTGTTAATCAAATACCATGTTTTTTTGAAAACATGTTTTAAATGAGAATTTACAAGAAGTTTTAAAAAGAACAAGCTAAATCCCGTGTTTGGTTTTTCCCCGTACTTACGTCTCCTGTGCGTTAGATCTCGCTGTTCTGGAGGCCCTCAGGGGCCGTCCTGTCAGGTCTGCAGATGCCTGTGGGTCAGTGGCCCGGGGCACCGCCCGCTCATCTCAAGGTACCACCCTCCCCACGGGCACCTCGATGAGACCGCCCCACAGCAGCCCACCCTCTCCACTTCTGTCCAGGATCACAGGGTGTGGGCGGGCACCTGCAGGGGAAGTCTCGTCTGCCTGGTGGGGCCCCTCTCACAAACCCAGGTTGGGCGCGCTTAGCCCAGGACCACATCTCTTCACCTTGTATTTTCCTTTTTTAAGAAAGGAGGGAGGTGGGATGCCAAGCCTGTTGCCAGCTACCCTGTGACGAACACTAGTTCACAACTCGGGATCCCTGCCCTGAGCCAGACCTGGGTCTGATGTGCCCAGTCTCAGCACAGAGTACGTCAGGCGGTCGTCTGGGTGCTGCAGGGCCTCCCCGCTCCACCCAACAAACAATAAAGATACTAGGGTCAATCCCAGATCAGGGTAAAACACCTCACATTTGGCCACAGGTCCTTGGGGAACAAGTGGATGACACACTGAATGGCCAGGAGCGTCTTTCTCATCCGGGACACAAGCCAAGAGAAAAGGGTGAAACCCTAATGGAGAAAGAAGACGCCAGAAGTCGCATGATCTAGCCGCAGGAGCGCGCCAGCTGCTCTTCACCGTCCTTGGGGCCTCCCTCACTCTTCTAATCAATGTTCAAAAACATTTCAATCTGGTTGTATGTACTTCTGACAGCCTAGCACTAAGATATGTCCACTGAGTGTTCTTTGAAAGATGACCATTTTGATTAGCACCCATGTATTTCCAAGGAAACACAGGTTGAAGAAGCCTATCAATGAAATGGTTTAAAAGAAAAAAGGAAGAGGCAAGATGAAGGCTCCCCCCGCCATGTTATCGGGTCCTGATTCTCTGAAGCATGATGAGATTTTTCTTAACAACTAGGACACAGACAGCAGGCAGGGTAAACACACACCACAACGAAAACATCAGTCTCTGTACTTTACAACTTGCTTTTATGCTGGCAACTATGAAACCATGAAAAATTATTGCCTTCAACTCAGTAAGTTACTCTCAATATAACCTCTATTATTATTGCTTATTTTTAATACTTGGGAACTCTGTACTCGGCCCAATCCCCTCAGAGGGCCCTCTTTCCCTTGGACCAGCCTCTGTCCTCAGGCTCTGGGGAGACCAGATACACCCCTTCCTGAAATGCCATCATCCCATGTCAAGTATCCCATTCTGAATAAAATAAGGCCACGTATGCCTTCTGTGATGTGACCACCGCCGAGAAGTTTGGTGAAATGGGTCAGACTGGCTTTTCTTGTCTCTACAGCGCTGACTGAGGCTCACCATGGAGCCCACGGGAAGACGCCTATTCATGGACTCCGAAACACAAGTGCAGAGCGACCAGTGCCGGGGTCCACACGTAATTTTTAATCATGCACACTTACATCTGGATGGCTCCAAAGCTCAAGAAAAGAGAAAGAGATTCAACACCTGACAAAGCCCAGCTGCTCTGCCTCACGGCACTGCCCCTGCCCAGTGGTGAAAGCTCTCCTCCCTGCCCGCAGCACAGGCACTTACCAGTGAACACGGCTACCAGCCACCACTCTCAGCTCCACTAGCGTCTCTGTAAGATTTGATGCCCTTTATAACAAAGAACCCTGGGCTTTACCACCAAGAACAATCTGGAGCTTTACTACAGCTTGGTATTATGAATTTAATGTACTGTTACAGACTTAAACTTCAACAGCAGGGTGGGCTGGGCAAAGACGTCTCATCTGCACCAGGTTCTCTACGAAGAACAAGAGGCGACCTCTCAGCCGCGGCCTCCGGGGACGGGGGAGGGTGGGGATGCAGGCTTGCCCCGCTCCCAGAAAATCACCCTTAAACTGATTAACAAGAACTTCCTAAGCAGCCCTAGAAGTACTGAGGGACCTTACGCTCCACTTCTAGGGAGGCAAAGGAGATGGAGTGAGTGCTTTTCCGCAGGAGTCTGCTCTTGACGCTGACGCCACTGTTCATAGCAACTGCAGGGCTCAGCAGGACAGGAGACTGTGTGGAGGGACAGACCCTCACCTCACAGAAGGCCAGACAGAGAGCCCGGTATAAAACGGTACTGACAGCTCCGCCATTATCCGACTACATCTGTGATCTTGTCCTATTTTTCTGGTTATATCACCAAAATTCAACACCCCAAATTAGAAGCACAGGATTTCAGAGCTGAAAGAGCCTGCAGAGTGTAAATGAGGGCAGCCCCGACACGGCCCCTTCTGTGCTACTGGGGAGGAGGAGGGCCTGACCTCACCACACCCTGAGATCCAACAGCCCCGCAGCTCCCACTGCTGACGGCGCCCCCTTCTGCTGACCTGGCCGCTGCCTCCCACTGCTTCCAGCCCCCAGCCCCCCTCCCTGCTGCCCCCCGACTCGCCCACAGGGAGCCTCACCCCTGTCCACACAGCAGGCCCTGCGTTCTAAGGAACCATGACACGTCCACCAATTCTCTCTCTCTCTCTCTTTTTTTTTAAATTTAAAAAGAGTTATTAGGGCTTCCCTGGTGGCGCAGTGGTTGAGAGTCCGCCTGCTGATGCAGGGGACGTGGGTTCGTGCCCCGGTCCGGGAGGATCCCACATGCCGTGGAGCGGCTGGGCCCGTGAGCCATGGCCACTGAGCCTGCACGTCCGGAGCCTATGCTCCGCAACGGGAGAGGCCACAGCAGTGAGAGGCCCGAGTACCGCAAAAAAAAAAAAAAAGGAATTATTAAAAAGAAAAAAGACTAGAGTGGCTACCACCCCCCACACCCCCTGGCCTCTGGCCCATGATCTCCGACCCCTGCCCTCCTCCCACTCTGATAACCTCCCTCATTCAGAAGTCAGCCCCGCCCACCAGGGCCAGCCCAGCCATCTGGTCCACCAATTCTTTTAACCCTCCTTGTCCATACCTAGCAAGGCAAGGGCTCAGTTTTTGATACTTACTGAGAAACTTAATTTTAAACTTATTCTCTGGCATTACCCGTCAGAGCAACATGGGAACAGAAGGGCACACTGTTCTAGATCTGTTGGGCCATACTGGCTGCAAACTTGAAAAACACAGAACATCCACTATTTTCATGTTGTTTTAGCACGACTTGCTAACAGTGCTATACTTTAGCATCAGAGGACACACCCAAAAGAAGTGCTACGTTAATCCTTGAATAACAGACAATACACTTATTCTGCATTGTTTTTTTAGTGAGAAGACAAGTACCAAGCTTTACACACATGCCATGCCCTTTCATTTAAATATCACAGGAGAATTTGGAGAAAAAATGAGGAAAGCATGAAACACCACGTGAAGCAAGAGACACATGCATCCCCTCTTCCAACAAAGGACTACAAAGCTCAGCCCACTAAGAGGAAGGTGACAAGCCGACCAGGAAACAGGACCAAGAGAGAAACTGAAACTGGCTTATGGACGAGGAACCATTCATGCTTATCGGCTCACAGGTAAGGAGTAGGTGAGAAGAGGCACTGGTGGGGCTGAGGAGAGTTTAGACACAACCAGACTTTTGATGCACACAAGTGGCAGTGAAAATGGCTACATCGTACTGGAGAAACAAGAGGCATCCCGAGGCCCTGAGGAAAACCATCGCTGAGCTGCCTAAGGAAGGGAACAGACTCGGTCAAACGGTACAGGCGGCTGCTGGTGCCTCAGACGTGGCTGGACACAGCCTAGAGCAGTAAGCCAGAGCAGTCTCTAGACTCCGCTTAACAGGAGAGAGGTTGGACCCTGGTATGTGGGGAAATCCTCTCTCTCCAGCAAGGAGACAAGGTCTGTCAGAGCCGCTCAGACGACCTTCCCCTAAATCGCAGCCGTCTCATCTTCCTCCACGGCCTGAGTGAGGGGACCGCGCGCAATCTGCAAGCTTCCAGGAACCACAGGAGCTCCCTGAAGTCACTGTCACCACAGCGGGGCTCTCATTCTCGGGGCCGCGGGCTGCAGAGGGCCTCGCGAGGTCGTCTCTCACAAGACCAAACCAAAACACACACCAGGACATGCCAGAGAAGGTCTCTTAAGATACCCAAGGCAGCCACCTTCCCCTCACCCACCCCTCAGTGGACAACCCTCACCGTCAGAAAGCTTCGACCAAAGGCCCTGGTGGAGCTGCCCCATCATGGGAACTAAAAGGATGAGCCTTTACACAGAGGAAAATGGCAAAGGCCGTTCTTACCATACACGCCGTACTCCAAATGTCAGCAGGGGTACTGTAACCTGCTCCTATTAAAACCTCTATGGATCTATACTGACGCGTCTGGATGTCTTCTGTGAAGTGTTTATGCTGGAAGGGAACAGACTGCATTACCGTGGAGGAACACAGACATTAAACGAGAGAAAAAGCATCTTCTCATACATGATCACAACCGAAATGTTTTAGAAAGAAAACTGTACTTACCACCCAACAAGCGTTTCCCAGGTCGGCAATTTTAACTCTAATTTTATCTGCATTCCGTGGGTCCAGGGGATTCACCAACAGGTCGGCTGCCCGGGTTTTTGCTGGCATGAGCAAACAGCAGGACAGTTAGTGCCTGGGATAAGGGGTTTGCGCGTGTGCACACAATACTTGCTGGGCACAGTGTCCTTTTCTAGAAAAGCGGTGGGTGATCATTTAGGCCTGGAATCCTGTAAGTTGAACTCAACAGAATTTAAATTCTTGGTCTCCATCTCTGGAAAACACTTCACAAGAGAGCAAACTGCCCAGAGACCCCATGGACACTGCTTTGCCCCTCCTCTTTTCTCCCCATCCTTCACCGAGCAGGTCATCCCTGCTTGGTTCCTGTATCTTTTAGCTGCTCCTCATTGGGCCACGCCAGTTCCCTAACGGACCACGTCTAGCTCAGAGGTGCATTATTACTTAACGTGAGGGTAGAGAGAACGCTCCCCAGGGGGTGCCCATCCCTTCCTAAGTGGCCCACAGCCCTCACCTCTCCCTCTGCCTGGGCCGAGCACAAAGACCTCAAGTGTTAGATGATGGCCGATTAACAAATACAGATTAAGGGCAGGGACCAGTCAATTCTGGTTTAGCTGTGGACACGTAACACTGCAGAACAGAGGTCTCCTGAGACGGCCCGGGCCCTCTGAGGTCCCTCACAGACTTGTCAAATACCCAAGCCACTCTCAACCCCCAGGAACCCTGAGGAATTCTCAACAGTAGGCACGGGGCCGGGATTCTCAGGGCTGCGGGGCCAGAGAAGCTTTTCAGATAAGCACAGACCAGGCCTGCAAGAAAGCACAGTTAACCAGGGGGCAGTGACAAAGAAGCATAATGTGGTGAGGCCCAGACAGAAAATGCTGAAGTGACTCAGCAGCTCCATCAAACCTCAAACTGACCGGCAAGCTGGGATTTCCGGTAAAGATGAGATGTAACCATGGCTTTTCACTCATTTCAGAAGTAATTCTGAAATGGTACTCACAGACAAAACAGAAAAGCCCGCTCAGTGCAGAATATTAAACACCCTTGAGCTCACTCGAAGGTGGGGACTGCTGGAATGACTGTCCCTCCTTTGGGTAGGCCCGTGCTGTGGGGCTCGGCACCCCAGGTGGGCGGCAAGGTCAGGCTGCATGCGCCGTGAGCAGGGCAGGGAGTAGGCGACGCACCCAGGACCCAGGGCGCCCACAGAGCTCCCCAGGAGGGGCCAGAAAATGCAAGAGAACTCTGGCAACGTTTTAACCCTCAAGACCTGTTCCTCAGACTTACGGACCAACCCAAGCCAGCCAGGCCCACACGTTCCCTCCTTGCTATCTGCCCCACATCACGTCCCTCTTTAAGAGGGCACTGACCAAAGTGAGGCCTCACCAAAGGCCAGGTACGAGCCGAGGAGAAGAAACACAGGAAATGAGAAATGATGAGAAGGACGGCAGCACAAAGACACACACGAAGAGGCAAGGTGTTCACACCGAGCAGGGAGTGGCTGCAAAACCGACTTCTAGAAGAAACATAAAAATGCCGGCCCAACAGACGGATGGCCAGCACCGGAAACGGCTCAGATGAATCCCTCATGTCATTTAGTAAAGAAGACTCGGTGGGCAAGAAAATGGAATGTGAGGTTTGCAGAACTGGATTCAAATCTGTTTCTACGTCTGTAAGTTACAAGACTCTGGCAAATGACTTAAACTCTGAGGCTCAGTTCCCAGTAAAGGAGGAAGAGGAAGGGACCACCCCTCCTCCGCCAAAAAATACAAATGAAAAAAAGACCAAACACAGGAGAGCTACGACAGCGCCTGGCTGGCCAGATCCAGAGGCTCCCTCCTGCCTGCCACCAGCCAGACCACCCTCTGAGGCCAGGGCTTCTAAACGGCCAGTGAGGGACCAGCCAAAGCCCCCGCGGCACAGAGAGGATGGGAGGCCAAGCCGTGGCTTCCAGCACTGCAAACCACTGAGATCAAAGGCCTGGCAAGAGAAGAGGATGAAGCGGCAGGTTCTGAGTGAGCTGCCGTCAAGGGTGCTTGAGTGGAAAGAGGGGATCTGAAACCGCCACCCTCCTCCAGTCGTTGTTCTAAAGACATCACACACGAGTCACTTCAGCTAGATGAAAAACACCTTAAAAACACAACATCACACACCTCCAGTACAGATCCTCCTCGACTTACGATGGGGGTTATGTCCCAAAAAACCCATCTCAAGTTGAAAATATCATAAGTTCAAAATGCATTTAATTACACATCACCTACCACACGTCATAGCTGAGCCTAGTAACTTCAACATCACTCAGGACACTTATGTTAGCCCACAGTTGGGCAAAAAAACAACGAACACAAAGCCTACTTCATAATAAACTGTGTTGAATATCTCATGTAATTTACTGCATCCTGTACTGAAAGTGAAAGACAGAAGGGCTGTCTGGGCACAGAGTGGTGGTACCTGTGCCAGCTGTCCACTCGTGTGATCGCGTGGCTGCCCAGCATCACAAGGTGGGATCGTGCAGTGTATCGCTAGCCCGGGAAAAGATCACAATTCAAGATGTGAAGCACAGCTTCTACAGAGCGCGTTTCGCTTCCACACCATCGTACAATCGAACCATGGTTAATTCAAGGGCCACCTGTATAGTTTCTTTGTATTTAATATCCCTCACTTACGAGCACTAGACCAAGTCTCTGGTGACATGCTGTTATTCTCCTAGCTTGTGTCTGTGTGTGGTTACCAGGCGCACGATGCATTCCAGATGATACTAGGGAATTCACCTCAAAATTTTAACTGTGTTAAGAACGCAAAGGACGTAAAAGAGAATCCGCTTGCACTTCTTTTCCCAGCGTGCTAGTTTCCTGCTCTAGGTAATCTGTAAAAGGTTACCTGAGTACAACACTCAAAAAGGCCCGTTTAAACACAGGGACAGCCACACTTGCTGTGCAGTCGTACGAGTTTTGCTTTGCCCAGAAATCAGATCACCTCCCGTGATTCAGGCACTATCATGCAACTATCACAGCTCTTCCCTGCTCTCTGCTTCTATCAAGGAGGGAATGAAAAGTGGGAAGAGAGAGGCGGGAAGACTTCACTTCAGGAAGGGCTGGAGTCCTGAAGTCATTCTGATAACCTGGTCTCTGGGTGACACTGTACTCACTCCATCTGAGGTGATCCTAGGAACCAGGAAAATGGCAGCCGGTGGGGCCTCAGTGATGAAGCAGCCCCACACTGACACTTTTATGTTTAAAACATCCTTACAAGGAAGGCATGAGTACCCTCTTTATATGCAGGAGATTCAGTACCAGCCCAAAGAAAGAGCAGAACTAGGAGACTTAATGTCCAAACCTGACCTAGTTGTTCACAAATAGGTACTGTGAGTATTTACTGAGTGCCCTCTATGTGCCAGACGTTGCCCTGGCACTGGGAAGAGAATCAACAAGACATACAAGGTTCCGCCACCACATCCCAAATTAGGAAACTCACGCACTTGCTGGGAATATGGGTGATAAATAAAATGGATGAGTCACACATCATGTCAAGCAGCTCTACATGCTAAGAAGAAAAACACAGCCGAGGAAGGAGACGGCTCTTGATGAGGGTGTTTGGCCACGGGCGGGTGTGCAGACGGCGTCTCTTCTGAGAAAGTGACCTTTGAGGAGAGGCCTGAACAAAGGGAGGCACAGAGGAGAGAAGCTCTGGGCAGAGAGGACAGCAAGTGGAAAGCGCCAAGAGGCAGAAACAAGCTTGCAACCTTGAGAAAGCTCAGAAAGAAGACAGTGTGGGAGGGGCAGAATGAGCAGGGGACATAGAGGCGGGTGGGGAACGATACCAGAAAGAGCGCGGCCGGGACGGACAGTACAGGGCTGTAAGCTTTGGACAATGACGCCTCTGCGGGTTATGCTACACGGTGGGGGGGTGGAATGTGCTTTCAAAAGCTCTCTCGGGGGGCTTCCCTGGTGGCACAGTGGTTGAGAGTCCGCCTGCCAATGCGGGGGACACGGGTTCGTGCCCCGGTCCAGGAGGATCCCACATGCTGCGGAGCGGCTGGGCCCGTGAGCCATGGCCACTGAGCCTGCGCGTCCGGAGCCTGTGCTCCACAACGGGAGAGGCCGCAACAGTGAGAGGCCCGCGTACTGCTAAAAAAAAAAAAAAAAAAAAAAAAAAAAAAGGCTCTCTCGGGACTGTTCCTTGGGGAACAGACTAGGAGCAACAGTGGAGTGAGAAGAGTGTGGAGTCATGTTCCAGCAGCCTAGCCAAGCACCGCCACTGACATGGTCACTACTAGGCGAGGGGGAAAGGATTCAACATACACCTTGCATGTACCACCCTGCTCCCAGGCCTTTGTGCTTCAGATGTGCTGAGCCCAGATACGTGCTACGGCTCCAGCAGTAATAACCCAAGAGGAACCCTCCTCTTCTCAACCTTCAATGGCTACAAAACTACTCCAGGGAGAAGTTCACATCCTTAGCCTGGCATGTAAGTTCTTTCTCAATCTTCTCATTGTGGCCCCAGCTTTTCCTCTACTATTTCCTAACGTATCCATTCTGCTATAACGACAAGGATCTACACAAACTCAGGGAAGGATGTTTCTCTCGCCTCATGTTCTCGTAGTATCTGGTGGCCAACTTCCAGTCTCTAGACCATACCCCTTCCATGTAGGAAACAAAACACCTCCCCTGCGGGAGGCTGTCCACGGTTATCCAAAGACCAGGCTGCAAACCCAAGCCGAGGGCCTCCAAATAAATGACTGGATCAACGAAAAGGTCAGCTTGGTAAGAGACTAGGATCAATGAAAAAAACAGACCTCCTATTTCTCCCTGATGCAATATTCACGCAACAGCCAGGGTGCTGGGGACAGAATGTGTTTTGGACAAAGTAAAATTCCGACTGTGAATGGGCAAAGGTGGGAGAACGGGAAGAACGGAAGAATATAGTCAGGTATCACTGATTTGTTGGTTTATTATTCAATAAATGCTTATCTTAGCACTGAGTCAGATGCTGAGGATACAAAGACGGAAATACACAGCACTCTCAAAGCATTTACATCCTAGTGAAGAGGAAGACAGTGGAAACGAACAACTAACACACAGTGAAGAAAAGTGTGACCAGCAAGAAAAGAGGGGAACAAGAACTGGGATCTGCCAGGGAACACAGTGAGGACCCAACAGAAGAAAAGAGGTGTGCCCAAACACACAGGAGGAAGCACTCCAAGCAGGAGGGAAGGCATCAGCAAAGGCACAGAAGCATGAGCAAGCATGCCACGTTCACACAGACACTTGTTATTATGTCTCAAAAATAAATGGGGAAGAGACTCTGCTACACTTGAGATTACTAAACCTTTTCACTGTTTACTCCACCAGTAAGAGATGTTTGAACACTCATTTCAATATGTGCATGTTTATGAACTTCACATATTACTGTTCCCATATATTATGTACATTATAAAAAACATTTTAAAAATATCAATAGCAAAAATTACTTGGAGACATGGCCGACTCCAGCCTGGGGCAGGGAAAGTATGAACCTGGGCACATGGTTCTAGAAGAGCAAGGGGGCACCTGAGGAATAACGGGGTTCTGTCAAAAGGACTTAAGAGCCAACCTGAGGCGGCTCACACAGACCAAATGTGGGATAATCCTGGCATTCAAAAAAAAGCTGTAAACGATAACACACAATTCGATGTGTTAAAGAGAAAAAAAAAATCCATGAGCCCACGATATGAAGGAATGCGTGAGAGACTGCAGGAAGGGTGGTGTCTCTAGCAAGAGCGTGAAAGCCTCCCTCCTTTCCCATCCACCATGCCCTACACACCCCTTCCATCTGGATGTTCCTGACTTACATCCTTGTTTGATAAACTGATTGTCTAGCAAGTACACTGTTTTCCTGAGTTCCGTGCGCTGCTCTAACAAATTAATCCAGCCCCAGGGCAGCGTCACAGGAACCTCTGATTTACAGCCGATTGTTCAGAAGCACAGGTGACAGCATGGACTTGGGATGGATGTGGGGGGAGTGCAGGGGGAGACCGACACAGTCTTGTGAGACTGAGCCCTTAACCCTGGGATCTGACACTCTCTCCAAGTAGTGTCAGACCTCACTTCAATTGCAAGACACCGAGCTGTTGCCGGAGAACTGTTTAGGTGGGGAGACACCCCTACACACATGCGCTCGGTAACCAAAAGTGTCAGCAGTAATATGGGAGCAGAATGAGAGTAAAGGAGACACAGAGGTAGCTTTTTCCTCAGATGAGGCTACATTCCTTGTGAAGGCATTTCATTAAGCACCTTCAAACCCTCTGGTCAGGGTAAAGGTAAACAGGAGCAGAATGTGTCTGTCCAGTTAAAAATTATATATATCCTTAGGATGACTAGCTGTGGCCAATGAGTAACAGAGAAGGCTTTGCAGGTCTCTCAGCTACTGGAATCAAAGGGGCTGCAGAACATCTTGAGCTATTTGCAGGGCCGGCTCATCAACTGACTCACCATGTGTTAACATTCTTGCCAGCAGAGGGAGCAGAGGAGGTTTCTGAGCTCTTCCACTGTGGGCCAGAATGGAGACCAACTGTGTGTGACACCCAGGGTTTGCCTACTGAAGTCCCCTAGCATGCCACAGGCGGAGATCTGTCATGTGGCACTCACCCTCAAAATCAGGTTTTGATATATATACATCATCATCACATTTAAACCCACACCGCTTCCTTTAAAATGTCAAAAGAAGAGTCTTATAATCAAGAACAGCTATCAAAATAAAGTAAGACACTTCCTCCTCACTACAAATAAAGAGCAGGCACATTATTCCTTGAATAGAAACGAAACAAAACAAAAAACCAAAAACTAAATATAACACTGTCAGGTGGAAGTACAAACTGTGAATTAAACTACACACGCTAAAAAGCTACAGGGGTGAGATGCTAGGTTTGGAAGGTTTCTGCAAATGTATGATCACTAGCTAAAGACAGGAAGAAGGGAAAAAACTCAGAAATGGGACCTGATATGCAAAGAGAAAGAGAGAGCCTAGTGGCACAGAATATATTTAAAATTACAAGGAAAAAAACTCAGAAATGGGACCTGATATGCAAAGAGAAAGAGAGAGCCTAGTGGCACAGAATACATTTAAAATTACATTAACTTATTCATGAGTACAGAAGTAATAAAATGAAAATGGTTAACGCATACATACACGGCTTTACCATCTCCAGCCAATTCCCTTCACAGCATGTGTCAAGGGTATGACACTTGGACCACTGAAAGCAGACACCTGATGGGAAGGGACACTTACTTTTTGGCAAATCCCCAGTGCTGGAGGCTGAAACCGTCCTGCTTCTGTCATGGGATGGACTGCTTTCCTCATGCTCGGTAAGCGGGGATCCCTCAGAAAGTGCAGAGCCACAAGCCACAGGTTCTAAGGGCCCAGAGAACAACGATGTGGAAAACTCTGGAAACTGGGACTCAGGAATTTTATGTCGTCCATTTGGCAATTCACCATTGAATTGTTCGTAGGAGCTGCTATATGTGTAATCGCTTTCTGCATTTGGCTCATCGAGGTTATATTCCTCGGGATTTGGGCAATCTTCCTCATCATCGTCTTCATCGTCCAGCTGCTGTTCCAGTAAGAATGGGCCATTCTCAATATGGCCATTGGTTTTGGGTGATTCCATCCAAGTAGGGTCTACATTCGCGAGTTCCTGCTCAACATCGTCTTCGTCTTTCTCGGTGTTTTCTTTCTCAGTGTCTTCTTTCTCCTCCTGGTCCTCAGCTTCGCCTTAAAAAGTTGAAGGGTAAGAATGAGAACTTGTCTCTCTCCGTAACACAGTGCAGTAGGCACTCATCTCCTCCAACAAGAGACAAATTCGAATGTGCTAATTTCATGTGCTACAGAGCAGACACCTCTTGGCTCTCAGGGTAAAATCTTTAGGTACTCTAAATCTTATCTTTCATTTATTAAATAACTGGCCTACTCTTATTAGAAAAAGTTAGCTCTTTGGGAAAATGGGCATAAATGGAGCTGTACTTCCATTTCTACCCTCTCCTCTATAATCTTCAGAAAAAGTCTGAGGGTACACTACCATTAAGTAAAAGCTTAATTACAAAATGAAGGACAATCGTTAGCATGATAAAGACATGGTGTTTCTCAGACATTTGACATTAAAAAAAAAAACTATTTTGAAATATTAACATACTTCTGGCACACATTTTACAAAGCAAGTACCAAACAACTCCCCACGCTCTCCAACAAGGCCTTGGAGAGAAACCACCCTCCTGTCTGAAGCATCAGCGCAGCACCAAGTCACCCTGCGTGGTGACCGGGCGGGTCCCTACTGTGGGAGCTCCTGGGCTCCTATGCAGCCCTGTCTCCAGATTCCACTGACCATTGTTATTCGCAGTCTCACCCTCGGCTGCCTCCTCTAATCCTGCTGTTTTTAGTTTCACCTCTGGGTGGTATTCATCATCTTGCTCATTGGAAGGTACAGCTGATGTGACGTTTTCTTCTATTATTTTCCTTTCAGCTTCTCGCTCCAATTCTTCTATTTCCTGCAGGCGCTTTTCCAATAACTCAGCCTGCCTTTTCTGCTTCTTTTTCAGTTTTTTCTTTTTGTTTTTAGATATTTTTCCTATCTACAACATGTTAAGAAAATACCACAGGTCAGTTTGCTTCTTTTTAAAGCACCATGCAACAGCGTAAGTGCTGGCAGCACGGCAAATACCAACACAGGCTGTTTTTCTCAGGTCGCATTCAATTAAAATCACATGCCCAGACATGAGATCCACATCACGGTTAGGGTTACAGCAAAACCAGAAAAAAAGAAACCAGTGCTAATATCACGTAACGGGACTACTACCAGGTCTTGGCCTTAGAGGAATATAGCTTAAATGCAGCAAGTCTTTCCCCTTTAAACTCTAAGAAAGAACTAAATATGCTGAGATAGATACTCTTGCCTTTAAACAAGAAGCACCTCTTGCAAGTTTTATGTGCTGCTGCCTGTCTATAAAGTAACAATGTCCCCTTCTCCTTAACTGTCTTACTCAACTGCCTGCCAAATCAGGTGTATTTCATTCATTGTTGGTCAACAGCACTGTCTGTGTTTGGGTCTCACACACTGAGCCGTTATCAACAGCCAGGACTGCAGGAACTGTAAAAAATGAGCACATGAAGTAAAGGGAAAAAAGAAAAAGCCATGGTTTCAGTCTGCCTCCAATCATGGCGAGCTGACTTGGAAAGTACTGGCAACGAGAGCCTCCAGTCTTTCACAGAGTCAATAATCAAAACAAGCTGCTCAAACCACAGCAGAACTCAGCAGGTCAGGTGGAATAATTCTTACATCTCCCTCTCCTACTCAGACTTCCATTCCAAACTGAGGGCTGCTGGCAGCACTCTGAAGTTCTGCACATTTCCTTCCAAAAGCTTTTGGTTTATAAAGATCTTTTAAAACTTGTAGATGACCCATCAACTCAAGACATACATATATATATATATATATATATATATATATATATATTCTATGCTCGACTGGAACCAAGCCAGGTTTAGCTCCGCTGGGGTAGGATTTAATTCCAAACAGCTTGTTTCATTTGCTCACACTCAGCATTCTGACAGGACCACAAAGATAATACTCTTTCATGTTTAACTACTACCTGGAAGTAAAAAAATCACAACAGCAGCTTCAGAAAAACAGGTAACTTAGAGGCAGATCAGAAATAATATAAAGTGTTTTGGGAACAATCACTCTTAAAACCCTATCTCTATAACCTCCCATTTTACCAGACCCAGCCAAGAGCACTCCAGAAAGTGCATGAGGAAAACAAAGACAGCATTTGGGACAGCTCTAATTATCCCCCAACTCCAAAAATCACTTCCCCTTATCAAAACATTGTCTTACATAATCAAGGATACCCAGCATTTATAAACATGACTGTCTTTTACATTAAAATACATTACAACATCTGTGATTGAGAAAGGAACAAAAAAATGCACAACCAATTCCCCCGAACAATCCTTAATGAAAAATTGTTGCAGAAAGAAACAAAAACTAATGTTACAATTCGAAAAGTTCAATAATGAATAGTCACTTTTGACATGGAGGTGAATATAAGTATATGTGTAGGTACTTACAGGTTTTTGCTGTGGAGCAGTACTCACTAGAACAAAACAAAATAAAATGAACATTTAGAGCGAAATAGATACTTATCTTTATGTAGGTAATCTGAACTGTAAAATGAAATAACTACTGTCTTTTAATGGCTATGCAACTTCAACAACTGTTAAATATTAAAACTTCTGAATCAGAGAGACCTAAAGTTTATCCAACTCAAACAAATGATTGGCTCTTAAAAGGCAAAGCCATAGCGGTTCATATGGAGTCATTTCTCTTACTTATCTAAAATTAAATACGCATTCATTTCAAAAACAGACAATCCCAAAGCACTGACTGATAAGAAAATGGAGAAGAGTCATCCAACCAAATTTGTTTAAAGACAATGAAATGAACAATTCACTTACACAACTATGTTTGAAAACTATTTCACAAGTTTATACAACTAAAGTTAAGTCCAATACTGCAGCAAATATTCTAGAAATCACATGAACAGACTTGGCCAGTGTCAGAAGCTTGATAGACTATGGTTCCGTGATCTAAAAAACACCCTGATGTTAGAAAACGAGATTCAGAAGTGGTGCATGTCCCAAGAGCCCCAGGCAGACAGAGGGCTTTTGCCCTGCAGTCCTCGTGCCTGCCTGACAACACACTAGGGCAGACAGCACGTGAAGAGAGGGTGAAAGCACCGTCCACACTTCACTGCCACCACGACACTGCGAAAACCAGAAATTAAACTACATACACCAATACTCAAGTCAGCTGGTCTTCTCCCACCCTGAAGTCTTTTGAAACTAATTCTAAATCCACCAGCTAGACTCAGATTGATGTAGCTGTGCTCACTGGAATCAAGGAAGCACTCTGACGACTGAACGTCGGCTACATGAGACCTCTTGCTATAAGAGACAGTCCTCTGCAGAGAAGTGGGCAACACAGGACAGTGTTCCAAGGAGATGAAGCAGCAGGTAAGAATTCAATGACCTTTTAAGGGAGGACAAAGTAATTCTAACATTAAAGTATAACTTAACTGGGGCATCTTCCTGCTTAAGAAAAAGGTCTAGCGGCTTCTAGTCATCAGGCTCTTACAAAAGCCCCTAATACATACACATCTGACTCAACTGCCCCCAGTGTACAACCTGGCAGGCTCTCAATGCCCCGCACAGACTGAAACAAAGCTGGCTCAGCCCTCACCTGCAGACCCCGAAGGAGGAGGAGCGCCCGCTTTCTGCCACTCGGTGGCCTCGGCTGCCATCCTTCTCACATATGCATCGTCCACGCACATCAAGATGTTTTCCGGCTTTATGTCAGTATGAATGATCTTGCACTTACTGTGTAGATAATCTAACCCCTGAAGGACCTGATCACGTGAAATCAAGAGAGGAGATGACTTATTAATACCTTTATTATTTAACATTTGTTTGTAAAATAGTTAAAATCATTACAAGGTACAAAATACAATGGATACAAAGGGTCTTAGTAAAAATCTTCCTCCCACCCCGGCCCCCAGAGGATCCCAGCTCTTTCCCAGAAGCAAGCAATGTGTATCATCCTGGAGATAACTTATGCTCATGGAAGCAAACGCATCTATACATATACTCTTTTAAATAACAACTTCAGTAAGGTATAATTTACATGTCACACAATTCACCCTTTTAAAGGTACCATTCAATGGTTTCTAGATGTACAGCCCTCACCACTATCTAATTTAGAACATTTTCATCACACAAAGAAGAAAACACTGTACACCCATTAGCTGTCACTCCCCCTCTCCTCCCAACTCCTCCAGCCCTAGGCAACCGCTAATCTACTTTGCTGGGTCTGGACATTTTATATAAGTGGAATGATACAGAGTGGTCTTCTGTAACTGGCACAGTACTTTCAAGGTTCATCCAAGGGTAGCATGTATCAATACCGCATTTCTTTAAATGCCAAATAATATTCCATTGAAAATACCACATTTCATTCACTTGATGAATATCTGAGTTGTTTCCATTTTATGGCTATTATAAATAATATTGCTATGAACATTCATGTACAAGTTTTGTGTGGACATATGTTTTTTATTTTTCTTGGGTATATGCCTAGGAGTGCAGTCGTTGGGTCATACAGTAGCTCTACATTTAGCTTTTCAATGAGCTGCCGAACTGTTTTATACTATGGCTGCACCATGTTACACTCCAATCAGCAGCGTGCGAGGATTCCAATTTTTTCATCATGGCCAATACTTGTCTTTTTATTTTAGTCACCCTACTGGGTGTGCAGTGTGTATCTCATTGATCTGCATTCCCATAATGGCTAATGATGTGTGTACATTTTTAATACTGCAGGAAAGGAGGATTAAATAGCCCTGGTATCCAGGCAACACTATAGCACTGAACTAAAAGAAAATGCTACGCCAAGATACTCATGTACTTGTTATATATATCATTTACATATCATATATATCACAAAAATTACAGAGTATGGTGACCTAAATGCACGGCCAAAGTTTTTCTGGAATTATTTCCATTAGAGAGGAATTGTTGCAATTCTTTCCATAAGGAAAAAAATATTTAAAAAATACAGTTCATGTTCCCATACACCAGAAACTCTACAAGCTCAATAAACATTAACATTTGATAAACATCCTCATTCAAACATTTTAAGTCATTTAGGGGCCTTGACAACACTAGACAAGGAAGTGAGAAAAAGACAAGCAGAAGATATATAATATCAATCAGCTCTGACAAGTTCTCAGCAAAAAACCCAATGCTCCTGTCTACCTTGAGTTCCTGGCTAAACAATCTTAACAGACGACAAAACATTAGTAAGTCAAGGGAAAGAGGTTTCAGAAGAAAATGAAAGGGAGACCTATCTCTTAAACAAGATGAAAATCCCCACACATATCTAAAAAAACTTTTCCTTGGAAATACTTTTACATGACTTCACTGACTGAACAACAGTTGAGCTCCTGTAACAGACCATACACCCTTCTAGATGTTTGACACATAGCAATAGAAGTTCCCTGTCTCCATTGGGCCTTGACTTTTTACCTTAGAATTAATATTGAATGTTTTAGATAATACTTCGATTAGAATATATTTAAATTATGTTTAAAATGTCAAAGAACCAATAGGAAGAAAGAGATCATTATATATTTCCATAGAGAATAAGGTTATAATCCTGAAGGGAACACAATCCAACGAGCCTGTATGTTATTCACTGGCATTCACGTATCTTCTCTCAACAAACTGAAATATCATGTGGAGTTTTTATATCTGAATAACAAGAGGAATTATGAGAAGTACAAGAAATTAATGGACAGGTACACTGATGACTTCCAGCCTGTGGGAGTAAAAGGAATTAAGAGTTTTTAGAAACTTTAAACTGTTTTAAATTATTCCAACTGAAACTTCATTTCAATCATCAAATATTAACTCAAAGTTAAAATGTCAGCATCTTTCCAAAAATATCTTTTCACCACCACCTACGCACAGGTTGCTCCTAACTTTCCACCTTAGTTCTTTCATAGTTCTTAGGTTGTTTTACTGTGTGAGAAGCTACTCAGATAAGAGTTAACCTGATCCAGTATCCAAAGATGTTAAATGAATTCCAAGGACAATGAGGCACTTGAGAGGAGCAAAGTGTCTTCAGTAAGAATTTAAGGTTCCAGATTTTTAATACTGGCTGTTGCACTCAACTGGGTTAACCTTCCTCAAGAAGCACAGCTTGTGTCTGACAATGAACATAAGGAACAGACTATCACCGGGATAAATTAAGTCAATTAAGATAACACAAATCTTAAAGGAAACAGTTAAGAGACAGCATGGCGCACTGTTAAATCACGACCTTGGGACTCAGACCACCCCTGTATTACTGCTCAATCACTCATTCCCTAGGCAAGGTACTTAAGCTGCCTGAGCTTCCATTTTCATATCTATAAAAGGGGGACCATATCCATTAGACAGAAATATGGTAAGAATTAGAAATAATGTATGGAAAACTCACAAATACACGGTCTAGCTCACAGGAAATTCAAACTAAATGGTAGAAATGAACTAAGTCAGAAGACTTCTATTGATACTGACTTAATAACCATAACTTATTAAATTTCTAAGTCACTTATTAAATTTCTCTGGGTCTCATTTCCCCCATCTATAATATGAATGGGCTCTACCTGATAAAACTCTGATCCTTTTAATTCTAGACTAATATAGTTTTTAAAAAATCTTTAGTTATAAGAAGAATGGTTTATTTTCAAAAACAGTATTTCTGTTCACAGCCAGTGAACTTAAAGCAATTAAGCACCCCAGAATCCAGAATCCGACAATAATGATGGGCAATCTTACAACCATTTACAGTGAATAATTATGATTGTGGAAAAAAAACAATCAATGAATCAAGCAAGCTTCATGCCCCAGGATAGACCTCTGTTGCCTCACTTGTCTTATCACAGTATGTCTCTCTTGCCTACAAACCATACTTAGCCTCACCAGCAGGAGGCAGCACAGGCTGCAGAGACCCTGGGCTGCCATCGGCTTGACCAGGAGTCAGCGATCAGCGTAGCCACAGAGGGGTCCCTGACGGGGCTGCATCCCACTTAGGGGACGGAGGTCACACCCCGGGGCGGGGCCAGTTTTCTGCGTGTGAGTCAGCAGCAGTACAGACCTGGAGGCAGAGTCCGGGCTGGGAGCCAGGAGACCGTGCTCTGGTTCAGGAACTGACTAGCTATGGCTCCCCTTCCCTGACCTCAAATTCAGCCAGAAAACAAGGGCTTGGTCAGCACAGTCTCTAACGTTTCTTCTAGGCACCTATGAACCGTGTCAGAGACTGTCTGTTATGGTGTTAACAACATAAACTGGCTCTTCTCCACCTCGGCGCGCTAGAAATAGGTCCTGTCGCAGACATAAAAGGAGGGAGTTGGGAATAATTAATGTGGAGGTTTCACTTGAAGGTGTCTCCCTGGCCTGCTGGCCACCCAGAGTGAGCTTCCTCCCAAATTCTAAAATGCACAGAGGAACACAAGGACAGCAACTGTCCACAGTGTCTCCTGACTCTGGTCACAACATGGGCACCTTAACAAAGGACACAGGGCGAGCAGACTGGGCAAGGCCTTGTGACGCAGCGCCGGGGGGTGGGGGTGGGGAACCAGACAGGCAGCACTGCTCCGAGACACTGATGCTTGCAGGGGTGGAGCGAGACAGCAGAGGGCTCTCCTCAAGCCAGAAGCTTTGCTACTGGAAAGTGAAGGCACCCACCGGATCTCTCTTCCTCGCTAGGACAGACAGGAGGTAAATGCTACAAGCTGCTCAGACGAGCACATGCCAGACTGAATGGAGAAGTGTGGCGAATACCTGCCTCACTCACAGAGGACTAGAGCCAGGGGACACTGTCCTCATCCGCTCTGTCCCGAAATCGCCCTCTGCTCCTTCTTCTTTCTAACTCTGACTAGTGAGAACTAATGAGAAAATTCAGCAGCTGTACTTCACTCGTGAACATCGTCAGGATGAAAGATAAAACACTGCGCCCAGCGCTGAGGAAGCACAGAGGAATGAGCTGGGAAAGGGGCTCAACTCCCTTGAAGGAGCGACTTCCCCGAATTTCTGAGCTGCATACCCAACATTTTGAGGAGGAGATTTCCAAGTTAGTACAGAATCATATGTACTACCACACTGATCAAATCCAAGAACATAAAAATGTTTACCAACTTAAAATTAATTTTCTATTCTAAAATTGAACAATACTGGCTTGATCATAATGCATTCATTGACAAAAGGACCAGTGAGATCATTTAAATGGTAAATAAATACTAAACGTAGACAAACGTAGAAGTAAACCATTTCCACAAACAGAGACATGAATGCATCCTCTTCACAAGACATGCTGTCATTTAAAATGCTCCCCAGTCTTCCTATGCAGACATTTCACACCACCCGGCAGTCAAGAGCATGGATTCCAGACTGCACCACCTGTATTCCAGTCTTGATTCCCCACAGTAACTGGGGGCCTGTGGCAAACTTTTAACACCTTCCTCAGAGTGAAGGTAAGAACACCTCTGGCCTCACAAAGCTGTGGTGAGGAATAGACAGCATAATACAAAGGAAGCACATAAAACTGTGAATGTCTGAAAGAGCATAATAAATGTTAGTGACAAGCATGATAAGAGAAAGAGTTAATGATAACTCAAAAATCCAGAGCTACATGCTGTACCTACGTATCGTAGCAAAGTCACCAAATTCAGAGCCTTGCCCTTACCAAGCTTCATTTAACGGCAAGCAGCCACTTCTTCACAAGGCTTCTGGACAGGGCAATGAATTAAACCATAAGGTTTTAAAAAGTAAAATATCGGCTACCCTTTCGAGTACAGAAGAAAATAAAAGCCACGTTTAAAGAACAGCAACAGGGACTTCCCTGGTGGCGCAGTGGTTAAGAATCCGCCTGCCAATGCAGGGGACACGGGTTCGAGCCCTGGTCTGGGAAGATCCCACGTACCGCGGAGCAACTAAGCCCGTGCGCCACAACTACTGAGCCTGCGCTCTAGAGACCATGAGCCACAACTACTGAGCCCACTGCCACAACTACTGAGCCCTCGTGCCACAACTACTGAAGTCTGCATGCCTAGAGCCCGTGCTCCACATGAGAAGCCACCGCAATGAGAAGCCCATGCACTGCAACGAAGAGTAGCCCCCGCTCGCCCAACTAGAGAAAGCCTGTGCGCAGCAACGAAGACCCAACGCAGCCAAAAATAAATAAGTTAATTAATTAAAAAAATATAAAGAACAGCAACAGCATTTTAAAACCCCATCACCTGTGGCACACCTTGAATGCACCACAAATAACAAACACTGACAACACAGCACCCTTTTTCTTCTTTCGGCTTTAGAAATAAAAGCTAAACATAAAATAGACTTCAATAAAGCTGATTTTAAAAGAAAAAGAAATGAAAGCTGGGGGGCAAATACACCCCACGCCTGAGGCCACAGAAGCAGCCTGGAGGAGGCAAGGGGTGTCTTCACCACGATCACCAGAAACCAGAGGATGGCCCTTCCTGACCCTGCACAAGGTCACCAGGGCGAAACAAGGAGAGTTAAGAACTGATCAAAAGATTGATAACAGTGTATAGGAAACCCTGGAAAAGCAAGTGATTCAACTGTGCTGCGACTTTTCAAAAATAAGCGGGAACCTTTATCTACAAACCCTTCAGATCCCAGAAAGATCAGCCACTTTGTACAGTAAGAATAAGAGGAACATACATTTCTTCTTTCATTTAGGGAAAGCTAACCTCTCAGAAACGTTTCTTGACTTCCTACGACGTGAAGGAAGCTACAAAGAGATGTGAAACCTACAATACGTGATCTGGGACTCCCGGTGCTCAGAGTATGCAGCTGGGGAGACAGGATGGCTACTCTGTGCTGGTAACCATGCTGAAAGCTTTATCAGCAGTCCCTCCAAACTCATCTGCACAATAAAGCCACAAATTACGCATTATCATCCTGATGTGACAAATGCGGACACAGGCTTACAGAAGTTGAGTAATTTGATCAGGGTCACAAAGTAGTAAGTGCCAAAGTTAGAATGTGAAATTAAGTCTATTGCCAAGATTTAGGTGTACTCATTACACTTTCCTCTATTCCAGTGGTTCAACTAAGAGTTCGCATGCCACAACTAGAGAAGCCTGTTCGCCGCATCAAAAGATCCTGTGTGACGCAGATAAGACCCAATGCAGCCAAATAAATACATAAATATTAAAAAAAAAAAAAAAAGAATTCTGGATCAAGGTCTGTATTTCAGGTCTAGAACCCCCAGGCAGGTCTACCTCAAGCTCTGGGTCTGGGGACAAGGAATGGGCTCCAAACCAACTAGTCCTCTTCTCAAGCAAACCAAGCAACCTCCCTGATATTACTTACTCTGCAGAAATATGCATGGTAATTATCCATTATATCAGAATAGGTAATCCAGAATAAAGCATATCTGCAATTTTCCTAATTTAGGCTCTAAGGGCAATGAGTCAAAGACTGGTATGTTCCATGCAGAAAACTGAATCTGGTAAACATTTCTAATTAGAAGGAAATCTTCCATATGTGTGTACTTCCATTCTATAAATATCTGCTGCAGCATCAACACTGAACCACACACTAACGGAAGGTTTTCTATTGTCAAGGCAATTGAACGAAGTACAAATACAATACTCCATATATAACTTAAACATTCCTTAAATTACCTTCCATTTATCCTTCATCCAAATACTTAGAAATAGCAAATAAACACAACAATACATTATATGTTTTTTTCTGTATTATTTTCTAAGGAACTAAGTGGGACATTTCGTAGTAATGATACTGGATAAAACAATTTCTCATTTTACTGTATCACTTACCTGAAAAAAGATCCATATGCCAAAAGAAATATATGCTTGACATTTACATATTACTCCCTTTACAAGACAGAATGGCTTATCATTAACTAAATACAAAATTGATTTAATAAGTTCAAAATGTTATGCACTGTAATATATGTATTTATTTCTAAAACTGGAGAGAGAGATATATATGTGCGCATGCTTCTTTTGTTTTGTTTTGTTTTTGTTTTTTTTGCGGTACGCGGGCCTCTCACTGTTGTGGCCTCTCTCGTTGCGGAGCACAGGCTCCAGACGCGCAGGCTCAGTGGCCATGGCTCACGGGCCCAGCCGCTCCGCGGCATGTGGGATCTTCCCGGACCGGGGCACGAACCCGTGTCCCCTGCATCGGCAGGCGGACTCTCAACCACTGCGCCACCAGGGAAGCCCGTGCATGCTTTTTTTTGTTTGTCTTTTTTTAAGACAGGAATTCGTGTTGAAAGGCTAGCCAGTTAGGTATTGGGAGCTGGGGGCTGCCGTCATAAGCCTCACCTGTCGAATAATGCTCTTCACACAACGTACTGGGAGGCCTTGGTAGTTGGATTTTATGATCCACTTGAGGAGATGGTGGCCAAGCACTTCAAAGACCATGCAGACATCTGGGACAGGGTTAAGGATCATTTCTGGATACATTTCCTGCAGTGACGGAATTACTAAAAGCAGCATCATTGTGGCCCTTGGCAAAACAATTACTTCTTTATAAAATACAACTTCAATACTATCAATAATACCAGAAGTGGTCATTTGCTGTTCCTCACCTAAATAGAAAGATCTAACATATACTAAGTACCTACCATGTGCCATACATGATTTAATGTGTACTCATAACAACATAAGGAATGAGGAGAGTAAACCTCGGGGAGTTTAAAGAACCCTCCTGCCTGACACCACCCAAAGGTGGCAGAGTCATGACTCAACCCCACACTTACCCACGCTCTCAAGCACACTTCTTCTGACAATCAGCCTTAACGAAAATGAGCAGGACTGAAACCTCACAGAAACTGATGAGGAAAAGAATAGAGAACTCTCCCGCCTTAAGTGTCCTGCCTGCCTACCTAAATTTCTATCCTATACATCACATAAAACACTTTATAAAACAGAAATTTACCAAACACAGTGAAGACATTTAATCTTTTCCTTCAACAGTATCTTTCACTGGGTCACTAGATCAATTTTTAAGTTTTTAAGGATGTATGATCACAAGACATGGCATGGCCATTAAGACCAACCTATAATAATGAAATCTCAGGAATCTGGGTTTTGTTTTGTTTTGTTTTTTAATAGAAATTCTAGTCAACCACTGACCCTCCAGAACTGTGAGCCACCAAATCCCCTCATATAAATATATTCATGTCATTCATACAGAAAGATTTTAAATGGCTCTGAAACCCTCTGAGAATATTTTGTTCAGCCCTGGAGACCTACATACAGGCCTATAAGAAGGTCAGATGAGTTAATATTTTTTACAATATCTGGATCTACCACATCATCATAATAACTATTGCTTTAAATATCTTTAATAAAAATAAGAAAAATATTTCTATGACACTGGACAGCGTATGCGCTACAGACTTAGGCATAGATGATCTAAAGCTAGAAGTTCCTTACTATTTCCCAAGCTCATTAAAAAAATGGCAACTAAGGTCTAAAGTTAGTAGCAGGCATAGAGCCAAAGCCCATGGCTTCTAAATTATGACCTGAGTGTTCTCAAAGCATTCACAAATCTGGACTACTTAACAGTAGAAATAGCCACTGGAACGTATTCAATATATATCAAAAAAAATCCCTCCATTTACCTACAAATCAGGTGTTTTCTCCAAAGAAGCCCTCTATCAGCTGTCTTAAGAACTGCCTCCCAGATCTGATGCAAGAGGAAGGGCTACCCTGCCTGCACATAAACAAACAGGCTCACTTGGAGACCAGGCGCAGAGAAGGACCAGCTCTATCTTTCTATCGATCAAGAGGGGAAAATGTACTTTGCAGCTAGCAGAAAGGATCTTGAGGCAAAGGGTGAGGTAACATCAGCAGTCACCAGAACTTGCTAGTATCCTCAAATCTGATCTCTAGAAGAAATATAAAAACCTCCACAAATACATAGGGTGTGAAGAAAGTGCTTCCCTACGGGATTAAGTCTTAGTAGATGCAGAAACAGGCTGTCATTCTGGGGTGTAAGCTGGGAGAAGGCTTTGTCCTCAGGTTCTGGAGCTTGAACAGGTCAAATATCAAAATGTTGGATCTGTTCCAAACATGATAAAGGAAAGAATAAAAGATCAGGAAGGAGGAGAAGAGCCTGGCTCTTGACGCACACCCGGCACTCACCAGTCACAAGATAATGAATACACAGTTCGGTATTCCTGAACCTTGGGGAATGAAGGTATTGCTTAGATCAGGCCCATACAGGGCTATCTCAGAGGATCCAATACTAAAATATGGAAACAGCATTCTGGAAACTAAAGGCATTATCTCTTCTCTCCGCTTCTGCCAAAAGCTCTGAGCTACACGTTATTCTGCTGTCACTGCGACCCCTGGAGCTGTCCTTTACCAATGCCCTGGGCAGGAGGAGGGTAAAGATAAGAGCTCCTTCCACACTACCCCCATTCACTTCCTCCTGAGCCCTCCCTCCCCCAAAACTACTAAGCATGCAAACAATATAACAGCAGCCCAATTAAAACTGACATCCTCAAAAGAGAAAGGGAGGTCGTGAGATGCCCTTGCTCCACTTGTAGGACACACTTCTTTTCCAGAATCAGAACTAAGGCCTCCCTATTCAAAAAGCAAAAGGAACAATTCACCTTATAACTAAGAAACTTTCATCTTTCAAGAATCATATAACACGAAGACGCTAGAGCCTGCATGTGGAGAGTGAATCAGCAAACACAAGTGTATAGGGCTTAAAATATTTCCACTTTTTAAAAGTAAAAAGAAAAACTAGAGTATAATTCAGCCATTAGGAAGCAACAGAACCATCAAAAAGGATACGTATTCCATTCATGCCTGAAATTTTGAAGTCATCGATTAGCTGTACCACCATGTCTTTATTTGGGTCAGTGGGATCACTTTCTCGAACCTATGGAGAGAAAAATGAATTCAAGAACAGAAGTGTTTAAGACTGAAAGTCATTTCCATTGTACCAACCAAAACTGTTTAATAAATGTTGTAAAAAATAAAAGATTCAGTATTTGAACTTACAAATAATAAATTCAATTAATTTAGTAAAACCCAGAAAAATCCCTCCGTGAAATTTCATCATTAACCTTTCTGATATCATTCACATTTTTGTAGTACTTACACATTTGAGCAATTTTATTTCATCCAAGGCTGTCTCTGTATAATGCTGGGCACTTTTTACAACTTTCATGGCAACAAATCTTTTTCCCCTTAAAAAAAAAATGCATTAAAAAAAATTTTAACAGAAGTGATCATTTATAATAACTCTAATAAACTAGACTAATAAACTAGACATCATAATGAACTCTAATAAACTCCAATAAATAGCGACTTTCAATAAGCTTTCCTTTAAAATAGTACTTTTCAAATTGTGGGGTTACAGTAAAGCAGTGGGTTCATGTATCAATCTCTTCTTTGCTTTGTGTTTTTGTTTTGTCCTCATAAAAATCAAGTCGACTAGATAGATGTCAGAGTTCATCACATATGGTTAAGATCAAGTATTATAACACTTTTGTTTCAATTCACACACACACTACACATGTGTACGTGTACTCTAAGGATGCAGTTTCATATTATGGGTCATGGCTTTCAAAAAGAGTTGAAACCCACTGACTGGAAAGGCCTAAACATTATTATTTTATATTTGAATGTTTTTCTGGTATGGATGAATTACTAGAAAAACAATATGACCCGAGTGTAGCGCAATTACAATGAATAAGCCTCAGATATAAAGGCAGAAGAAAATTAATATTTAAAGATGACAGGCAAATGAACTTCAAAGTGAGAGGGGCAAGTCTGGGGTGGGGCAGGCCTGTGCTGTGCGCTTTACATGCCACAACAGAAGCAGGTGTGCTCCTCAGCCTTAGCTTGTTGTAAAATAAAGATGTTTTGAACCAGACCAGGAATCAAAAGCACGAATGACAAGGAACACTTACTGCATATCCCAGCACAGCCAGACAGTAGAGAAGTGTCCCCATCCTAGCTTCCTAATAACATGATACCGGCCATTGAAGAGGTCTCCAATTTTCACTGGATGATAGCCACCTTTTATTATTTAAAAGAAAGAAAGAAAAAAATTAAATTTCAGAAAACTAGCAATGGAAACTCGTTCTTCCTTGTCAGTTCCTGATACCATTAAATAAAACTCTAAATAATAAAATCAGATTTAAAAACATGTTTAATAATACAACATTTTTTCAAGACTACCTTTCATCAAGAGAAAAATGCCCCCTATGTCTTTCTTTTAGGCTTTTTTTTTTTTAATTTAACTTAGAAAAGCAATGAACCACCCAGCACGCTGTAACAATAACTGGAGGTTTTATCTGTAAGTCTAGCTGTACATAATATGTATATTCTAGCTCTTGACATTTCTAAACAATCTTTTTTCTTCTAAGCAACAAGTTAAATGCAAATCTTTCGGGGTCAGTATAACACAACTCACCGAAACAAAGGATGTGGACTCTGCAGGGTTGCGCATACACCAAGAGTTTATGCATAGCCAACAAGGAATTATATAATATATGACACTTTACCCACCAAAAGAACTTACTGCTCTCACCACTCTTCCTCAGCCTAAAGCTCCTGCCAGGAAACAGGCTGGAGAGCAAGAGAGAGCACCCAGTGTTAAGGTTGACTTTTGGGGAGGTAAGGACGCTTCACAGGCATCTAAAAGACCTTCACTTGACATCATCAACAAAATAAGCAGGGTACAAAGTAGCATGCGTAATATGATACCATTTTTTGTGAAACACACAAGAAAAAGTCTGGGAAGATAAGATGTTAGCAGCAAACATCTCTGGATATAAAATTACTCTTTTATTCTTTTTATTTCTATTTTACTTTATTTGTTCTATATCTCTTCCAATTATTTCCTTAAAAAAATACTTTTCTACATTTCATTCTTTAACATCTACTGCTCTATTTATTGCAAAAATGTTCTCACTTTTTACATCTGCAGAATTCTTACAAATCACTCAAGAAAGACATGGATGTTTCGTGCCTAGTGTTGAGAGGCTCAAAGCAGGAAGCATCTAAATCACATCCTCCACTATATCTAACAGAGGGCCAGGAGTAGCAGTTCAAGAAGTATTATGAATGCTGATGAATATTTAAACTGTGTTGAATTAGTAAAGCAGGAATTTGACCAGATACTAACTTTCTATGATTCTTACTCTCATACCACACTTGCTTTTCCTGGATTTTAATATCAAGGTCTATAACAACAATTTGGGCAAAAGACATAACTGAAATAGTAAATTAGGAATAAAATATAGCAAATTATTAAATGAATGAATGGGTGTTAACTAAACTTATTGTGGTAATCATTTCTCAATATATAGATGTCAAGTCGTTAGGCTGTACTGCTTAAACTCACACAGTGCTTAAGTCAATTCCATCTCAATAAAACTGGAAGAGAAAATGGCTTATTACTTACATACAAGGCTAAACCAAAAATAAAGTGGGCTCTGAGTTCACAACAGTGTTTAAATCATTCAAATTAACAATGAAAAGGACAAAAAGAAATCTACCATTATTCAAGTAAAATTCGGGATACTGTGCTAAGCACTTTCTTTTCAAAACCAGGATCCATGAAACAAAAGTAAACTGAAACATGCTGCAGACTTCCCACACGGGGAGGGAGCAGGGGCGGGGAAGGAAGAAGGGAGAAGTTCTGCCTGGGAAATGCTTAGCTGAACAAAGCAAGCAGATTTCTTGACCAAAGTGGTTCTCAGAGCCCAGTGTCTTAACACACAGTGGGAACCTCCAAGAAAACAGGATGCTACAAATTCCAGACAGGTCTGCTCACAAAACCATTTCTTCAAGGAATTAGCCACATTTCACAGCACAAAGTATTTAGGAAACACTCAGGTCTACTGTTTCTTACAACATGTGTTATTATTTCTACACTGCTGAAGTGGGCAAAAGTCTCAGAGATAGTAAGTAGTCAGTTCAGGGCTGCAAACTGGGTCTGACTCCAAAGACCACCACACTCTGTGCACCAGTAAGAAATGCACTCCATTTTTAATACCCAGAAGACCATTTCCTGGTCTTACTAAACAGGAACACTTGATAGTTTAATTGAAAGCTACTTACCTCTTAATTGCATATTATTGCTAACATGAAGGTTTCTAAATTTAAAACTAATTTAATTATGCATAAAGAGAAGAAACCTCTACCACCGCTATTTTATGTTTCAGATTTGAATTCTTGAACAGCCAGAGTGTGTACATGTGACCTAAGATAGACAAGCACTATTTCCAGTGTAATCACAGCATAAGAACAGCCCTTCCTTTTCTCAACGGGACTGAAGTTGAACAAAAGAAATTACTTAGTCCAGTTATTTCAAGAGCCCTCACACTGAGAATACTGTGCCAGAAAATAGGCCAACTAACAAGAGGTGCATAAAAGTAAAACTTAAACACAAATATAAAAACAACTGAAAGCACTAAACATATCCTAAGTTTTTTTTTTTTTTTTTTGGCCTTGCCGCGCAGCATACAGGATCTTATTTCCCAGACCAGGGATTGAACCCACGCCCCCTGCATTGGACGTGTGGAGTCTTAACCACTGGACTGCCAGGGAAGTCCCAAACACATCCTAATTTTTATTTTGAAAATCTGACGTACACAATTTCAAATCTGCAGTCCACATATTGTCACATCCTAACCCCCAGATTTCTACAGGAAATGACAGTCTTTCCGAACATTTTTCAATCTCTTCTCAAAGAACAGTAACTAACACTCAGGCTACCAGAGGGCGGAGCACATCTCCCCAAGGCAGACCACACCAACCGCTTCAACATCCAGGGAATTAAGAGAAAACGGATACTCTTCTCCAATTCCCTCAACTTAGCAAACAACACATGCCATGATGGCTATTAGCAGAGGATACCCTGTGGCCCTCAACACTGTCCACACAAAAGGAATCCTAAGACCAGCCAAAGACTAGACAAGGCCCCCTCCTTCCGCTTCTTCACCATCAGTCAGTACAGAAGCACAGGACAACAGCAGTGCCACAGAAGGACCCTGCTGATGGCATCAAGCAGAGAACCAGTTAGGGTCCAGCAGTTGAGGACTACCTTGACTTAGGGCTTTGGTTGATACAATTGTACGTCACTACTTATACTATTTAATATAAAAATCATGCATTTATCACTTAAAAGTTTTCTTCTTTTTCTTTTTTTAATTTGGCTGTGTCACAACTCTTACAAGATCTTAGCTCCCCGACTAGGGATTGAACCCACGCCCTCGGCAGTGAAAGTGCAGAATCCCAACCACTGTACTGCTAGGGAAGTCCCCAAAGTTTTCCTTTTATTCTTAAAAAGTAAATGTTAGATTGGATTACAAACACATGAGAGCAAGAATGGATTGTTAAGCAGTTTTTAAGTTCACTCTGACTCCTATCTCCCAAGCACACCCAAAAAAACTAAAACTAAAGCTCTACCTATACCGTTTATAAGGCTTCAAAGAAGACAATTCTGAAACTATCCTTCTTAGCTGTTTTGGGGGAATTGTTGGCCAAGATAAAGATGACTCCCTTTTCCTTGCTGAGCAAAAAACAGGTTCAATTTGAACAGTAAATTGAAAGTTCAGAACTCTCTCACAGACAACAGTCTGGAAGAATTTTCAGCAAAGTCTCTATTTTCTAGCAAAAAATATTAGGTAACATTTTCTTTCACTGACCCTAGTTTCTTAGCCCTCTGATGGTGATGTTTCAAATTAAACAACATATAAAAACGATAATACATCATGACCAAGTGGGGTCTATTCCAAGAATGAAAACTTGTTTAACATTAAAAAATCAACAGATGTAATTCACCATAATTAACACTAAAAAAAAGAAAAACTATATAGCAGATCAACAAACATACAGAAAACATTTCACGATATCCAACATGCATTCCCAATGAAAATTCTCAACAAAGCAGGACTAGAAGAACACCTATGAAAAATCTACAGGTAACATCAGTCCTAATGGTGAAAGACTGAATGCTTCCCCCACCTAAGATCAGGAACAAGGTAAGTATGCCTGCTCTCCCTACTTCTGTTCAACACTGGCCTGGAAGCTCTAGTCAGCACAATCAGACAAAATAAATAAATAAAAAGGTACCCAGACTGGAAAGTAAGAACTATCCACAGCCGAGCAGGAGCCTATGGGGCCGTCCCAAGACAGACCCCTCCCCCACATCCTCTGCAGCAGCTCCTCTCTGAAGTACCAGATAATAGTATCTCATGCATACTTCCTGAGTTTTTCAGATGCTAAAACCACCAACAAACGTTAGAAATTAACCACCTGATGATCATGAGCAGGTAGCCTCCAGACTTTCTGCCGCCTAAGGAGTGATCATCATCAACCCATCAGAGAACTGTGCATGAGCTGATCACATACCCTGGGATGCCCCTTCCTTACCTTTCCTTAAAAAAATGCATTGCTGAAATTTCTCAGGGAGTTTGGGGGTTTTTTGAGCTTGAGCCACCCGTTCTCCTTGCTCAGCCCTGCAATAAACCTTTCTCTACTTGAAAGGTTTCTCAAACTCGACGTTTCTGCTTGACTGGCCTCACTGTGTGTCGGGGACATGAACTTGCACTCAGTAACATACCTCTATTCATAGACAACCTGATTGTCTACATGAAAAAGCTTAAGGAAGCTGCAAAAAAGCTACTAAAACTAACGAGTGAAGAGAGTAGCAGGATATAAGCTCAAGATATAATAATCAATTGTATTTCTACATACCAGCAATAAACAATGTGAAACTGAAATCTTAAAAACAGACTTAGGGATTTCCCTGGTGGCGCAGTGGTTAAGAATCTGCCTGCCAATGCAGGGAACACAGTTCGAGCCCTGGTCTGGGAAGATCCCACATGCCACGGAGCACCTAAGCCCGTGGGCCACAGCTACTGAGCCTGTGCTCTAGAGCCCGTGAGCCACAACTACTGAGCCCGCGTGCCAAAATTACTGAAGCCTGTGCACCTAGAGCCCGTGCTCCACAACAGAAACCACGGCACTGAGCCCATGCACCACAACAAAGCGCAGCCCCTGCTCACTGCAACTAGAGAAAGCCCGCACACAGCAACAAAGACCCAGCACAGCGAAAAATATATATATATAATGTATATAAAATATATATATATAAAATATATATATATAAAATACACACACACACACACACACACACACACCCTTAGGGAACTTCCCTGGTGGTCCAGTGGCTAAGACTCCACACGCTCCCAATGCAGGAGGCCCGGGTTCGATCCTTGGTCAGGGAACTAGATCCCACATGCTGCAACTAAGAAATTGAATGCCACAACTAAAGATCCTGTGTGCCACAATTAAGACTTGGTGCAGCCAAAATAAATAAATTAATTAAAGTTAAAAAAAAAAAATCTGTGTGTACACACACACACACACAGGAATAAATCTAACCAAAGATGGGAATGGGACTTCCCTGGTGGTCCAATGGTTAGGACTCGGCGTTTTTTTCCCAGCTGTGGTCTGGGTTCAACCCCTGGTCAGGGAACTAAGATCCTGCAAGCTGTGTAGTGAGGCCAAAAAAAAAAAAAGTAAAAGGATTAAAGAAACATAATAATCAATGTAATGGGTATATGCTAATTGTCCTAAATTTAAAAAGGAAAAAAACGTGTAAAAGTCATTTCTTAAGACAATTAGGTAAATTTAAATAAGAAAGGAATTTTAGATGACGTTACCGAATAATGCAGTTTCTTCTGTGTAACACAGTGATATCATGGTTACACAATAGGAGAATGCACTTTTTCTTAGATGTTTGCTGAGAATTTGGGAAGTAAAATGTCATGATGTTTTAACTTCTTTTTAGGTAATGCAGCAAAGAAAAATGCATATACATCACACATGTATATAATAAAGCAAATTAAGAGAAAATGTAAGTCATTCCTCAACAATGCTAAAATAGATGAAATGCAGTAATTCCCTATATTATCCCTTCAAAACTACTTTACGTTTGAGAATTTCCACAATAAAGAAGAACGTTATTTTTAACCTGCCTCTTTCTTACAAGTTCCAAAGGTGTGGTGGTGAGAGCAGCTGTCTGGACGACACAATCACAGAGCAGGCGGAGACCAGCTCCAACCGCTAGGGAGCAGGAGAGAGAGGCCCCGCAGCCCGACTGGAAAATGCATGTGGGCGGGACCCCAAGCGCTCCGAAACAAACTCTGAAAAGGAGGTTGAAGGGGAAGCTGAAATGAGAAGCCTGCTCAGGGCCCACTCTAGGCTCGTGGCACTCAGGGTGTCATTTAAGGCAGCAACACGGGACGCTGTGCTATCGCTTCTATCGAACGCGGGTCGGAGGCGGGGCGGGGCTGCTCAGGAGGCGGGGCGGGGCTGCTCACCGCCGGCCAGCGTCCAGGGGCACGGAAGCCTTAGCGCCGGGATTAGAACCGGGTTCTGAGGGATTCTCAACACTGCGCTCTTTCTACTCTACCACGACTAAGTATTCACCCCGCCGCTAAAATGTGTGCGCCTTTTCTTTATGACTAGGATTAAAGTATGGATTAATTGTATGGCGTTGTGAATGAATAGAGAAAAACTCTGAAATAAAATTAAAACCGCCATTAAGTAGTATCTATTTTCCCAGTACAAGATAAGCAGTTGGAAATGGTTTGTCTGTCAACGATACCTAAGAATCTATTGTAACTGACCTTCATGAACAAAATTTTACAACCGTTCTTTAGTAACCATAATTTAGGTTACAAAACATATGAAAATAAATTACTGCTTTAAAATTTTATCATGCATAAACTTGCTAGTGTTTGACAGCCACATCACACTTAACAGTTGTGAAAAATATGTTGGTAAAGGACATCAACTAAAAATGTTGAAATTAAGAAAACACTATTCTCCTGATTAGTAATTTAAAGTAAAATTTAGATCATGGGCACCTCATTAGAAACATTAATAATAATGCTAAATATAAAAAGCCAGGGGCTTCCCTGGTGGGCCAGTGGTTAAGACTCCGGGCTTCCACTGCAGGGGACGCGGGTTCGATCCCTGGTCGGGGAGATAAGACCACGCGGTTCTGCATGCCATGTGGTGGTACAGCACACACACACACACACACACAAAAGCAGCAGGAATAAGGTATAAAAAATAACCCTAGTATCTACCAAAAAACTAAGCAATAATGAAGCCTATAACACAACTGTTAAACTCCCTTCAAACTGGGGGAGATTCAATCAAAAACTTAATTTAAAAACTCTTGAATGTAAATTAATCTGTTATTACATCAAGTATTTCCTATAACACTAATGAATGGGAGAGAGCTGTAGAGGCAAAATCAGAGCAAAGACAGATGCTCCAAACAGAGGATCCCTATTTACCTATGACCTTAAAGAGGTAACAACAAAAATTACTTGAATGTAAGATAAATACGATGGATGGAGAAACAATTTTTGCAGTTGGGCTACAGAGATCGGAGTAAACAGACTGAGACACCTTGAACATTTGAAATGTTAATACAAAGGCCAACTAATAATTTCAAGCCCTTGCCTCCTGCCAATTACTTTTACAGATTTATGCTTAAATTCAGGGATGCTGACTTGAACCACAGCAGTGGCACTTACTAGTTATGTTACTAGTGACATTGAGCAAACTACTTTACTTCTCTGGGTATCTGCCCCTACATCTCACTCCCTCAGAATATCTGGGCACATGTTAAGTGCCACGCTAAGTGTTTACTCTGTTTGGCCACTACCCAAATCCACTGTGACTAATGACACATAATGGGTCAGCAGGCCAGGGTTATGGGTACTACCTACAGCTATTTAAGATGGTATAACTAAGTGGCCCAAAGTGTAATCTAAATCATTATCACAGCCCAATCAGCAAAAGGTGTTTGATACTCCAGATATGATGATGATCTATAGCTGTCAAACGTCAAAAAAAGAAAGGAAAAGAAACAAATTAATTAACTCATCTTTTTTCTTTTCTTTTTTTGTTGACGTATAACTAACCTACAACACTATGTTATGTTAGTTCCAGGTACACAACATAATGATTCGATATTTCTATTTACTACAAAATGACCACCACAATTAATTCATCTTTTTATGATTTATTCAAACATTGAAATATTCTTAAAAGAGAATTAAGACTTTCAGCATTCAAGTATAAGGTCACCTCACAAGAGATAAGGCTGTGGCTTACCACAATCTTACACAGACTGTGGCTTCTCTCCTGGGTGCTCTCTCTACCTCTCCTTCTGCCAAGCTGACTACTTTGCTATGAGCAGCCCTGTGAGGAGGCCCATGTGGCAAGGAGCTGGGGCCTCCCAACAACCTCCTGAGTGAGCAAAAGCAGGGAAATGAAGCAGATCCTTCAGGCTGGTCAAACCTTCTGCTGACAGCAGCCCCAGCTCACAGCTTGAGAGAACCAGGTCCAGATCAACCATATTTCTGCACATGTTTTGAACACAGACGTCGATGGCCTTTGTGAAGAGCCTTAAGAGTTGTGCAAGATGTACAAGTTTAGACTTTCATCCTTATTTGTGAAAAGAAATTTAACAAGACAGTATATCCTTAGTAGATCTCCCTTCCTCTTACGACCAGATGAGGAAAAGTGAACTAATAATCTAAACATAATATCATACCACATAAAGACACTGCCAAGAGAACTGTATAGTTGAAAAATTATATTTTTATTACACTGCAAAACTAAAATGTGTAGTACTTAAGGCAAGCTGGTAAGAAGGATATCGAGCTGTGAAAATATCTGTAAGATGCTGAACTCAGCAATCACGGGATCCACAAACATTTAAGAGGTTAAAGTACACTAACAGCTCCATACGTTTACAAAGTTGGAATCTGATTCTAGACAGTATCAAATAAAATTAAGGATTTCTTCTGCCTTTATGATCAGTAATCTAGATTTCTTCTCATTTTAGTACTGCAATTTTAGAGCTATAAGCAAAATTTTTCTAAAATACATTGATACTGACAGAAAAGACCTTCAAGGATGACAGAGCCCACAGTGGAAATGCAATTCACATTCTGGGGGGCAAGCCAGAATCTAAAAGCCTAATCTCTACATTCTACAGTCTAGAAGATTCCTGAATCATTTCTTAATCCAGTGAAAAGGCTTCAGAACACAGTGTTAAATGAACTTTGGGGGTTGGCAGGAGTCCTTAAAATGCACAAGGAGTTACCATCAAATCATAAATGGCTAGTGGCTGTTTTCAAGAGGCCAAATCTACAGATGTAGTTGATGCTGTACTTTGGGTCACGAACTTTCTTCATCAAACATACACATATAACTAAGTGTTCAGTTTCACTGAAAGTATTTTGAGCATATAAATATTCTACAAATCCACAATGAAAGATAGTTAATGGACACACTTTGTATCCACTGACAACACTTTCTATCGTCTTAAGTACACAGTGCCAGTCACTGCCATTTGTCTCTTCAGTATATCCTTGACAGAAAACTCTTAACCACTGCTCCATTAAAGGTATTATAAAATTTACCTTTAAATTAAAAAATACAGTCTATGGAAACTAAGTACAGATTATTTAAAGTCCAATTGGGTGCCTGGTTAATGCACTTCCTTAACAGCAGGCTGTAAGGTAAGTACTCCAGAGGACTGATACAGGCTTAATTTTTCAAGGGTAATCTTGTCTTTTTTTGAACTCTGTCTTTATGTCTATACCACTCCATTGATTTTGGCTGTTTAAAGACTTTTTTTTTTTTTTTAAATTAGATTCCTCAGAGGACTCATGAGAAAAATATTCCCCCAGGGCTAACATATATACTGTGTATAACATTTTATATGGGACCTTTATAAATGAAGGGCAGTTTGACAGGTACAAAATCTTCGGCTCTTTCTTTCCTTGAGTGTATCAAATGTATTGCTCTACTGTCTTCTTGCCCAAAGTACTGCTGTACAAAAGCTTGGTAACAATCTGATTTTCCCCCCGATAAGACATGCGGTCTGTTTGCCTAAAAAAGTTTACCACCACATCAAGCAGGATAAGGTTGCTGGGATGTTTACTGGGATTTTACTATGATTTTCATAGTTTTAATGTCTTCCTTCTTGCTCTTAGCCTTCTCCTTACTTGCTTTGTAGGCAGAGGAAGAGTAAACAAATATTATTTGAGATCTTAAAAGGGGAACTTGGATGAACTTGGATACTCGAAGATTTTGGGCTTGTTTCTTAGCTCTTAATTATGTTCTGGATAAGCAAAAATACAATATATTGAATTATGAACTGGGGAAACAACCGATCTTGTAATGAGAAAGTCTTGTTAGGTGAAAGTATAGAGTTCAGAAATCAGAAGACACCTGAGAAACACTGAATTTCTTTCACAGCTAAAAAAAAAATTCTTTTAGTAACCAAAAAAACTTTTAAAATAAAAGAACTCTGACAACAATTCCCTGGCCATTTAAAACCAAAGGCCATAATTATACACACTCAGACATCAAAGTATAACTGAAAGACTAAGTTCCTTCAGTAAGTCAAGACCTATTGTTATTTCACACTTCCATTGTTCATGAATGTGCAAGGGTGCATCACAGCACATAGCAACGTCTGACTCAACCACACAACTACAGGCATGTTCCCAGGTGTACATTACACCTCTTGTAAAAAATAACTCACTGTGAATAATCCAAATTCTCATTATTTCTAAAGGAATTCAAAAAATGGGAAGAGGACATAGGTCTTGGAGATGAATGACTACAAATGCAGTAAGTAAAAAGCTCTTTGACACATATATGGAAACCAGAACTGACTTCTGAGCCTCATTCTAAAGCCCCACCTGGTTTTACAATCCAAGAGTAATTAACGTCTTCTAGTTCAGTCATCATCAGAAAGCCTAACTCAGGAACCAACTTGAGCATACCCCCATGGTACGCACCCAACATAGCAAGTTAGATAACAGTCAGCGGACTTTAGGCTTAGGTCTTATAGCCTGTGCCAGACAAAAAGAAGATTAGATAAATTTATGTCTTTGGAAAAATGGTTAAATGATTATACCACAATATAACTATACATACTTCAGAGTTCACAACATCCTTTTATTAACTTCTTGTGGCATTCTGGCAGACTATATTCTCCAAAGGCCACAACAGCATCTCCCAAACCACTTGCTCTCCTAGAACCCTGAAGTTCTACTACAAGAAATGGACTCTAATCCTCCTCCTTGTAGATCTGGATGAGCTTCTGATGTGCATCTAACAAACGAAAGGTAGTGGAAGTGGCTGTGTGATTTTTTCGAGGCTAAGTCATAAAGCAACACAGCTTCCACTCTGTAAGGTGCACGCTCGCTTTTGGAACTCCGGGTTCCAGGTAACGACTGGCCACCCCCGCCACCGCCCCGGAAGCCGCAATGCTGTAAGGAAGCCAAGCCACACAGAAAGCATGCAGACAGGCACACCTGTCTGCAGTCCCAGTCTTCCAATACTTGTAGCCTGGGGGGCCAGACATGTGAAAAATGCGCTTTCAGATGATTCCTGTGTCTCCACCCTTTGAGATGTCTCAAAAGACACCCGTAACAGACACCCCAGATATCATGAAGCAGAGGCGAACCCCCTCATCTTTTCCCTTTTTAAATTCCTGATCCATAAAACCATAAGCAACATTAAAAGTTGGCTCAACGTGCTAAGTTTTGGAGTAATTCATTACACAACAATAACCAGAGCAGTCCTTATTCTACTCACTGTAACAGTTATACAAAACCTCCTCCCCACTGTTCTACAAGAAAGATGTGCCCTCAATCTTTCCAAGATTAACCCACTACCTCCAAAAATTACTCATCTAATTCCTTTCCTGTTGACTCTCCAACCTTTCCTCAGATTTCTTCTCTTCTGCCTAGAAATAGGCTCAGGTATCCTGTCTTAAAATCAACATTCTCCTGTGCATATCTGACCTCACCCACTACAAGCTACAGTCTTCTCTTCACTTCATGGCTAAATTTCACCAAAGTATCTGTTATGCTCTCTCCAGTGCATCCTCACCTTGACATGTGCATGATCCATCACTGGCCCCAGCCAACAGGGACCCTCCCCACAAGTAGCTCACTAACCTTTTCTCAGCCTTCATCTTCAAACTGTGGCTTAACCGAATACTGCTATTATTAAATCCTTCCTTCTTGAAAACACTCTTCCTTTTATGCTTCAGACTTAACAGTCTTGGAAAGAACACCACCATCTTATTAGTGTGTTACCAAAAAAGGAAAAATTACTATTGTCCTAGGGAAGAATTTTGGTAGCCTGATGAGATATTCAGTTTAAAGGTCACAGTGAATTTGGGTGGTATAGTAAATAAAGCCTAGTAGGCTGCTCACAGGATCAATAAAAGGAAAAGAGGTAAAATCATTTTAATTAGCATAAAAGTACAAAGAAGAGTAAAGTACAATCAAGACATGAAGAAATTATAATCAAAGAACTAAAACCTCTTTTAAAAAGCCAAATACAAGATCACATGACACAAAAAGAATAAAGGCAAGTTTTAAAAACCCAATGGTCAAAAATAATAATGGACACAATTTTTCAAAAATACTAAATACAAATGGCCAGTCTTACTAATAATCAAATGAGTAAAATAAAAACAAGAGATTATTGGTGATATCGTGTAAAGACAGTGGTGCTGCGTGGAACCACACTGACGTACTTCTGGTAAGTGTGTAAATCAGTATAGTCTTTTTGGAGGGCAACTGGTGACATGTTTTAAAATGAAAATGCACTATGCTTCAAACTAGCTAATCTCACCTACAAATTTATGCTTAGGACAAACCCATAACTGAATATACAAGGAGTTCCCAGTGGCATTATTTACAATAATGAAAGGTGAGAACACATAAATGTCTAATCACTACAAAGCTACTTAATCAAAGCAAACACAAAGAACAGAGTATTATGCAGAAAACAATGATGCAGAACTATATGTAGGTTCATGAAAATACATCCACAAATATTACTGAAATAGCATAGCATAGTAAGGGAAAGCACGCAGATCAATCTCTTTTATGGAAGTTATAAATATATGGATATGCATAGACACACATTAATTTCTGGGAGGATACCTCTGAAACTTGAAACCCCTTTAATTCACCTTGGAGAAGCTGACTGTGGAACAGAGTGTCAAATACAAAAACTGAGAATTTTAATTTTTTGCTTCCTATTTTGTTTGAATTTTTTTAACACTACCATATACCACTTTCATAATAATTTTTTGAACTAGCAAATAAGAGTTTAAATAAATAGCTATAGTAGTATATACTTAAGATCACTCAGAACTGAAGGTATAAACCTCACTTCACACAGTACTTCCTAACACTGAAAGCCAACAAGGAAACAGGGGCAGCACAACAGTCATGGTATTAAAAACATCAACAACATATTGTGACACGGTAATGGTACAGCTTTTCCAGGTACTGAGAGTAAAGGAAAACTCTCATGCATCCTCATAAATAGAACAACATGTGTACTCATGGGCCACAACCTTAGCAATAACACATGTGTGCGCACGCTTGCACATGTGCATGCACACACGCCCATACTTAACGCAGCAACTCCAAAGAAGATATATAAATGGCCAATAGGGACATGAAAAGATGCTCAACATCAACAGTCATTTGGTAAATCAACATCAAAATGACAGTGAGAGACCACCTAAAACCCACTAGGATGGACAAAATAAAAAAGAGTAACAAATGCTGGTGAGGATGCGGGGAAACTGTAACCCTCGTACAACATGCTGGCAGGAATACACAGTGATGTAGCTGCTTTGGAAAAACAATCTGGCAGTTCCTCAAGAAGTTAAACATGGAGTTATAATATTACCGAACAATTCTACTCCTAGGTATATATCTGAGAGAAATGGAAAACATATGTCCACTCAAAAACTCATATATACAAATGTTCAAAGTAGCATATTCAAAATAGCTCCAAAGTGAAACAACCCAAATGCACATCAAATGATGAACAGATAAACAAAATGTGATATACCCAGACTACAGAACATATTATTCAGAATAAAAAGGTATAAAGTACTAATATATGCTACAACATGAATAAAACTTGAACACATGCTTTAAAAAAAAAAAAAAAAAAAAAAAAAGGCCGGCCACAAGAAGGCCACAGGCTATATGATTCTGTTTATATGAAATGTCCAGAATAAGAAAATCCACAGAGACAGGAAGTAGATGAGTAGCTGCCATGGACTCTGGGACGAGGGAGGAATGGGGACTGACTGCTCCTGAACCGTGTCTCTTTTTGGTGTGATAAAAATGTTCTGGAATTAGTGGTAGTAGTTGCACAGTTCTGTGAATATATTAAAAACCACTAAAGTGTACCCTTTAGAGGGGTGTACCTTATGTAATCAATAAAAAAAAATTGTATGTGGGAAAAAATAGCAAATTTTCAATTACTCCTTCCTAGTCAATATAAAATAGACCAAAAAACTCCAACAAAATCTGAAACTTCTTTATTTCATTATAATCTTTTAAATTCCAGGTTGAAACAAGATCCAATACAGAGAGAGAGAAAAATCAGAGATAGAAAAATGATCATGAAAAACCTGGATAAGGTACCTAAGAATACACTCCTTTTTTATACTAGCCTCAGATGGGAAACTAAGGAGAAAATATAGACAACAATGATGTATTATAAACGTCAATGCTGCTAAGAGACAAGATCTTAACTGTTCCCACTACAAAAAAGAAATAATAATTATGTGATATGACAGAGGTGTATGGGTGGCAGTCATCTTGCAATATGTAACGTATCAAATAAAAACCTTGACCTACACAATGTACACCTTAAAACTTAAATACATCAATTATATCTCAGTAAAAATAAATTTTAAGAAAGAGACCAAATAAATTACTCCAAAACTTGCCCCATTACCAGGTTCTGTCCGTAATATTTAGAATTGTACCTTAGATGTCAAATAAGGATCAAACATGCCTGGGCCTGCCCAGGGAATTAGTGAACAGCCCCAAGGAGGCAAAGTGCAAGAATGTTTCTGTTTGGAGCTAGGAAAAGGAAGGGATTTTATGCTCCAGTGAGCCCACAAGGGGGTGAGGGACGACGGGACAGAGAAAGACGAGAAGCAAAGCCATCATGTTGACTGTGCACTCTTCCTGAAACCAGACTCCAGGGACCAGCGGTGCGGACCAGCAGTGCAGCCCAGCGGAGAGAAGGGCCGTGGGACAGCTGGAGGACCCACAAAGGGCAGGGTGCAGGGGCACAGGCATGGGGGCATCTGGGCTGGGCCCTCTCACTACCTATGCCACACAATCCTGCTCTGGTTCTGAGTACAGTGGGGAGAGCCCCCATGGTACGGACGAGAGCACCTCATGGCGCATGCACAAGGCGTGGGAAAGATCACGACAAACATCACATGGTGACTCTGGCCCAGATCCTGCGTCGCCTCTTCTGGGATCTCCAGATCCAAAGGGGCAGACTATGCAGGGGGCTGACAGGTGGGGACAAGAACCACTGACATTTAGAATGAGCGCAAGCAGGACTCCATCTACACTCAAAAAATGAAAACTTCAGTTTACACAACGGAATGTGCCGAAGAATTTTTCATTGAGAGTAACAGAACTGTACCTTCGCAGCTCCACCATCTGCGCCGTCAAGGTGAACACACCCCTTTGGTTGCTCTCCTGCCTGCCTGCCTGCTCTGTTCTTCCACTTGTTCTTTCTCCTCTTGTGCCCCATGGAATTTCTCAAAGGATTCTCACTGAACCATCTCCCTGCATCTTTTTTATTCACTTAACACTCCTTATACAATTTGTTTTCCTAGCAAATCTATATACTTGTGTAAGGTCTGGAACAGTCCACAAGACCTCGCTCATTTCTGACAGAACTGTAGGGTCTAGGGGTCCCAAAGGCCACCCTCACTATTGACACCAGCTGCAGGTTTGGAGCGTCCGAACACCGTGCTCAGTTCCAGGAATTAATATGTGACAAGAACTCACAGAAGACACTGAAGGCAGTTAAACTCATGGTTACAGTTTATTATAGCATAAGGGCTATCACTTAATGTCAGTCTGCCTGGGGCAGAATCAAGGAGGGCCCCAAATTCAGAGCTTCCAGGTGTCCCTCTCCCAAAGGTCACTGTCGATTCCTCCAGTTAATGACACATGACAATGCACACATAGTACTGCCAACCAGAGCAGTTCACCCAAGCCTTGGGGCCCAGAGTGTTTATTAGGGCTCCGTTATGTAGACATGGTGGACTGGCAACATGGCAAACCTCAGGGCCCACAAGTGCCAAAAGCCCCCACCCAGCACCAATCACTATAATATTACTTTGTGTGGCCCAAGGCCCAGGTAAAGAAGACACTAACCAGGCAGACATTCCAAGGGCTTAGAGACTATCACCTAGGAGTTTAGGGCAAAAACCAGACTTCTCTTTCAGCAATGTTAAATTCTTTACTACACCGTCTGCTTGCCCTCTCTTCTGAGCCCCAGGTTCGTATCTCCAGCTGCCTTCTTGATTTCTCCACCAGTTTCGTTAAATTCAAATGAATAAAGTCAAACTCATCCATATCTCCCCAGACCAACTGTGATTCCACTGTTCCTGTTAATAGTACCAAATCCACTTCTTTTCAATAAAGAATTGAGGCAGTTTATAAAACCACAATACAAGATATAAAATTAGAAGGAAACTAGGGTGAAGAAAAAATAGCCCAGAAAAAATAAAATAGAATAATGCTGCAGTGAAGTTAGGACACAGAATGCATGCTGTAAATCCCTGTTCAGCTGTTAAGAGATGGACTGCACATTTGGCTCTGGGCTTGGGAACAGCCAAATGATATCTGAAACTAAGAAGAAAAGACAAGCAGTTTCAAAATTCAGAGTCCTTTCCCCCCCCCCCCCCCGCCATGATGCCCAGGAAGTACTATTCTTCTTCCACTCACTCCAGAATTGAAGACTTGGAATTTTTCTCATTGTTGTCCTCTATGTGCCATAGTTTATCAAATGATAAAGATGCTATCTCTGTGATGTTGTTTGCTTTTGTCTTCTCCTTATATACAAATTCTCTCTCTCCAACTCCAGTCATTTAAGATTTCAAATTATTCTTCCTTAAGAACAGCACTTCCCTGTTCAAAACCTCAAATGGTTCCTCACTGCTAAGTTCTTCTTTAAACATTTTTTTCTATCTACAAAGAAATATATGCTCAATGCAGAAAACAAATAAAAGACAAAGTTAAAAAAAAAGAGAGAGAAATCCAATCCTGCAGTCTAGATATACAATTCCCTGATATTTGACAAATGTATATGCCCTAATTAATACAAAGAACATTTCTCCAAAATCTCAGTTTCCTGATGTAGTCTCCGATTCATGGTCTTTGTCAACTATATATATTGCAATTATTTTCTCCTACTCTGAAGCTGGTCATTTCATTTTTCAAAATGTTTCTTAATCAGCAAAGGACTTTTTATTTGGATGAAATCCAATTTTTAATTTTTTTAACCTTAATACCTTTTGTATTCTCTCTACAAAATCTTCCCCTACTCCAAGGCCGTGAAGACTTCTACTTTTTTTCTTTTTGTAAGGCTTATGCTTTTCATTTTACTTTTAAGTCTACGGGATCTATCACAACCTAAGAAACAGATCTTTTTGAAAATCTACACATTTGCTGTAAGATCAGAAACAAGACACGGATGTCCTCTCCTACCACTTTTATTCAATCTTGTGCATGGATGGAGCAATGAAGCAAGAAAGAAACATAAAGAATGCTAAGGGAAAGAAAACTATTTGCAGTGAAATGATAAATGCTTGTGCAGAAAATCCAAAAACTCTACACAGAACACACACACACAAATAAAATTAGCAAACAAATTTAGCATAGTTACAGGACACATGGTCAATGAATTAATTATATTTCTACATATCATCAAAAAACAAAAACAAAAGAGAGGAAAAAATTTAAATATGTGCAAGACCTCCACACTAAAAAAACATAAAACATTGCTGAGAGAAATTAAAGACCTAAATAAATGTGTTACCAAGGCTGTGGTCCCAGAATCATACCCCAAGCCCCTCCCTCAAATAGAAACCAATTACTTTTTTTTTTCTTTTTAGAAATCTTTTTCTAGAAACCAATTACCCTAAGTTTCAGGGGGACGCTGCAAACAGAAAAAAAAAAAAGAACTGGTTAGAACCAACAAGGCCCAAGATGGCGGAAGATCTGACTTCCAGCAGACCATAAGCCTCATTATCCACTCACTGCAATACATTAGCATGCTAAATGACACACCCCTCAGTGCCCTGACAGTTATGACTGCCACGACAACAACCAGAAAAGCCCAAACAAGGACTAAAGAGGAGAGCTGCATCAGTTCCAGGTCCAAACTACAATCCTGAATCTGGATCTCAGTTCTCTGATAACTCATGAATATTCCTCTCCCTCTATCCAAATCCCTCCATTTTACCTCGACCTGCCTATAGATTTGGTGTCTCCACCCGGATTGGCTTGAGAAGTTAATTTGTGAACTAAGTTCCTGCTTCTCCTTTCTTCGGCCACTGAATAAAGTGTGTGCTGTTCCAGTCTCAGCAAGGGTTTCATTACGGCTGCATGAATCTGATGGAAAAAGAACCTCTCTGGGCGAGACCAGGGGTCTCGGTCTGGGCTAGAACCCTGGCGTGAGTCCAGTTGATCAATTTGGTAATAAATGGACACAGAGATGTTAGTGGTGTCTGGGAGGAAGAAATTTCCTCTACCTTTCTAGGTTGTTCTAGCTGGTCTAAGAATTAAGTTGACAGATTAAAAGGAGAAAATCAAACAACAGTTTAATGACCTGTATACACGGGAGAGGCCCAGGAAAACTGAGTAACTCTCCAAAAACAACCAAAGCCCTCATCTTAAATACCATCTTCAGGATGTTGGGGGTAGTGATTTGGGACTTCAAAGGGAACGAAGGCCATTCACATGGAGATGGAAAAGCAAATACTTGGTAAATGGCTGTGACACAAACACAGAGTGGACTCCCCCATCACACCTGGCCTACATTCTTTGCAGACACCTCCGATGACAGCTCTATTCCTGTCAGGGAACATGCAATCTATCTAAGTTCTTTTAGGCAATTGGGGGAAAGTCAAAAGTTTCTTCCTGAGTCTTTTGGGCCTTTTCAGCTGGAAATAATCCACATGCCAAAGAGACTTCAGGGATGGCAAATTTTGCTCCTCTACGATGGATTAGAAGATCAATACTACTAAAGACATGTCTAAAATATTTGTATTTATAAGCTGAGGCTGACATTATACATAAATACAAAGGAACTAGACAAGTCAAAACCCATTCTGGAAGAGAAGCACAAAGTCAGAGGGCATCCACTACCCAGTTCAAGACTTACTACATAAAGCTACACAAATCAAGGCGGAGTGGAAGAAGCGCACAGACAGACCAAAAGTGGAATGGAACAGAAAAGAGTCCTTAAATAGACCCTAATACATACGGTGAAGTTATTTACAAAGGCACCAGGCAATTCCATAGGGAAAGAAGTGTCTTTCCAACAACAACTAGACATACAAGTATATAGAAAAGAAGAAACCTCCACACCCACTTCACACCTTTCTGCTGACATTCTGGTACAGCTCTTTCACCCTAAATACATTTTTAAAAAGAGAGCTGATCATACCAGAAAGGTTCTTTTGCCCTTTTTTTTGGCCACACGGCTTGTGGGATCTCAGTTCCCTGACCAGGGATTGAACCTGCACCCTGGGCAGTGAAAGCGCCAAATCGTACCCACTAGCCTGGGGACTCCCAAGGGTTCTTTTTCCATTCTGCCTTCCTTCGGGTTTTTAAAAAATGTCTTTCTAGATGATGTTTTAATTTACTTCATGTATAAATTTCTCATCCTCGTATTTATCCTCTACATGATGCTCCCACATTACTCTTCAACCTAATCTGTATGTTGCCCATTTGGCAGGAAAACAAAAGCTTCTCAGAGACACCTCTCCCAGGCTCCAGGATTTGGCCAGAGAAACGCCCACCCCCATCAACAAAGTCCAATTCTTCTTACCTGGCAAGGCCCCCTTTACATTTTCTATAAAGTCTTTTCTTTTACCTCTAACCAAATACAACTTCATTCCTTTCGCATCCTCACAAATTTCCCTTTTTCTCCTCTTATAATTAGTCAACCACACAAAAAAGGTGAAGAAAGGCACTTAAGTAGCTTCTTAATCTAGTCCATTCATTCATTCATTCATCCCATAGTCAACAGGCCACAGGTTGTTCCATCTTGGTTCTAGTGAGAAGCAGGAAGCAACAAGACAGGCAAGGCTCTGCTGTGAAGGAGCTTATATTCTACTGGCAGAGTCTGCGAGGCCATGAACGCCTAGAAAATACAGACTGTTTCTCATTTATCTTTACAAACCCTGTAGTAAAATACAACACTTTACATATAGGAAAGCCTCAAAGAATTCAATTGTCAGGCTAACTAAAGCTTAGTAATCAATAAATACCCATGTCAGTAGTGACTCACAGCAAGGAGCCTGACAGGTGTTGGAATAGCCTCAGTCTCCACGAAAGGAATGCAATGAAGCCTCGTAATAAATCCAAGGGCATATTACCTTCTTCATATAGATAAGCAGAGTCTCTTCTCAAGGCTTCAAGTAAGCCAATTTAAGCCTACTAATTTTTAAAAACACATACAACCGTGGTGAATTAAGTATTCATGCAGCATTAGTGGTTTTAAGGAAAAGAACTGTGAATGAATAAAGATTATCTTTTACTTATCTCAAGAAGAACAGGGCTTCCCTGGTGGTGCGGTGGTTGAGAGTCCGCCTGCCGATGCAGGGGACACGGGTTCGTGCCCCGGTTCGGGAAGATCCCACATGCCGCGGAGCGGCTGGGCCCGTGAGCCATGGCCGCTGGGCCTGCGCGTCCGGAGCCTGTGCTCCGCAACGGGAGAGGCCACAACAGTGAGAGGCCCGCGTACCGCAAAAAAAAAAAAAAGAACAGAAACTAAAGACTACATTTCTGGATGGACCTGGAGATTATCATAACTAAGTGATGTAAGTCAAACGGAGAAAGACAAATAAATGATGTCGCTTATATGTGGAATCTAAAAAAAAAAAAGATGCAAATGAACTTATTTTCAAAACAGAAACAGACCCACAGACTTAGAAAATGAATTTATGGTTACCAGGGGAGAAGGGGGGCGGTGGGGATAGATTGGGAGTTTGGGATTGTCACGTACACACTGCTATATTTAAAATAGACAACCAAGAACTTCCCGGGCAGTCCAGTGGTTAACACTTCGCCTTCCAATGCAGGGGATGCAGGTTCAATCGCTGGTCAGGGAACTAAGATCCCACATGCCTCGGGGCCAAAAAACCAAAACATAAAGCAGAAGCAATACTGTAACAAATTCAATAAAGACTTTAAAAATGGTCCACATAAAAAATATATATATATATAATAAATAAATAAAACAGACAACCAACAGGGACCTACTGTAAAAAAAAAAAAAATTAAAAAGGCTACACTGTCATAAAATACTTGAGCTACATGACACCATTTCTAAGGCAACTTCGTGTAATGTATATTGCTTTTTTTTCTTAAAAAAACAAAAAACAAAAAACCTGAAGCTATAAAATAGTCATTAAGTCATAGATTCTGGGGAGAGAAACAAGACCAATAAGAAATTATAACCACCAACATTAAATTCTGAGATGTAGTGAAATTCAACCTGTGTAAATTTTTCACAAATGGAAAGTGAACACACATGGGTAAAGGCAATTTGCGTATAAGGAAGCCATCTGACATTTTTCTAGTGTGCAAGTAGTCATATTGTTTATCCTATGTTTTGAAGGAGATATTCCCAAATTCCCACAAAAGAGCTCGGGGGCACTGTGGATGATTTTAAGAAAATTTAAAGCAGAAATGAAGCGTCTGTACTCTGATTTGTGTGTCCTTCATGGCCTGTCAACCTCCTCACCCTGACACGCCTTTTCAGATACGCAGGTAACAACAGTGCTGTCCTGCCCTTAGTTGAAGCTTAACACCAGGGACAATTTCTTCACCCAAACAGAAATACTTACTGCACAGTAGATGGTTCCAATGCAGTGGGATTAACAAAACATACAGCCCTTGACCACAAGAAATCTTTCAGACTGAGGAGAAGGAGCTCAGAAACAAACACAAAAATAAATATATAATCACACATCATAATGAGTGCTACGGGGGTGGGGAGTGGAGACTACTGTGGGTGATAAAGGAAGAGGCCTAAATAAGATGTGATAGGGATTCAAAGAAGGCATAAGGAAATGACACGCTTCACTACCAAGTCAGAGCACAACTATGTGGAAATCGATGTCTCCAGAAACGATGCAAGTGATAAACTGTATACAAGGTGCCAACTTATCTAAAAATGATTTAGCAGAGCCACAAAACAGGATCTCTGAGGAGTCAGTCAGTGCAGGCAAGCATGATACATGAAAGCGATGTTCCTACTTCCACCATTTACTCGTCCTTGGAGTAAATACGTGCTGAGAGTTCTGGGGAAATTTTAGAACACAGGTAGTTCAAAGCAGTAATTCCCCTTACACAGCAAATCAGTCACACAGTGTGAAGTGACGGGAAGGGTCACTTCTCTTAGTCACAAATTTGGAGTTTTAGAGGAATGGTACATGGCTCAGGTGAGCCATCCTTACTTTCAATGTGCAGAAAAATCACTGGATGAACCTGTTAAATACTTGGGAGTCCGGGTTCTACTCCCAAGGATTCAAATTCAAGACTTAGAGTCTAGCCTAGAAACGTTCTGATGCAGGTGGTACAGGTCACACTCTGAAAACCCACATTAGACTAAAATCTCCCCAGAGGAGGAGGTTTTGCCCTGATGAAGAGGCTTTCAGCTTAAAAAAGCAAGCAAGTACAATATTACACAAGGGCCTCCTAGAACTGTTTGTTTACAGGCTGACCCTGTGCCTGACCCTTGTTATACTCTGGGCTTGGAAGAAAAAGTCGGAATAAACCACACAGCCTGCTGCTACAGTTCCTGTCCCAGACAACTGACCAGAGGTAACATAGAAAAACAAGGAGAGAGAGAAGCAGTGCTGACCACTCTGTCTGCAGAGGCCAGAGAAACAAGCACACCACAAGCGAGGCAGCTAAGACCGCTAAGGGGGTCAGCACAAAAGTACAGACGGGGACACACCCGAGGAGAGAATGATGGAACAAAAACAGAACTAAGGAAAATAAAATTTGTATTTCTTAAGAATCTTCTATGTATCAGGCAGTATGCCCTACTTCACATATTTATCTCATTTTATTCCTCAAAAAATCATCAGTGATAGGTGCTGTTACATATTCTATTATATGGAGAGATGATATTATAGATGAAGAAACTAATAAAGCCTACAGCAAAGGTAACTTGTCCGAGGATACAGAAATGGAAAGCAACAGGGTCAGATTTTGAACCCAGCTCTTTCAGACTCCAAAGTCTATACTCCCCCTCTGGACTCGTGGGTAGGAACATGCTAGCTATGAAGAAAGGAAAAGAAGACTCCCAGGCCACAGAGACTGCCAGGTACAATAGAAAGGAGCAAAGAATAATGCATTAGCAATATCAGAACTTTAAATAGTGGTCTTTTTGTTAAAAAGGCATTAAGTTTCACAAGCTTTGAATAAGGAAAGACTTGAAAAGGTAAAGAGGTAAAAAGAAGGTAAAAAGTTAAGACACAATTTGGTTCGTCATGAATGATTCAGAATTGCAGGAACCCAAATGCTTACTGCAGCTAAAGGTAGGTGATGGGATTCCAGGTGACCTTCCACACTCCGACCCCCAAAATACCTACAACTCCTATGATGAACGAAAATGTCTTTTGTAAAGAGAGAGAAAAGATGTGGTATATTTTGTGTCTGTTAATGTTTTATTTTATTTCAGGACTATTAAGAACTGTCTGGTGGCGCAGAGGTTCTCCAAGAATGAAGTCAGAGGAAACAAGAAGAGATGTGAAGTGACAGAAGAGAGACAAGCCACCTCCACAGACTAAGCAAAACATACCCTTAGACTGTGAAAGGCATCCCTCCTCTTCCCTCTTCCTGAGCTCTCACTCCACAGCCCTTAGGTAGTGCCAAGCGACAAAGGACGTCTAAGGACAGGCTAGGTGTTGAGGAGAGGGGAGACATGTCCAAAACGGCAGTGACATACAAGGAAATTAATCTAGTCAGTAAACAAAATGAGAATAATGACAGCCTAGTCTCTTACTGCCAAAGAAAGAAACGATAGACATGGTAAGGATAAAACTGAGCTGAATCCTCCAGCATTACAATGGAAATGAGATATATTAAACTCATGGATTGTAATATATGTATAAATAAAAACAGAAATAAATATTTAGAAATATATACATAAAGGAAGTATGTACTTAGCTCTGTGCTAAGAGACCTAGAAGCAGTGACACCTCAATAGTAATGATCTCATCTAATGCCCAGATCTTGTTTTCTAAATACTGTTCCTAATTAAAAGAAACCAGGGGTCCTTGTGGAGAGAGCTGATTCCAGGGCTGGCGTACAGATAATACAAGATGAACCAGGAACATCTTTCTTTTTTTTTCTTTTTTGATTAATTTTTATTGGAGTATAGTTGCTATGCAATGTTGTGTTAGTTTCTACTATACAGCAAAATGAATCAGCTATACATATATCTCCTCTTTTTTGATTTCCTTTCCATTTAGGTCACCACAGTGCATTAAGTAGAGTTCCCTGTGCTATACAGCAGGGGTCCCCAACCCCTAAGCCTCTGACTGGTACCGGACCACAGCCTGTTAGGAACCGGGCCACACAGCAGGAGGTGAGTGGTGGGCGGGCGAGCTAAGCTTCACCTGCCGCTGACCATCGCTCGCATTACTGCCGAACCATCCCTCCACCCCACCCCCGGTCCGCGGAAAAATTATCTTCAATGAAACTGGTCCCTGGTGCCAAAAGGTTGGGGACCGCTGCTATATAGTACGTTCTCGTTAGTAATCTATTTTATACATAGTATCAATAGTGTATATGAGGAACATCTTATTTGAAAGTAAGAAAGGATTTAAAGAATGATAGGGACTTTTCCCATCAACAGAAGAATGGATAAAGAAGACAAGGTATAAACACACACACACACAGACACACACACACAGACACACACACAGTGGAATACTAGCCAGCCATTAAAAAGAATGAAATTTTGCCATTTGCAACAACATGGATGGACTTGTAGGGCACTGTGCTAAGTGAAATAAGTCAGAGAAAGAGAAATACTGTATGATATCACTTATATGAGGAATCTAAAAAATACAACAAACTAAACAAACTAGTGAATAAAACAAAAAAGAAGCAGACTCACAGATACAGAGAACAAACTAATGGTTACAACCAGTGGGGAGGGGGGTAAGGGCAATACAGGGGTGGAGGAGTGGGAGGTATAAACTACTGGGTGTAAGACAGGCTCGAGGATATACTGTACATAACATGGGGGATAGAGCCAATATTTTGTAATAACTGTAAATGGAGAGTAACCTTTAAAATTGTAAAAAAAAAAAAAATTTAATTAAATTAAAAAATAAAGGTTTACATTTATGCTAAACTAAAAAAATAATAAATAAAACAAATGACACAGCTTTATACGTACTGATGCAGAGTGACTTCTAATATATACTAAGTGAAAAAATAATGTGTAGAACAAAAAAGAATGATATGAACTTTTCAAAAGGACAGAGAATCAACCTGAAGGGGCTCCTAATGGCCAGTTTGGGAAAATCTAAGCATTAAAACTTATAAGGAGAGTAAATGATTATAACCCACTGAGTAAAAAGGAAATCTATGAATGAGTACGTCTGAGATACACAGACAGATGGATGGGAGGGAGGGATAGGTAGAATACAGGGAGAGAAAGAAAGAAGAGGAAGAAGGAAGTAAATTTCTTGAAAAAAGAATATTCACAAAGGTTCAAAGTAACTCTCAACAAAATGTTTATTAATTACCAGGAGGTAAAGAGTAACTTTACAGTAAAGCTATCTGGCAGACACCAACCTGAACAAGTGATTGACATCAACTGTATTGGTATAAATCAAAACCATGTAGTATCTGATAGGATTCAATGAGAAGAACACTTCTCACAGAACAACACGTTTTCGGTATTCCAAAATGAGAAAACATTATACAGAACAATTGGCCTACATCTTCAAAAATGTCAAAGCCATAAAAGCCCAGAAAAGACTAAGGAACTGTTCCAGACTAAGGGAAGAAGAAAACAAAATGCAATGTGATTCTTCAATGGATCGGTTTCACAAAAGTAACAATACTGGGCAACTGACAAAACCTGAATGGAGTCCAAGGACTGAAAGGTAGAAGTATATCAACATTAACTTCCTGATCTTGATAGTTGTATTGTGGTTAACAAAGGAGAATGTACTTGATTGTAGGCAAAACATACTAAAGTACTCAGGGATGATAAAGCATCGTGTTGGTAACTTAAATTCAACCGTTTCCAGAATAGATAGAAAGTTATCTATTCTATTGGGGGGTGGGGGCAGTTATTTTCCCGGACATTCCCAATCAACTCCATGGGCCCCTTGAAAGCATTTGTCAGTTATCTTAAACACCTGTTATGGTCTATACCACAAAAGAGCCACCTGTGAGGCAAATATTCTCATTCCAGCAGTGGGGAACCTATGACCTGAAGAGAACAGTTCCTTCACACCAACCTAATGTTTTGGCCTAAGCAGCAAAATCAAGACAGTTGTCCGCATTTCCTCTTCAAATAACTTCATTTTCAAACGAAGAAATGCAGATTAAGAGGGAGGATGGAAAACATCTTCTTTTCCATATTAAAAGGCATAGATCTTTACCTTTGGGGTCATAATCACTACTCGTACAAATGCTAAAGATCAACATTCCATTTTCTAAGGAAAACATGATTCTATGTGTAGAAATCTACACCTATGGAAAAATCACGTTAGAGCGGAAGATTCCTTCTTAAACTTTTCAGAGCAGAATATTAACTTTTGCTTTCTCGTATCTAACGTTAACCAACACACAAAGGGCCTGCAATCACTAGATAAACTGACACTAAGATATAATAGAGCCGAAGAGTCATTAATGCTTTATGGCCTGAACATGTGTGCATCTCCTGCCATCTATTCTTAAGCCGTACAGAATCTTTTCCTTAATTTGTAGCAGATAAATGTCTCATCAACTGTTCAGAAGCTAAGAATTCAGATTGTGATAATTTTCCATTAGAGGGAATTAAAGTCCAAGTGAGTAAGAAGAGGCAGCAAATGCACTGCCTTTCCTTTAGCCTTGATTCCTGGGATCCAGTCTACACAGAGTATGGGGTCTGGATCAAACTGTTTTCAATACTCATCACACAACATGCTTGCCTTCTAGGAGTTTAGCTATATGCTCTTGGGCTTCACGAAACATCAATACAAGAATACTCCACTTGAATAACTTGTATGTATCCGTGAAATCATAGCTGAAAACATAATCCACTACGTCACAATGGCAGAACCCACAAACTGTCTTTCTCGTTGAGTACAATGCCAGGAAACAAATGGACCGACTTTCACTCCACACACAATGAATACTATGTAACTCAGTGCTGCGCAGAGAAAGGAACAGTTCCTTATTAGTCTTAGCAGCCCAGAAGCTCAAATCCAATGCAGAGAACAGCAGTTTAACTGGCTCCTCCCGTAGGGCCTTCGTACCCTCTACTTTCTGTGCTCTTCTCTTCGCAGATGGTTTACTCTGTGTTTATCTTTAATAGTCCTGCTTTATACCACCTTTTTAATCCTACCAGCAGATTTAGATCCTCTTGAAAGTACTCAGCATATGTACGCACACATGTATTTATTTTCTTTCCCTTACAAATTTTCCTCCTGATATCTCTTATATTTTCAGGTAGCATTCTACTCTTAATGATCTAGAAGTTTTCAACGATACGGACAGCAAGAGGCTAACTTAACAATGACCAGGGAGCTGGCATCACCAAGCCCCCGTGCTCTGCCGGCGGGCGCGTGGCGCGCGGGCTCGTCACCTTTGCAGTAGTCTGCGGGGTCCTCCTGCTCCTCATCGTCTGACCCCAGGATCTCCTCCTCTGGCTCCGGGGGCGCAGGGTCTGCCAGAGGCGGCGGTGGTGGAGGGGGCGGGGGTGGAGGAACCAAGGGAGCTTTCTGCTGAGGCTCCGGCCTGAAACAGAGGAAGGACAATTCCTGTTTACTCAGAAGTAAATCCTGCATTATGAATACACTTGAGAGTTTCTTAATATGGGAAAAAATAAAACTTGTCACACACTAAGAAGAGATGCTGATTAACGTCACTTCAGCCACTTTAGCTGAATTCAAGTACTGCTTCAAAACACAAGTGGGGGGCGGGGGGGTGACTACCCTTATTAACCAAGGAATATTTCTGCAGGCCCGTTTTCACTCCAAGCGTCATTATTTCTTAAGTCTTGATAATATTATGAATTGTAAGTGAAAAAGAGTTATCCTCTCATGATACACAGCCTTAGTAGTTAGAACACATCCCCCAGAGATTAGAAAAAGACAGAGAAAAGCAACCCTAGACTTTAAAAAAAGGGCTTATTTTCCATCATTTTAAAATCAGAATTCCTTTCCCCATAGAAACAGCAGGAATGTGGTTAGGTTTCCTGGATAACTCATAAAAGCCAACTAATGTATACTGTAATGTACACCTTGCTTAGCAAGACAAGAACACTGTCCCAAACTGGAAATTAAACAAAGAAAACATCCACTGCAGTCGAATACAAATACCATCCATACATCAATGCAAGACTTCCAATGGTTATTTCTAATTGTTACAAAAAGGCTAAATGTTTAGTACACTCTTTTACAAAAGACAGGAAAACCTATAATACTAAAAACAAATAAACAACTTAAGAGGTTACAGATGTAAATCTTTCAGATATCTAGAATAACTCAGGATATATTAAATACATTTGCTTAGAAGTAAAGCATTCATAATGCAATTCTGTAAAATCAAGCTTTCACTTATAAAATGTAACTGCTCCTTCTAGCCATATCCCAATGGGGAATCTTGAACCAACAGTCTCAACTGGATGCAGAACCTCTCTTGAGCTGCAAGCTGCCCTAACAACAGGACCACCACTGCTCTCCCTGAGCTGGCCACAGCTCTACAGATAAAAAGTGGGGAGGGAAAAGATACCGAGTGGTAGGGGCAAGGGGGTTCGGCTGATGGACTGTTCCCCAGAGGCAGTTTCAGTGGGATGAACAGAGGGCCTCTAGTCTGGGGAGCAAGGGGAACCTCACAGACACTGATGTGGTAGATAATCGCCATTTTTTTGGCCTGCCCAGTACTGATGCTCCCTTTCTAAAAGCACGTTTTGGAACACTGCTACTCCCTGCACAATGAAAGGCTGGCTCCAGTCCTCTCTCCTCATTGTGGTACAGCCTAGGGCACAGAGCCGTGGAACCTTGCTTGAGAAGGTCAGCCATCACAGGGTGCAAACTCATCCTAGCTGCTAGTAAAAGGCAGGGTCAAAGGACTTGCCCCTTTCTAAGCTGAACCTCTAAATTCTTGCCAAATCTAGGAGCCCCCAAATAGCCTTTAGCACACTGCCTTCAGCCTAAGGTAGTTACAGCTCATTTATGTGGGTTGCCACCAAAAACTCCAAGTGCCACAGCAAACGAAGGAAGGCAGTAGAAACACCAGCAGTCATGAGGATGGGGTGGGGATCACATCTCACAGGTAACCTTAAAGGTCAACCCTGGCAAGTATGATTACCTTTGGCAGGACAACTAAAGAATGTTTATAGTCTGAAAATGACTTGTACTGATTTCTACTTGCTACAATTTATGGAGACTCAAAGTTACAGCTCCTTAGGTAACAGACATTAGGACAATGGTGGTGATAACATTCTCAATTAACCATGCCTCATGATGGAGTACTGAAAGGGAGTCATCACAACCAAAGACCAACACCACTGCCAGGACCTCCAAAGAAATCCCAAGAGACCTTATGCAAAAAGAGGCCTGAGGAAGGGGAGGTAGGAGAGGAACTGCACCAGTTTCAATGCTTCCCCAAAGGGAAGAGGTTAGAGAAAAGATTTACATGACCCATTCTTGGGGGTGGAATCTATCTATTTGACAAATTTGCTCAACCAAAAATACTTTCAATGTTGACTATTTCTTCCTAAGAAATTTTATATGAAAAAATAAAGAGATTCTCTAAATTAAAAAAAAAAACAAAAAACAAAAAACAACACCACATATTCCCTGTGGAGACTATGTAACAACTAATGAAAAGGGAAGGACTAGAAGATCTTGTTCCACTGCTGCAGGGTGCTGCTACGATCGACACCACTGATACTTGGGCCAGGAAACTCACAGCTGTGGGTGCTGTTTTGTACACTGGAGAACGCTGTCAGCCTGGCCTCCAGCCACTACATGTCAGTTGTGATCATCACATGTCCAGAGACAAAGCAACCTAAATGTCCATCAACAGAGGAATGGATAAAGAAGATGTGGTACGTATATACAATGGAATATTACTCAGCCATAAAAAAGAATGAAGTAATGCCATTTGCAGCAACATGGGTGGACCTAGAGATTCTCATACTAAGTGAAGTAAGTCAGACAGAGAAAGACAAATACATGATATCGTTTATATGTGGAATCTAAAAAAAAACAGGGTACAAATGAACTTATTTACAAAATAGAAGTAGACTCACAAATGTAGAAAACAAACTTATGGTTACCAGGGGATGAGCGGGGTGGGGGATAAATCGGGAGACTGGGATTGACAATATACATACTACTATATATAAAATAGATAACTAATAAGGACCTGCTGTATAGCACAGGGAACTCTACTCAATACTCTGTAATGGCCTACATGGGACAAGAATCTTAAAAAAAACCAACACTGGATATATGTATATGTATAAATGATTCACTCTGCTGTACACCTGAAACTAACACAACATTGTAAATCAACTATACTCCAATAAAAAATTTTTTAATCATCACCAAAAAAAACCTATGTCCAGACACTGACAAATGGGTGGGGAGGAAGGGGAGGGAGGGAGGGGAGGGGAGTGGTGGCAAAATGATGCCCATGTGAGCACCACTTCATCGGTGGCATTTGCTACATATACCTTTACCTCAATGGAATAGACTGTATCTATGATAAGGGAGAAGAGATTCTAATTTTCACATGCCCATTTTCTCTAGTTTGAGAGGCTTGGGTATCTTTATCATAATGTATGTCTCTTGGTGAGCTGCCACGTCACTTGCTTAACAAAATTCTCAGACCCTCTGGGGTCAGGGAGGGCCATGCTGAACAGGCAGGCAGATAGTTCCCGCAAAGCCAGTTCTATCAAGATAAAGGGATGAGTCAGGGTACCTTGAAATACAGAGGAAGTTGAGTAATGTTGATGTAATATCTTGACTGGCTATCATATCAAAACACCTAGAACTCTGCTATCCTCTGGCCCCATGTGAGTGCTGAGCACTGAAAATGTACCTTGTCCTTATTGAGATGTGTTCTAAGTGTAAAATACGTACTGAATTGCCAAGATTTGGTACAAAAAAATGTAAAGTATTTTATTAATAATTTTATATTGGGGCTTCCCTGGTGGCACAGTGATTGGTAGTCCGCCTGCCGATACAGGGGACACGGGTTCGTGCCCCGGTCCGGGAAGATCCCACATGCCGTGAAGCGGCTGGGCCCGTGAGCCATGGCCGCTGAGCCTGCGCGTCCGCAGCCTGTGCTCCGCAACGGGAGAGGCCACAACAGTGAGAGGCCCACGTACTGGAAAAACAACAACAACATATATATATATGATAATTTCATATTTATTACATGTTAAAATAATAATGTTTTGGATATAATAAATTATTAAAATTAAATTCATCTTTTTTTTTTAAATGTGGCTACTAGAACACTTTAAATTACAAATTAGGCTCACATTACATTTCTATTAGATGGCATCACTCTAGACCCTCAGGTTCAACAATAGCAGAGGACTGTCTTGGCAGAGATTCCTGGTCATATCAGTGAATATTTTTTTCTGAGGCTTCTCCCAGTAACCTGCTTCACACCAATTATCACCAACTCTCAAATTACCCAGTTCATCATAGTAAGATAAGTACACTGTAACTACCAAATGTTACAGTCCAATCACTGACTCCTTTTCATCCCATCCAGCCTTGTTACTGCCTACTGCACAGGAAAAACACAGTAAATTTGTCTTAGGGCAGACGGACGTAAGAGAGAATGATGCCACACTGTCTTTAAAGGCTGCCTTCTTCAAACTGGTCTCTGGTGGCTTCTACAGCACCTCAAAGCCTGGTTAAATCTCAACTGTTTAAAAGATCAAGAGGTGATCTCACCAAGTGTATACTCATGAAATACATCAAGCGATTAAAAAAAAAAAAGACAACTTTCACTAATCCTATTGAAAACCATCAAGAAGTTATTTCAAAAGACAAACCAAAAAAGTTATTACATATAAGAATTAATAGGGAGTTCCCTGGTGGTCCAGTGGTTAGGACTTGGCGCTGTCACTGCCGTGGCCTGGGTTCAATCCCTGGTCAGGGAACTAAGATCCAGCAAGCCATGCGGCATGGCCAGAAAAAAAAAAAAAAAAGAATTACTAGAAGCACATAAGCCGTGGGGGGGAAAACTCATAAATATTTTCAACAACAATGCCAACACTACTAAATGGTGAAAGAATAGTCTTTCAACAAATGTAACTGGGACAAATGGCTATCTGCATACAAAAAAATGTTGTAACCCTACCTCACATAAATACATAAATATTAACTCAAAATTAATAACTTGGGACTTCCCTTGGTGGTCCAGTGGTTAAGACTTCACACTCCCAAGGCAGGGGCCCAGGTTCGATCCCTGGTCAGGGAACTAGATCCCACATGCATGTCGCAACTAAAAGATCCCGCATGCCACAACTAAAAGATCCCGCGTGACGCAACTAAGACCCGGTGCAGCCAAATAAATAAATTAAAATATTTAAAAAAAAAAATAATAGGGCTTCCCTGGTGGCGCAGTGCTTGAGAGTCCGCCTGACGATGCAGGGGACACGGGTTTGTGCCCTGGTCCGGAAAGATCCCACATGCCGCAGAGCGGCTACACCCGTGAGCCAAGGCCACTGAGCCTGCGTGTCCGGAGCCTGTGCTCCACAACGGGAGAGGCCACAACAGTGAGAGGCCCGCGTACCGCAAAAAAAAAATAATAATAATAATAATAATAATAACTTGCAGGAGGGCTTCCCTGGTGGCACAGCGGTTGAGAATCCGCCTGCTGATGCGGGGGACACGGGTTCGTGCCCCAGTCCAGGAGGATCCCACATGCCGTGGAGCGGCTGGGCCCGTGAGCCATGGCTGCTGAGCCTGCGCGTCCAGAGCCTATGCTCCGTAACGGAAGAGGCCACAACAGTGAGAGGCCCGCACGCCACAAAAAAAAAAAAAAAAAAATTAATAACTTGCAGGAAAAAATATGAGTAAATCTTGATTACCTTAGGCTTGGCAATGTTTCTTAGGTATGATACTAAAAGCATAAGCAATAGAAGAAAAAAAGATAAAACTGGACTTGAACAAAATTGAGAACGTTTGCGTTTCAAAGGGCACCATCAAGAAAGTAAAGACAACCCAGAGAATGGAAGAATATATTTATAAATCATACAGCTTTAAACAAACTTGTATCTAGAATATAAAAAGAAATTTGTAACACGACGATAAAGAGACAAATTTTAAAAATTAAAGAAAAGAAGTAGAACAGACATTTCTCCAAAGAAGGTATACAAATGACCAATAAGCACATGAAAAGATGTTCAGCATCATTAGTCAATTGGAAGAGGGAAGTCAAAACCACAATGAGATACTACTTCACGTCCAATAGAATGGTTATATTAAAAAAAACACCAGGCAACAACAAGTATTGTCAAGAATGAAGACACTGGAACCATCATACTACTGTAGCAGGAGTATAATATAGCACAGCTGTTCTGGAATATCTGGTAGTTCCGAAAAGGTTGAATTTAGAGTTACCATGAAACCCAGCAATTCCAATCCTAGGTATATACCCAAGAGAAATGAAAACATCTGACCCCACAAAATCTTGTGTAAAAATGTTCATAGCAGTGCTATTCAGAATAGATAAAACGCAGCAACAACCCAAATGTGCATCAACAGATAGATGGGTAAGTAAAATGTGGTATATCCTTACAATGTAATATTATTCAGCAATAGAAACAAATGAAGTACTGATAATACATGTTACAGTAAGGATGACCCTTGAAAACATTACGCTAAATGAAAAACACGAGTCAGAAAAGAACACACGTTGAATGATGCCATTTTACATCAAAACGTCCAGAATAGGGAAATTTGTAGAGTGTATTAATGGTTGCTTGGAGTTGGGAGCAGGGGAAGAGAGAAGTGGAAATTGACTGTTAATAGATACGGGGGACTCTTCAGGAGGCATGAAAACGTTCTCATGTGGTGATGGTTATACAACCATGTGAATATACTTAAAAAATACTGAACTGCATACTTTAAAAATCTAAGCTGTATGGTATTTGAATTATACCTCAAAAAGCTGTTTTTTAAAAAGCAAAAGCCTATACGACTATATAATACCTTTTAATATCCACCTTATACCTTAATAAAGTATATGCTTCCAAGAAAAATCATAAATATCTACATTTAGATTTAAGCAATCTATATGCATGGTCTCTTTTACAAATGCCTAATACATTCACAGTGAAAAATAACATGTAGTTCTGTAAAAAGTAGAGAGTCTATCTAATCATCTGAAGTTTCTATAAGGCACTAGTAATTTCAGAACGTGTATGTATACATAAGAAAATGTACCAACTCAGTGACTGGAATAAAAAATTTAGAAAGCAAAATTCCAACTAGTCATTCATATTTTTCACAAAGAACTATATTTATTTTGCCCTACATAAAACATAACTAAATATTCTAATCATTACTCCAAATAGGGCTATCAGGCCCTTGTGACATATTAAAAGTAGTCTCGGGCTTCCCTGGTGGCGCAGTGGTTGAGAATCTGCCTGCTAATGCAGGGGACACGGGTTCGAGCCCTGGTCTGGGAGGATCCCACATGCCGTGGAGCAACTAGGCCCGTGAACCACAACTACTGAGCCTGCGCGTCTGGAGCCTGTGCTCCGCAACAAGAGAGGCCGTGACAGTGAGAGGCCCGCACACCGCGATGAAGAGTGGCCCCCGCCTGCCACAACTAGAGAAAGCCCTCGCACAGAAACGAAGACCCAACACAGCAAAAATAAATAAAATAAAATAATAAACTCCTACCCCCAACATCTTCTTAAAAACAAAATATTTTTCTTTAAATATTACATTAGAATACTAAGATTATTTTATCATGCTTATCGACTTCATATTATATTTTTCATGTACATTTGCTCTATTAGTAAAGTGAGAAAAAACTGAACGACCCTTGCAAAATGCATACATCATCTGCTCTAAATTGCCACGGCAACCAGATGGGAGTTCTCTGATTTCCTTCCAGCTGCTATTTCTTTTCCATTCCAGCAGAGAAAAAGAAGTAAACCTCACATTTGGCAGAAAAAGAAGTACTTTCCTTTGTTATCAGCTTAAATGGCAACTGACACCATTTAAGAAATTAATTCAGTTAATCTTTAACCAAAACATAAAGAAAAGGAATCCCAAACCAATTTCTTCAGGTAGTATTCTAGGGACATTCACATAAAGTCAAATTTCTTTTTCTTTCCTCGTATGTCGACAGCCTAAATCTAAAACTCACTCTCTTCCTCCCACCCTCCTTCTCACTCTTCCTCTCTTGGTGGTAATTGTCAGCCTGAGAAACATGCAATCTGGCATTTCTACTTAAGGACAGAATCAATCAGTATACACTTTCTCTCAAAATAGCTTATCTAAAAAGGCTAGCTGCTGTAGCACTGGGTAAAGTCACACAGCTAGGGAGGAAAAAGCCACAATGATTTCATGTATTCCTCTCCAATGAAAAGAGAATTTCTAAACTTTGTATAAATCAAACCTAAATGTGAAGTGTCTGCTGTGGTAGGCAGAATTCTAAATTGAGCCCCAATGACCCTTGCCCTGTGTAATTCCCTGTTCCTCTGAGTGTGGGTAGCCCTGTGAATATGATATCACTCTTGTAATTATGTTATGTTATATGGCAAAAGGGCAGATACACTGGGTGGGCCTAACCTAACCACATGAGCCTTTTTACAGGTGAGGGTTTTTCTCTGACTGGTCAAAGAAAAAGTCAGGGGCGTGCTTGAGCTAACCTGCAAAAAAGCAAACATTCATGTCAGGAACTGCCCATTAGGGCCACAGAGCAAGGAATTACGGGTGGCCTCTAGGAGTGAGAGTGGTCCCCAGCCAACAGCTAGAAGGATAACAACAACTTCAGTGCAAGGAAGAGTTCTGCCAATAACTAGTCATCTTAAAAGAGGACTCCAATCCCCAAATGAGAACTGCAGCCTTGGCCAGCAGTTTGGTTTCAGTCCAGTGAGAAATCAGCCACCTGTGCAGCCCTAACTTCTGACCTACAGAACTGTGAGCTAATAAACAGGTATTGTTTTCACCTGCTAAGTGTGGTAATTTGTGCAGCAATAGAAAATGAATAGAGCTGCCAAGTTCTCAATAAGTAATAGAGTAGTTCATTTTAAATTATCAGATTTTGGCCTCAACCAAATCTGGGGTTTTTAAAATAATTGAAATGATCAGAGGAATTAAGAAGCTGGGTAATAAGAATGTGACAGCCAATTCTCTTTGGGGCACAGGCAAGTTAAAAAAAAAAAAGAAAGGAAAACAAAAACTTATTCCCCAAATTCTAACAGAAACAATCATAATTCCAAGCCAGACACTTTACATGGTCTTTCTAAGACTGTGTCGTCTTCTAGAACACTGAACATAGTTAGTGAAGATGTAAGTAAATCACACCTGCTTCCCAACTAAACTACACCTTAGACAGCAAACGAGTTGACTACTTGACCACCTAACAACATATGTATGACGGAGCTATAGACTTCTCATCCACCTGTATTATTAATATTTCATAAAACAGTGTGGGGCCTGGCAGTACACGTTATTACTACTGAAGAAGAGAAAGGCAGACAGAAAAGTTTAATCCAGAGCCCAAAAGCGTGTAAAAATGGTATCCACTGATTCCACAAATACTCAGAATAGCATATAACAGCGGTCCCCAGCCTTTTTGACACCAGGGACCAGCTTCGTGGAAGACAGTTTTTCCATGGGATGGGGTGGGGGGATGGTTTCGGGATGATTCAAGCACATTACGTTTATTGTGCACTTTCCTTCTTATTATTGTTACATTGTACTACATAATGAAATGATTATACAGCTCACCATAATGCAGAATCCGTGGGAGCCCTGAGCTTGTTTTCCTGCAACTAGATGGTCCCACCTGGGGGTGACAGGAGACAGTGACACCTGAAGTGTGTGCCTTAGGTCCAGTCTACTCCGTAAGATGCAGCTTGTCACTTGCCACTCACTGATAGGGTTTTGATATGACTCTGTAGGCAGCTGATTTATCAGGGTCTCTGTGCAGTCAAACCCCTCTGCTAATGATAATCTCTGTTTGCAGCCGCTCCCCAGCGCTAGCATCGCCTCAGCTGCACCTCAGATCATCAGGCACTAGATTCTCATAAGGAGCACGCAGCCTAGATCCCTCGCACGCACAGTTCACAGTAGGGTTTGCGCTCCTATGAGAATCTGATGCTGTCACTGATCTGACAAGAGGTGGAGCTCAGGTGGCAATGCGAGTGACGGGAAGCAGCTGCAAATACAGATGAGGCTTCACTCGCCTGCCACTCACCTCCTGCTGTGCGGCCCGGTTCCTAACAGGTCACCAACCGATATCGGTCCGTGGCCCGGGGGTTGGGGATCCCTGGCGTATAGCATGCACCATGACGTGTACCGGGGTACAAAGGAGCCCGGCACTGAGGGATGCATGGTCTAGCAAGAGGGCTCTAGAGAAATGCCTGTAAACACAAGAATATAGGAACATAACTGCTCCAAGTGTTGTTATAGAGGAGGAGGTGGCAGAGGGCTGAGCCAGAAACATCTACATGCTGGGAGTGATCTTAGAGACAGAACAGAATGAGGCACAGGGGGTGGAGGAGGGTGGCCAAGGCCCAGGAACAGGGTGATGAGAGGCACAAAGGCCTAAACTAGTCCAGTGTGGCTGGAGACAGGGAAGAGGTTCAGCAGCAGCCAGTTGACAGAGGAACGACCCACAGTTCTAAGGGATTCGCGCTCTATCCTTAAGGCAAGTAGGAGCCACTGAAACACAATTTTAGGACCAGAGAGTTGCTCTCTGCAAAAAACATGAAATTGGTATACAGAATGGGTGGAAAGGATAAAAGACAGAAGCAGGGAAACTAGTGAGGTGTCGCAGGAGGAAATGATGAAAACCTGAACTCAGAACTCAGTAATTCATTTGCTGGAGGTGGGTGTCTGTCTCCTAGGTTTCTGATAGTAAGATAGTGTTACCATTAATTTGGAGAGAGAACACAGCAGCAGGAGGAGGAGTGGTTTGCAGTGAAAGCTTACTTCTGTTTCAGCTCATCAGAGTTTGAGGGGCATGTGGGATGTCCAGCATTGTGGACATCCTTGGTGGACTGCTTGGTATATAGAATCTATAGTTAAAAAATAAAGGTTTAGGCTGCCAATAGAAACAGAGGTCATGAGTAAACAGCTGGTAAACAATGCCTCTCCAAGCATGTGAGAGTGCCAAAGAGAACTGAGGGGTTGAAGAGACAAGAGCAACGCCTAGTTAAGAGCTAACATACCAAGGTTAGTCAAACCACCAACAGATTCTAGCCTTCCTGGTTCATGACCTGCAAGCAGTGACCCAGAGCATAATCACCAAGATAAATCCATAAATTTCAAAGACAGATTTTGGAGAATATACAAGTTTCACCTCATATAAGCCTACCTTTTTACATTAGGACGAGATATACATATTAAAAACTAGCAAACTAAGAACCCGTGTGTTTCTATCTAAAAGGCTCTGTTTGTAGGCAATCTGAAGCCAGCTGGGTACAGGGTAAACCGCCACTACAAAAAAAAAACGGCGGGGGGTGGGGGGAGAATTGTTTACTAAGACCTGTATGTTGATGAAACTTAACTAGAACAACTTCCTCCTGCTACTCAGGAAATAACGCAAGATGTACCACTTTGAACATGGCTTCTGCACACCTCCGCAAGATTTAAATCAAAAAGCAACTATAATTATATGACACAATAGCCACTAGCCAAATTAAACAGAGTAAAATTTAAGATTCAGTTCTTCCGTCACCCTAGCCTCATTTTAAGGGCTCAAGCAGCCAGAACCACATACAGCTGGTGACTTATGGTACTGAACAGTGCAGATAATAGAACATTTCTATCATCACAGAAAGTTCTACTGGACAGTGCTGCTCTAGGCAACATTTTAGCAACGTGAACCTCCTCTAGCATATCATTACTTTTAATAAGTAAACAAAATTAACTGAAAAGAGTTTGGAACATTTTTTTATACAGCCCACCATTGGAAATTTTAGCTGTAAAATTATAAACAGGAAGAGTATATTCATTTTTAATTTGACAGATGATTCCAATATTTGAATATCCTTTAGCTCAGCACACCTCCTTACTGGAACTCACCTGATACTCACAGTGACAATGTCCGTAAATAGCAATATATTGGGGTCTAAATGTCCATCAATGGGAGACTTGTTAATAACATGATGATAGATTATGGCACATGCATACAACATAACTCTTCTATAAAAAATGAGGCAAATGAAATTAAGGAAATTCCATCCACAATAGCATCAAAAAGAATAAAACACAGAGCTCCGGTGGCAACCATGGCATATACCGGCCTCACGGTGCCTCTCATTATGATGAGCATGTTCTGTGGCTTCATCAGCTTCCTGGTGCCCTGGTTCATCTGTAAGGGTCCCAACCGGGGAGTTATCATCACCATATTGGTGACCTGTTCAGTTTGCCACTATCTCTTTTGGCTGATTGCAATTCTGGCCCAACTCAACCCTCTCTTTGGACCACAGTTGAAAAATGAAACCATCTGGTACCTCAAGCATCACTGGCCTTGAGGAAGAAGACCTGCTCGCCCGTGCTCAGTCACTGAGGCCACAAAGAGAACTCCTCTGGATGCAAAGTCACCTCCACACCCAGACCACCTTCCTTAACTCAACCGTTTTAGCCATCAACTGCCTTAAATGTTCCCACCACATTTGAATGCCTTATTTTACAATGCAGTATTTTTTCTGGTCACCTTTCTCATTACACTTTGATGAATGATGTACCTATTTAACCTAAAGTATGCTGCCTCCATAAAATGTTTATGTACTCTTCTGAGATAGAAAGTGCTGTTCTTCGGAGAAATAATGTTACTCTCTCCTTGGAACCTGTGGATTTGAAGATGGCTCCTGCCTGCTCTCAACATGGGAATCAGCGAAATGTTTAAGAACTGTTACAAGGCAATAAGACTCCAGTGGGGCAGTCAGTAGGAGAACATGTTCAGAGGGAAAAATCTGTCTCACCAGAATTATACCAAAGTATATTTTCAGGATGAATTTCTTATTTCTGCTATCTTTTAGAATAAATTATTTTTCTGCTTTCCATGGAAAAAGAAAGAATAAGATACAGTTGAACACTGAACAATTAGAGGGTTGGGGCATGGCTGAAAATCGAAGTACAACTTAATAGTTGGCCTTCTGTGTATGTGGTTCCTCCATATACACAGAGTCAACTATCTGTGGACTGTGTAGTACTGTAGTACATACTATTAAAAAAAATCCACGTATAAGTGGACCCAAGTAGTTCAAACCCGTGTTAAGGGTCAACTGTACGTAGGAATAAATTTAACAAAAGAAGTTCAAAATATATACTATCAAAGCTAGAAAAGATTACTGAAAGAAATTAAAGAAGATCTAAATAAACAGAAACACATCCCACGTTAATGGACTGAAGACTTAATTCTGTTAAGATGACAGTATGCCCCAAACTGATCTACAGATTCAATTCAATGCCTATCAAAATACCAGTTGGCTTCTTTGCAGAAATTGATAAGCCATTCCTAAAATTCATATGGAAATGAAATGACCCAGAATAGCCAAACCAATATCGAGAAAGAACAATACTGGAAGACTCATGCTTCTTGATTTCGAAACTTACTAAAAGGTACAGTAATCAACAGAGTGTGGCACTGAGAGTCCAGAAATAAACCCTCACATTACCATCAAATGATTTTTCAACAAAGGTGCCAAGACCATTCAATAAGGAAAGAACGGTGTCTTTAAACAAAAGGTGATGAGGTAAATGAACACCCACATGCAAAAGAATAAAGCAGGACTCCTATCTCACACTACACGCAAAAATTAACTCACAGTAGATCAAAGACCCAGATGTTAAGACCTAAAACTATTTAAAACTCCTAGAAAAGATGTTCATCTTTAGCCATCAGAAAAACAAAAATCAAAACCACAATGAACCACGAATCCACACGTACTAGGATGGCAATAATCAAAAAGACAGATACTAACAAGTGATGGCAAAAATATGCAAATATTAGAACCCTCACAGACTGTTTATAAGAAAGGAAAATGATGTACGCATTTTGAAAAACATTTGAAAAACTAGAAGCAGTTTCTCAAAAGATTAAACAGTTACCATATGACTCAGCAGTTCCACTCCTAGGTATATACACAAGAGAAGCTAAAACATACATCAAAAATAAAAACTTGCGCATAAATGTTCTTAGCCTCATTATTTGTACTACCCCAAAGCAGAAACAATCTAATGTCCATTAACTGATGAATGGATAAATAAAACAAAATAGTAATATAATAGAATATTACTCAACAATAAAAAGTAATGGAAGTACTGATAGATGCTACAACATGGATGATCCTTGAAAACGTTATGGTAAATCAAAGAAGCTAGTCACTAAAGATCATATTATATGATTCCATTTACATGTAATTCCCAGAATAGAGAGAAAGTAGGTTAGTGGCCGCTTATGGCTGAGGGGGTGGGAAGAAATGGAGGTAACTACTCAAGTGTACAGAATTTATTTTGGGGGTGATGAAAATGTTCTAAAATTAGGTGGTTGGTGATGGTTACAAAATTCTGTGAGTAGACTGAAACATCTTTGAATTGCACATTTTAAATTTTATGGTACATAAATTATCTTTCAATAAAGTTGTTACACGAAAATAAAGAGGCTGTCCTCTATGTACTAATATGGAAGATATGTCAATGATAAATACAAAGGTGCAGCGCATTTGTGTATGGCATGTACCATTTGTTTTACAGATATAATACAATGCATGCACCTCATGTTAACGGACTGTTTCTGGTGGGAGCAACAAGAAACTGACAATAATGGCTCTCCTCCAGGAAAAGGAGCTCAATGACTGATGGTCAGGGAGAGGAATTAACTTTTCAAAAATTCCTTATACTCCTTTCATACTTTTTCAGTTGGGCACCATGCGCACGGCTACTGAAACTAATTATTAATTTATAAAGACAAGAAAGAAAAATAAGGAAAGGCAAAGTGGATGCTGGGAAAGTGGTTCCTATCTCTGACCCCACCACCCCTCCCCCCCTCCCCCACCCTTGGCATCTCGGGAGAATCTACTAAAGAACAACAAAATGAACTGTCTAGGGCTGGAAAGCTAGGATAAAAGTCCAGCTCCAAACGACATGCAGTTTTCTGGTAGAAAGCCTGTGGGTTAGTGTGAATACCGGTTCCATCACTTAAAAATCCACGAGAATTCAAGTCAGTGACAACTTCCCTGAGCCTCTCAAGAAAGTCAGAGGTTTATGGTAATTTAAAAGGGATGATACATAAATTCCTTGGTATGGTAACTGTGCACGTGGTAGGCAGTCAATAAAGGTTAATCCTCACGTCCTATTCTCACCTTTCTGGTGTGTGGTTACCATGAACTTGTTTCCTCAGGGCTCCAGCTGTGAATAATAAGGAGGTACACCCTGATATATTATGCATGACAGCGCTATCAGACCTCTGGCCCTTTCTGCTCATCTGTAACTGTGCTAATGCAAAGGTCAGCATCAATCTACCTCTTAACCTCTCTGCTTCTAAACTCATGTATTTTATAATCATGATTGGTTATGAGATTTAAGAAAGTTTCAGAAGCATCTCTATTGTTAATTATCACATATTTCTACAAGGCAATATGACAAAATGGGTTGTACTGCTGCTATAACCATCTTTGGGGGGGAAAAAAAAGATGTCTAACATAGATTTTAAAAAGTTAACACGTAAGCAAACTGCTTAATAAACATTCTCCAGTAACACATGACTTGTTCTAACTAGGTCTTTTTTGACAAGTACAAAGTTAAGCCTAATCCTCAAAGACTTTCTTGTGAACTAGGTTTCAATGGACTTTACACAACAGAAGAGTTCCCATCTTAAAAACTGTTTCCCCTAGGTGGAAGACAAAATTTACAATTGCTGGCAGAGAGTTTTGGTCATCTGAAGAGTTATTAGTCCACTGCAATACGTTCTGCCTCTTTCAAACTTTATAATTTCAGCCATACACATTCTTCAATATTAGATAAATGGCTTTATTTTTTAAGACTGGTGTTTCAATTAGCACTAATACCAACCTTACTATAGGAATTGTGTTTATAGTTCTTCAAAAATGCTGAAGCACATTAATATTATTCCTGTAGGAATGGCCATTTTCAGAGACTGGTGGATACCTAAAGAAGCTATCAGAAAAACATTTTCCAGAGAAACGGGAGATTCTGCAAGCACCAAATCCAAACCCAATGGGAGAGGCTCAAGAATAAGGTTAGGATTCCAGCTACAATTGCTATCCAAAGACAGGTTCTAGGAAGAGACAGGACTAGAGAAACAAGAACTAGGATCAACCAGTGAGTCGAATTTCGGATACCCAAACTCTCTCGACGAAAGAGGTAGGGGAAATCTCTCCTATTAATCTGCAATCTCAAGCTTCTCCTTGGGCAGAGTTAGCATTTGAATTTATTATTATACCTTGCTAGTTCTGAAACCCCCAAGCCAAGAATTAACTTAGAGTGCTTCCGGGTCACTGCCATCCCTGGGCACCTGGAAGAAGTTAAAAACAAATCCTCTTGGGAGAAATGCATCCTCAATCAGGGCTAACTGGGATTCCAAGCAGTTAAGATTGGGTTGGGCAGGTGTGATTTAATAATTTTTTTTCAAATCACCAAATAAATAAGGAAACAATACCCAATGAGCAAGCCAAAAGAAATAATAAACAGCAAAAGTAACTTCAGATACTAGTACTATGAAATACAGAATATACAATAAATATAATACTGATAGAAATAAAGGAAGGAAATGAAAGCACAAGCAGGAAATTAAAGCATGAGACTTAAAATTCATTGATTGATTAGACAACAAACAAGAGACTGGAAGATGGATCTGAAGAAATCATCTAGGATGTACTGGGTTGGCCAGAAAGTTTCTTTGGGTTCTACTGTAAAACAGGAAAAACCTGAGTGAACTTTTTGGCGAACCCAGTATCACAGAAAGAGAAAGAGATTGAAAACATGACGGAAGGTTGAGAAGTAGAGTAGAGAATGAGAAGATCTAACCAATCTACTCTTTGGGCTTCTTGAAGAAGGGAGAAGAAAGAAGAGCTAAGAATTGTCCAGAATTGATAAGGAACATACATCTCAAATTCAGAAAGCACAAAGTGTTCCAGACAAGGAGAAATCTCCAGAACAATAAAACTGAAGAACTCCAAAGCCAAGAGAAAAAAACGGGGGAAAAACGGCCAGATTTTCTACATAGAAATGACAATTACACCGTCACTAGTGGTCACAAAAGAAAGAAGTCAAACAACAGTGGTGTAAGATCATCAAAGTGCTAAGAGCCAAATGACTGTCATTTTCAGTTATATAACTGGCTAAAGAAAACACGTAGGGACTTCCCTCGTGGCGCAGCGGTTAACAATCTGTCTGCCAATGCAGGGGACACGGGTTCGATCCCTGGTCTCGGAAGATCTCACATGCCTCAGGGCAACGAAGCCCGTGCGCCACAAGTACTGAAGCCCGCGCGCCTAGAGCCCGTGGTCCGCAACAAAGAGAAGCCACCGCAACGAGAAGCCCACCCACTGCAACTAGAGAAAGCCCCCGCGCAGCAACGAAGACCCAACACAGCCAAGGGAGGAAGGGAGGGAGGAAGGAAGGAAAACATGTATACATAAAACAAATAAAGGTATTTTCAAATCAACAAAAACTGAGTTTATCATTTACAGACTTCTTCTAAAGAAACTTCTAAAGAATAGATTTCAGGAAGACATGAAACGATGAGGAAGGAAGGTCTAAATTACAAGAAAAAATGGTGATTGATAAACTGGTAAACATGAGTTAAAACAAATAATGAATGTATATTTTCAGGGTGGCAATAAAAATATTACTCAAAATAACAATATTTTAAAAATCAAACTCTTAAATAATAGAACTATTCTGAGTACTTTACTCATATAATTAACTCAATGCTCAAACAACTCTGAAGTACTATTATTCACCCCATCTTCACAGATGAGGATAATAAGGCACAGGGGGTAAGTTCAAGGTCATACAACTAGTGACTGGAGAGCCAGGAAGGAAGCTTGCCCTACTAGGCAGCAGCTGGAAGCAGTGAAATATTTCCAGACCCAACTTTCTAGTAGAACGAGATCTGCTGCTGTGCCAGTGGACTCGGTAGAAGGAAGGGTAGGTGGTAAATAACTGACACCGGTGAGAGGCTTGAACAGGAAACATTGAAGGACACTCACTGGGATGAGATGAATCCTCTGTAGTACTGATATCCACTTACAGCACTCAGACTTCTCCACTCACAGACTGACTCACTAAGACTGAGAGAAGGCCCAGGAATTGGCATGCTTGGTAAGCACCCCAGGAAACTGATGCAGGTGGTTTAAGGGCCACACTTGAAGCAACATTACCAGATTCATATGTAACCACTATAACCACTACATTCAAGTCCTTTAGTCTAAGATTCTATTTGACTTTAATGAGCTTCTAAACAAGAAAAATCATACTCATGTGTAGTTTGGATACCAGATGTCAACTAAACCCTTAAACAAATAATGTGCAGTTTCAAGCTCACCAAAAGATGACACTAGAAAGGATAAACTGTGGTTAAACAATGGAATAACTACTCAGCAATACAAGACAATGAACAAATACAAGAACATGAATGAACTCAAAAGAACTGTGCTAAGTGAAGGAAGTCAGACTACAGAGTATATGATTCCATTTTAAAAAGGCGAAACTTCAGTGATGGAAAGCAGATCAATGGTTGCCAGAGACTAAGGAGTGGGGGAAGGGTACTAACTGTAAAAGGGCTCAAGGGAACTTCTGGTGCTGATGAAATGTTACCTCACAACTGCGGTTGTGGTTATACCATGTATATGTACAACAGTCACAACTCCATGAATTGTACACCTAAAACTGGTGACTCTTTATTTAATGTAAATCATACCTTAATAAAGCTGACTCAAAAAAAAAAAAACCGATCATCATAAACACCAGTGAGTTCTCCCCTGTACACTGCTCTTAACACATACTCTCATCACCCTCCAGTTGGTTCAGATCAAATACTCTTCACCACCAAATATGAAATTCTGCAAACCCCCCAGTCATGTATATTAACACATGGGAAACTCACTGCCTAGTTTTAAACCACTCACTAACCTGCAAGGGCAGTACTGAACAGGTAAGAAAATAAAAGCTTTAGTGTTCAACATAAGAGCCTTACCTAAGGTGGAACAGAAATTCAAAACATAAGGTGCTGCTGAGACTAGCACCCATGAAACCAAATGCTACAAATACTCCCCCTTGTATGCACATATGACACAGTACCATCTCAGTTCAGATTTATCTCACAGCTGAGGACTGTCTTGAAAAACATCAAACTGGTATCTCTGATGGGGCAGGAGCTATAAAGTACTCCACCAGTCTGATCATCCCACCGACTCAGATCAGAGAGAACTCAGGGACTGTGATATTCTCTCCTACCGTTGTGCTCATAAATTTTGTGATTCTACCCTATAGTCCCAAATTCTGCTTGACTACCCACGTACAGAGAAGATACCTCACATTTGTTCAAGAAATATTTATCAAACTATCTTATTGTTAAAAATGAGTAAAAGCTGTCTTCGTGCATGGAACCAGGTGTCTGACAGACTAGAGCAGACAAGTATACAAATAACAATATAAAACAAGGCAGACCATGGTTCAGAAAGATTATTACCTTAATCACCTCAATATAGTCAAGGTTCCAAGGTCCAGGGAATACAATGAGAACAAAACAAAATACCCAGAAAGGCAGAAATGTTTTCTCTGGCTCGTTTAGTCCCCACGGAATCCATAGAGAAAGTAGTGACAACTGAGGCTGAACTGTGAGGAAGGGCTTTGGAGGCAAGGGGAACCTCAGGAATAAGCACAGGCATGGCAACAGGAAAGTCCAGTTTTGCTGATATACAAGGTACCCACAGGAGAATATTGGCAGAAATGCTAGAAAGAAAGACTGGAACCAGATTCTGACACCCTTGAATGAAGAATATGGAGTTTATTTCTGGTAAGATATAAAACGTCATGCAAAATTTAATCTATATTTATTTTAGGATCTGTAACACAACAGTTCTTAAGACTATACACCATGATCATGTAGAAGCTTTTTCAAAAGACAAAAGCCTACAAGCAGGAGATTCTGACTCAGCAGGTCTGGAATGTGGCCTGGGCACATGTCACTAGGAGTCTGACACACACCCACAGTTAAGAATCTCCGCTGTAAGGAGCCATTACCATGTCTTACAGATGTGTACCGGTAATACACTCAAGTGTGCTTATGACTGAAATACAAGCAAGGAAAGCAAATACTACTAGGCACAGGCAAAGAAAGGCAGATTTCAAATAAGAACTTCTGATGCTCCAAAAGATTTCAGGAATAGGACATTCCACTCTAATAAATGTATGTCTCTTAAAAAGTTATTACACTAATCAGTCTGTTTTAATCACCTACTTCATTCAAGTAAAACCAAATTTTAGTTAATTCCATCAAAATATAAATAATTATATCATTAAGTATTCAGAGTTTAAACTCAGAAAACCATAGCTAAAGGACTTCTAATTTAAACATGACTGATTAACACCATACATTTTTCTTCTCTCCTTCCCGTAGTAAAAAACAAACAAACAAAAAAAACCAAGAAAATCCAAAAGAACAAAGACAATAGAATAGTAAAAATCAAGGAACAAGAAATTCAACAATGTTTTTAGAAAACAAAGTCGATGCAGGAGGTAACAAATAGGAAGAACGAAGCACTACAACCGGCAGTGCCAGACACGGACCAGAGACTAGTCCACCCCGGAACCACAGAGCCTCGGCATGAAAACCAAGGACTGGGGAGATGTCAGGTTGTTGGGGGGATGCTACTGAATACACAGAGCTCAGCTGGACAGAGCCATGGCTCCTTCCCCACTCACCCCTACCCCCAGTGTAGGCAGATTACAACCTTTCCTGAAGCAAGGACTGGATATTTTGGAGAAAGTCTTTGCTTCAGGAAAGACTGTGATCTGGCTACAATCTTTTGGAGAAGGTATGGTAAGGTACTGTGATGAGAAACCATTTTGATAATTAATAGAATCTCAGATTCCTTACTCCACTCTGCCCCGCTGAACAGGAGTAAAGAGAATTCCTTATTGGAGAAAGGGAATAGCCACACCCAGGCCAGGCCCATATACAGTTACAACAGAATTCATTTTTAAAAAATCCTTCTCTTAAAAACTAATAAGCAGGCTTCCCTGGTGGCGCAGTGGTTGACAGTCCGCCTGCTGATGAAGGGGACATGGGTTCGTGCCCCGGTCCGGGAGGATCCCACATGCCGCGGAGCGGCTGGGCCCGTGAGCCATGGCCGCTGAGCCTGTGCGTGTCCGGAGCCTGTGCTCCGCAACGGGAGAGGCCACAGCAGTGAGAGGCCCGCGTACCGCAAAAAAACAAAACAAAACAAAACAAAACAAAACAAACTAATGAGCATTTAACATATCACACACTGGGTTCTCTCTACACCTTGATAAGGGTCAACCAGCTCCTATAACCCAGGTTCGTTTCAGGCTTTCCAGCGCTGGCGGTTGATGACTCTTTACTAGGTATGATGCTGAGTAGCTGACTGAGGACAAGAGCTAAGCTTTAGTGCCTACGTGCTTATTAGCACGGGTGCTTACTCAGGCAGACATTAAATAATATAAGCTGAATAAAAAACCAAAATAGAAAAGGTGTATGCCTGCTACTTTCTAAATCATTAAGCCTATAATCTAAAACTTTGATTTCACTATCTTACATTGATTCTGAACTTCAGTGAAGTCAAAAAAATTTTCTATATTAAAGAATACATTTCCTAGTCCTTTCTTCCTCCCAAATATGCAGTAAATAATAAGGTGTCATTTGAAAGTATAAGAAATTCTGTTGACTAGAGATGCTATTTCTACGTGTTAGGAATTCATGAATAAAGAATCCTACTAAGGACTTAGTTACAAACTGGTGGCAAGAACAGGCAAAAATTCCCAACTGGTGTACACGTGACCTAGAGGCATACAAGTTAGACAGTCTATTCATCACTACTTATTCGGGAGAATTTTAGGAACTCAAATAATATATGACTTAAATCCTGAAAAAGTGAAATAAGGTTTCATTTAAATGGTTGTTTTAAAATCAGCAGACAGGGACTTCCCTGGTGGCACAGTGGTTAAGAATCTGCCTGCCAATGTAGGGGACACGGGTTCAAGCCCTGGTCCGGGAAGATCCCACATGCCGTGGAGCAGCTAAGCCCGTGCGCCACAACTACTGAGCCTGTGCTCTAGAGCCCGTGAGCCACAACTACTGAAGCCTGTGTGCCGAGAGCCTGTGCTCCGCAACAAGAGAAGCCACCACAATGAGAAGCCCACGCACCGCAAAAAAGAGTAGCCCCTGCTCGCCGCAACTAGAGAAAACCCGCACACACCAACGAGGACCCAACGCAACCAAAAACAAACAAATAATAAAAATAAATAAATTAATTAAAAGATTTGTTTAAAAAAACAGCAGACAGGGCTTCCCTGGTGGTGCAGTGGTTGAGAGTCCGCCTGCCGTTGCAGGGGACACGGGTTCGTGCCCTGGTCCGGGAAGATCCCACATGCCACGGAGCGGCTGGGCCCGTGAGCCATGGCCACTGAGCCTGCGCGTCTTGAGCCTGTGCTCTGCAACGGGAGAGGCCACAACAGTGAGAGGCCTGCATACCGCAAGAAAAAAAAAACAGCCAACAAAAACTACATACAGCTCCCCCCCAAAACAGGTGGAGCTTAAATGTGGCAATAAAATTAATGTTTTATATACTGAATGCTTTAAAGTCAATTTGTTTCTCCTCATTCTTGGATCCATTATAGTACAGTCTGACTTGTGATACCAAGCTAAAATAAAAACTCTTTCAATAGTTCGCTATTTTCTTGGAACACAGTCTCAGGAGTAACTTACCAGGTCAAAGACTTTCCACATTTAAAAATCAAACAGGGGCTTCCCTGGTGGCGCAGTGGTTGAGAGTCCACCTGCCGATGCAGGGGATGCGGGTTCGTGCCCCGGTCCGGGAAGATCCCGCATGCCGCAGAGCGGCTGGGCCCGTGGGCCATGGCCAATGAGCCTGCACGTCCGGAGCCTGTGCTCCGCGGTAGGAGAGGCCACGACAGTGAGAGGCCTGCGTACCACAAAAAAAAAAAAAAACAAAAAACAAACATACTGAGAAACTGCTATACAAAAATCTGTACAAGTGACACCCTCATCATCAGAGAACATCTTTATTGGTAGTTTAACTGCTTAAGATGAGCTCCTGCACATATTCCACTAAAGACATCCCAACAAAGAAAAAACTGTTTCCTTACAATGGCTCATTAACTTTTCTAATAAGTAATAATCCATGCTATAAAAACAAAAAATGCACTATACTCAATAAAGTTTGAAACTTAAAATCTGAAGTAAAATTTGATCAAACAGTAACTGAAAACAATATTCCTAACAATTCAATAAGCATTTTAAGCAGAAAATAGTTTTTAACAGCAAAATTACTGTTAAGTTTTAAGACTTCTATTTTCTTACCTACTTCAGCATCTATTCTGAGTACTGCTAACTCTTTAAACACTATTATTCCACAGTATTCCTTATGTGTTTTCCATCATAAATTACATTCTTGAGAAAGAGCATTCTGGTGTAAATACAGCAGCTGAATGGATAATAACATGAATTTTAAAACACACTTCCAATAAATAGACTTGCACTTACATGCAACTGTAACCTTACTGACCATTTACTACATCATTCTCTGTTTGCTTCATCATGAACAAGAGTGATATGGCTGCAGACCTCACAGAGTATTTTGTTGGAACTACACTGGAATCAGAAAAGGGAAGTTTATAATTTTTTTGATGGAAAAAGCCATCTAAACTCTAGTTCCTGCTATGAGCCAGGCATTATCCAAATGCTTTCACATTTATTCAAATAATCTTTAAAAAGACACAAAGGGCACAGAATAAAATTTCACTACTGATGCAATTACTCTTTGTGCAAAATGACTCAGGTATAAAAGGGGCCAGACCCACCTTGACCCAGGGCCTCTCAGTCCAGAAAAAAGCATGTTGAGACCACATGATTTCACAACCTTAACTCTATCTGCCCAGAATGGGCCCAATGGCAATAATTCCACGAATGATCTCTTCAGCCTAAATAAAAAAAAAAAAAAAAAAAAAAAAAATCAACTGTAACAACTATTTTTTGCCTAATGTCGGCAAAAAGGAAAAAGCCTCTTCTGAAGAGATTCCTAAAGTGCTGACCAGCCACAGGCTTTCTTTCCACATTTTAATAATCCAGGCAGAATGCAGAATTGAAGGCCACTCCTTCCCCATCTGTCTCTGCCATCCTGCCATACCTCCCTACCCAAGTTGATCTCCTATCTGGATCCAACCCTGTCTCTTCTGCCTTATAAAAGCCATGCTTCCCTACTCCATCTCAGCAGTTACACTCTTCCTTCAACAGTCAGGTCTGTGGACCATCCGTCCTCCACAGAACTCGGCCCTCTCGTAGTTTGGTGACCTGCACACGCATTTTCCTCTCCCAAGCCCAGGTTTCACCACCTTCGCCAAACCACCCAATTTCTGGTTTGGTGTCTTGCACATCACAAAATTTCAAAACTCTGTATTTTTTCTCTCACCTGTGTTTTAGATAGTTGCGATGGAGAAGAAAAGAACCCTGGATAACTGAGTTCTTGCTATACAGATATTTAATCTGTTAGGTCAAGAAGACAGCTAATATTCAAACATTTAACTTCTTTCTTTAATTTAAAAATATGAAACTACTTCCAAATCCTAAAATAATCTAATCCTTTTCTAAAATAAATTCAACGTCCAAACACAATAAAATTATTTACTTTATAATTCTGAATAATATATGTGTGAATTTAAACAAACAAAAAAGCCTTATCTGGAATTCCCACAGGTACTTTATAAAACAGCCTGACCAGGGAAGGGGTCAGCACAAACAAGGCTCGTGCTACCATGAATTACATTACAGGAACACCTCAAACCAATAATTTAATCCTGCTCACTGTGAACCACTGTCTGTGTTCTTATTCTAAGTAAAAATATGCTTCCAGAAGTGATGTTTTATCTTCACAAAGTAGTAACTGGACTTCAAAGGCACACTGTAAAAGACTCAAATATTCAATATGTTGGTCATGTACTTTTGTTCAACAAGTATTTATTAAAGACCAACTACGTGCCATGCACTGTGCTAGGCAATACACTGATTTACAAACAAAGGGACACAATCTTTGATGATGAAACACACAACAGACTATCATCTCTGAAGATTTTTAATAACAGCTCCAACATATAAAGATGGATGTAGGGCTTCCCTGGTGGCACAGTGGTTGAGAGTCCACCTGCCAATGCAGGGGACACGGGTTCGTGCCCTGGTCCGGGAAGATCCCACATGCCACGGAGCGGCTGGGCCCGTGAGCCATGGCCGCTGAACCTGCATGTCCGGAGCCTGTGCTCTGCAATGGGAGAGGCCACAACAGTGAGAGGCCCACGTAACCACAAAAAAATAGATGGATGTAGAGAAGCAAAGTAAGTTTCCATTCCACCAGCACGTGCATTCCATCATGCTCCCAACAGAAAAACGGTTTCTATTTATGGGGTCAGTTGGAATTGCCAACTCTGGGTTTTATCAAATTTCTTTCACGTGAAAAGGAAGACAATAAAGTAATAAAAGAATAAGCACAAAGCTGGCTTCCTGAACCAGCTGCAACTGAAACAGAAGTTAAAATTATAGACCTAGGAAACAGTGGTATTACTTTAAAAATTCTTGTAATGTTTAAGAATGCTAAAGCATAAAAAAAAGAACAGATTAACCCAATACCCACTGGTATGTGTGAAAGTTCTATAAACATATATAAATTGTATCATGATGCAAACCCAAATCTCTGTTATCATTTCAAGTATCTCCATTAGTATTCAAACAGGTACTTCGTCAAACAATCTTAGCACCTTTTTCTTCCAACTTTTTTTTGGCCTCTCTGCGTGGCTTGCGGGATCTTAGTTCCCCAACCAGGGATTGAACCCGGGCCACTGGAGTGCCAGGAAATCCCCCTCTTTCATCTTTAATGAGAAAATTACCTGCTTGGGCTTCCTTGCTGGTGCAGTGGTTAAGAATCCGCCTGCCAACACAGGGGACACGGGTTCGAGCCCTGGTCCGGGAAGATCCCACATGTCGCAGAGCAACTAAGCCCGTGTGCCACAACTACTGAACCTGCACTCTAGAGCCCGTGTGCCACAACTACTGAGCCTGCATGCCACAACTACTGAAGCCCACACGTCTAGAGCCCATGCTCTGCGACAAGAGAAGCCACCGCAATGAGAAGCCCCACACCACAACGAAGAGCAGCCCCCACTCGCCGCAACTTGAGAAAGCCCGTGCAAGCAATGAAGACCCAACACAGCCAAATTAATTAATTAATTAATTAATTAATTAATTAAATCTATTTAAAAAAAGAGAAAATTACCTTCTTAATCAAAACAAACAAAAAAACAAAAAAAACCCTCAAAAAACTCTTAAGTGAACATAAAAACAGTAATTATAAAATTTAAGTTCTAGTTCTTTCAAAAATCAAGCTGAAAATGATTAGCATAATCATCTTCCTATGGATAACTTTGACTTACCATTTAGTTCTCTCTGTATGTGCACCTATAATCTAATCCAGCTCTTCTGTTTCTCCTTCCAGGGACCACCACCACCATTTATACACCTCAGTAGTGAACAGAGAGCCTGGGAGTTATCCTCAACTTCAGTCCCGGCCCCTAAATATGACCAGCCACCAATGAATTGGCCTCCTTGATGTCTACAGACCCTCCCCGCTTCCCACCACCCTGTTGTACTCAGACCACAAATGCCCCTCAACTGAATTATTACCACATGTTACCCTTAGCCTCCACCCACCCAATTTATGTCCCACACTGTAGTGAAAGTAACCCTTCAAAAACACAAATCTGATCTCATTTCTTTCTTAAATCCTTTTGCCCTTGAGATAAAGCAAAATATTCTTAACATGATAAATACAACTCTGATGATCTGGGCCCTGCTTAAGGGTCCAGCCTCATCTAACCCCTTTGCTCTTTTTTTCTCTCCCTCTTGTTTATTATATTATATTCCATTATTTCAAACATACAAAACCGGTATGCCCACTTGCAATATTAACAAACCTTGATATTTCATCATAACTGCTTCGCATCTTTTAAATGAAGGACTCAGTTATTACAGGCAGAGCTGAAGCCCCCGGATTCATTCCCCTCCTTCGACAGTTAAAAGCTATCCTGAAATTAAAGACTCATTATTCCTGTGCATGAGTCTACGCATGCATGTTTATACATGGTTTATACTTTAACCATACGGCTTGTACCAATAAACATGTACAGTCTGTGCATGGTTTATACTTTAACCATACAGCTTGTACCAATAAACAATATGTGGTATTATACTGTATGTCATTTTACAATTTTTTTTTCCACTCAGTTTGTTTTCTGAGATTTACCCATGTTGACGGAGGTAACTCCAGTTCTCACTGTAACTGTCATACAGTATTACATCATCTGAATATTCACCAGTATATTGAGCCCTTTTCTCAATGAACGTCTGGGATGTATCACCTTATATTATCACAAACACGCTGACATTTTCACACACATCTCCTTGTGCAGGCATACAAGGGTTTCTCAAAGGCAGACTCTGTCAAGCTACACTCAGCAACTCATGAAACCAATATTCTTGGTTACAGACCATGTTTTATTAAAAATGAAAGTAGAAAATGTGTGTTTCATATATAAGAGTACTGCTTCTTTAAACATATTTCAGTTATACACAGACAGGTCAATGTACGCACTGGGTCACAAAAGAATAAAATATGGAACCCCCTTGCTTGAAAGTGTGTATCTAGAAGTAAAACTCTAATGAGCAGGCTATGCACACCTTCAACTCTGATGCAGTGATGATTCACAGAATTACCCACCTGGAGTTTTTCTTTAATGTGTGAGGTAGGGCTCTAGTACTGGCTTATTCCATATGGATGACCAATTGTCCCAGCAATTATTTATTTTAGATCAGATTACAAGTTACACATGTTCAGTGAATTTACAGACTACTTCAGAAGAAATGGCTTCTGCACAATATTAAATCATTCCATCCTATGTTCACCTTATGTTCAAGAGGGCTTTTACGTCCTCAGTAATATTTTGTCATTTTCTCCATAAGGGCCATGCATAGCTTTGAAAAGAGTTACTTCTAGGAATTCAGAATCTCTGTCCTTTGTTCAAAAAAGATCTTAACACATTGTAACTACCCAGTAAATACTGGGTTGGCCAAAAAGTTCGTTTGGGTTTTTCTGAACAAACTTATCATTTGGTTAATGTCGTCTCAAGTTTCAGTTTGCCACCATCTTACATTTGGGAACACTTAGAATTCCAAGTCAAACTGCAAACCGTCTGAAAATTTACCTTGCCATTATACCTGATTTTATTTCATGAATTTTGTATGTTGAGCTACTATTTAAAGTGAACTTAAACATCCTCCGTGGCCAAAAAAGTTTCAAATGTTTACTTGCTATATCAAAGTTAATTTTTTTCATGAGAAAAAGCCCTAATCTCAAGACACACATGAGCTTAAATATAAAAAGGGTGTTAAAATATCAAATCAACAGATCTCCTTTCCTAGAATGTTGCCATCATCCAAAAACTGTCAGTAAAATTTGGCTTGCTTTTTTGCCTATAAAGTCCGTGGACAATGGATTTTATTTAACACTAGCAACTGGCCTCTCCCCATTTGCACTGGAGAATGACTGCTGCTACTACCCCTGGAGCAGGCTACAGACAGCTGCCAACCAGCACTCAAGCTCATCTGCCCTGGTAACTTTCTATTTAAGACTCACACTTGAAGCCATGAGTTGTTGCCATGTGTGTTACGTCCTGGATGAAGTGCGGCAGGGCTTCCAAATCATCCACCGGCCCCCCTCTCACAGATGATGGCCACCTTACTCCCAAAGCCACTCAAAGTATGACCCCATAGCCTATATTTTCACTCAGAACATCTCAAATCTTCTAAATTTGGTGAAAAACTACCCAGCCATTTTTTACACTGTTAATTAGACACAAAAAAAGAAATCTTATGTATAAAGTTTAATAGGCTGCATCTAGAAAACAAGCACTCTTAAGACTGTGGAGGGTACTTCCCTGATGGTCCAGTGGCTAAGACTCCAAGCTCCCAATGCAGGAGGCCTGGGTTCGATCCCCGGTCAGGGAACTAGATCCCACATGCTGCAAATGAGAGTTTGAATGCTACAACTAAAGATCCTGCATGTAGGAACAAAGATCCTGCGTGCCGCAACTAAGACCCAGCACAGCCAAATAAATACATAAATAAATATTGAGAGAGAGAGAGAGAGAGAGAGAGAGACATGTACAGTCCTTTTTTCTTGTTTTTCCTCCTCTGGGTTCCAAGTTCATACTGTGACTTTAGAGATTAAAAAGGTTTTCAGAAACACATGTTTATGAATTTGGAAGAATGCAGAATCACTCTCAGATACCTCAATACCCCCACCAAAAATCCTATGGCTCCCTCCCAGTGTTTAAAAATGCGCATCTCTTTCAACGATGCAACTATTCCTATTCTTGCAACTTCAAAAGCCAAATTAACTGTGCCTCAAAATCCAGATTTCTTTTCACGACTCAGTACTCATCACATCACACATCACAGATGTTCTTCACCTTCCATTCAGACTCACTTTACTGCATCCTCAGGAGTCCTCAAGAAATTTACCTATTTGCCTACCACTAAATTCATAGACATCGACAAGAAAAAAACCAGGCTCACCTATTTCTCCACTTCCTATTCCAGGCAGGTAAGAGAAAGAATATGAACCTCTGTGGCCAAACTACCAGTATAAAAAAATAGCAAAAGTTATTTTGTTATAGGATAAAGTACAGTCTTGTTAAAGGACAGTCTCTTCAACAAATGGTCTTGAGAAAACTGGATATCCACAGGCAAAAGAATGAAATTGAACCCTTATATTACACCATACACAAATATCAATTCAAAATGGTTTAAAGATTTAAATGTAAGGCATAAAACCATAAAACTCCTAGAAGAAAACACAGGGGAAAAGTTTCATAACACTGGTCCTGGCAATGACACTAGAAGCTCAGGCAATGAAAGCAAAAATAGGCAAGTGGGATTACATCAAACTAAAAAGTTTCCATATAGGAAACAATCAATTAAAAAAAGTATTAAATGTAATAATAACAAGGGAGATTTAAATGAGTGCTAGGCACTGTCTTAAGCACTTTACCTATGTTCACTTATTCAATCCTCCTTACAACTCTATGATGGATATTATTACTATCCTCCATTTTACAGAATAGAAAACTGAGGCTTATTTGATTTATCCCTGGTAACTCGGGAAGTCAGAATTATATCAAGGAAAAGAATGAAAAAAAAAAATCCAACAAGACCATTTAACAAGCCTTAAATTATAGCTAATTCTCCCTACCCCACCCTCCTACTTTTGAATTCATTTTTATACCCTTACCTCATTTGCTGCCAAACAAACTAACACCATATGCCACAGACCACAGGAAATCCATTTACCAGTTAAAGGAAAATCTGTATCTAGAACAAATGCCATTTATTGAAACAGTAACTCTAAACAGAACTTTTTAAAGTACAGAATGTATTGTTAAGGAAGAACATTTTAGATTTTAATGTATTTATTTTGTCATATTTCTTCTGTCAATGAGGTAGATGTATTAAAGGCACTAAAAATATAGTAATTCAATTCCCTCTACCATGTTTTGTATTCAGTGGGAGAGATGATGTAAAAACTGAGTTGCGGGCTTCGCTGGTGTCGCAGTGGTTAGGAATCCGCCCGCCAATGCTGGGGACACGGGTTCAAGCCCTGGTCCGGGAAGATCCCACATGCCGCAGAGCAACTAAGCCCGTGCACCACAACTGCTGAGCCTGTGCTCTAGAGCTTGCGAGCCACAACTACTGAGCCCGTGCGCCACAACTACCAAAGCCCGCACACCTAGAGCCAGTGCTCCGCAACAAGAGAAGCCACTGCAGTGAGAAGCCTGCGCACCACAACAAAGAGTAGCCCTGGGTCACTGCAACTAGAGAAAGCCCGCACACAGCAACAAAGACCCAACACAGCCAAAAATAAATAAATAAAATAAATAAATTAAAAAAAAAAACTGAGTTACTATAGAATACTTTACTGTACTCAATTATACAGAAAATGTAATGTTCTACTAATACAAAGCAGTTCTGAGCGGCCAAAGAAATATTTTTTCCTTTCTCTTTCATTAATAACTATTATTAACAAAATAGGAGAAAAAAGCACAGCAAACATCTCACAACCTACCTTGACCCTCAGAGAAATGAGGGAGGGGGAAATAAGTGACAAGGGTAAACATCCATATCCACAAGCTATTTTTAATCTACTATTCTTAAAATAGGAAGATTTTAGTAACAAAAATATGAATGGTTGCCAAAACCAATACCCTAAGTTGATATGGGAGAAATAATAAAAAGAAATGGATAAAGTTCACTATTAAGTGTGAACTGACTAGATGTTACTAGAAAAGTACAGTGTCTGGATTTAGATCTTTCGAATACCATTTTTAAATTTTCCATCTGAAGCTGCAAAAGCACATCAACTTTCTGACAATATCTCTCTTCAAAAACGTTACAAACAAAAATTTTTGACAATCCAATATCTGGATACTAAAGGGAATTATGAAAGATGCAATAAAAGTTCTTTAGATGTACAACGGGCACAAAGTAAAAATGTAGAAATAATAACAACATCACTTTTATTCTTTTACTTTGGAGTGAAACTAATACATGCTGTCATACAGCACTTTCTTATATATAACATTGTAGTTTACAAAGAAACACTTTAGTTTCTGCTATATTAACTTTAACTACTGCTCACAGAAATAACAGTCTCTTTGCTGCCATGTCACTGTGGAAGTGAAGCTGGAATGTCGCTAGCCCACCAACAGTTATTTAAAAAGCAGATACCCAAGAGAGCAAGAAAGCTGCCACAAGTTCAGCTCAACAAAGCAAGCATATATAAACACCTCAAAATTTTAAGAGACATTGTTGCTTTAAAGAGCCATTCTTTTTGTGCTAACATACAAAAATCCAGATATCTAAATATCTCATCATTATTATATCAAACATATAGCCCTAATCTCTGTGACAGAGATATTTCTCTCCCTCCCTCTCATTCAGGGATAAAATTCTAGAGTCAGGTTCCATGATCACAGAATAGGAATACGGCCTGGTAGGATGACTGAGGTTAAGTACCAAGGCCAAGAGCTGAGAAATATCAGGCAAGCACATACAGGGCAAAACACTGAATACACTGTCAAGTAAGAGTGGTAACAAAAAAGAAAAATCAAAGCAGAGTCAGTGTCCCAGGGATGTAGCCCAGGAGCCGAGACAAAAATTGCACAATAGCTTTTAATTTAAGAACAAAGTGGTTCCGATGAAAATGATGAGGACTTAGTGATCCAGGAAGGTTTCAAGGGGATGTAGGATTGAACTGGTCCTGACCTGAAGGTAGAATACAGGCACGGTTGGGGAGGACATTTTACAACAAGAGACTCAGTCCCTCTACCAGCCTTAATAAATTAGAGCAGGGGGCTTCCCTGCTGGCGCAGTGGTTGAGAGTCCGCCTGCCGATGCAGGGGACACGGGTTCGTGCCCCGGCCCGGGAGGATCCCACATGCCGCGGAGCGGCTGGGCCCGTGAGCCATGGCCGCTGAGCCTGCGCGTCCGGAGCCTGTGCTCCACAACGGGAGAGGCCACAACAGCGAGAGGCCTGCGTACCGCAAAAAAAAAAAAAAAAAAAATGTCACCTATCCTGTGACCCTGCCTTAGGAATTTATTCATAGAAAACAATCCAACCATTTTTCAGTTAAAAAGAGTGCATAACAATTATAAAGAATCACTGTTTATAGTAGCAAACAATATTACAGGACCTTATGAATCCAATATGCTTGAATTCATTAAAAAATAAGATTTTTTAAATGAAATTTACAGTCAGTAGTACATTAAAGCAAAAATGGCCATATTAAAAACTGTATTTAGTAAATTGTCATTAATCACAAACTTGCAATGAGTTTGCAAAAGAAAGTAAACACAAAAATATTCACAAATGAAGTGACCAGTCATAAAATTAAAGTATCTCTCCCTACTTAAACAAAAAAGAGACACAGATCTATTTAATGGAGGCACAGATTAGTCAGTTTTTCTCTGAAACTCAGCATTTGATAACAGAATGCAGATATCAATACAATTCAATGAAACTAAAAATCTTGAAAATATACAAGACTTCAAGGGGACAATAAAATAGATATAAATAGTAGCAAAGTTCCTGACAAATGAGAACCTAGCCAACCAACTAACAACTGCAGACGACAAGATCAACAAAGATAATGCATTAAGAGGCTCTTCAAATGAGGACAATATATACATATAAGAATTAGGGGAGGGCTTCCCTGGTGGCACAGTGGTTGGGAGTCCACCTGCCAAGGCAGGAGACACGGGTTCGAGCCCTGGTCTGGGAGGATCCCACATGCCGTGGAGCAGCTCAGGCTGCGAGCCACAACTATTGAGCCCGTGTGCCCCAACTACTGAAGCCTGCGTGCCTAGAGCCCGTGCTCCGCAACAAGAGAAGCCACCGCAATGAGAAGCCCGCGCACCACAATGAAGAGTAGACCCGCTTGCCGCAACTAGAGAAAGCCCGGGCGCAGCAACAAACACCCAACACAGCCCCAAATAAAAAAAATAAATAAATTTATTTAAAAAAAAAAAAAAGAATTAGGGGAGATCACTGTTAAAAGAGATGAAGCTCTCAACTATTTGACAAAATAAAACCCTCTTAGTAATTCCTGTAAAATTCAAACAGGAAGTGAAAAATATATTGGAGGGAGGGGAATGGGGATATTACAACAGAAGTAATATTTGAGTCATTGTTTATTCTATGAACCAGCCTACAGATGCAACAATGATATTATATTTTGTTAAGTATAAGGTAAAATTAATTTAATTTTAATAGTTTATAGTTATTCTTATACCAAGATAAGGCCCAGATAAACCCTTTTCACCATTTATGTGAAATTTATGTCCCTAATTAAAATAGATTCACATTAAGAACACTTTTCCTATTCCAGTTATAATCAGGTAAATGAGACTGTATTTTAGTAAATTCACTTATGTAAAAATAAACAAGAAAAGGACTGCAAACATATATACCAATAGTTGCCACTGGAAGGTAAGGTTGTGGGTGACTTTTTTTCTAAGGGATAGAATTAAACAAATACTGTCCGAAACGATGCAAATAATATTAGTTAATAAATAAAAATTTGAAACATATGCTAATATTATATCTATGGATTACTACTGCTTTTGATCTATCCATAGAGAGTGAGGTCTAAATTAGAAAAAAGTCCCTCTTTCTCATTTAAGAAATATATCCTGAGCCATGGGCATTCAATCCTTACTATAATTCAACAAACTAATTATTATCTTCAATATCTGGAGACTAAAATTAAATAAATTTCTCCAGGTTATAAAACTAAACAGCGGATAAGCCATCCTTCAAACCAAGACTGTCTACAAAGCCCATGCTCATTACATTTAGTTATGCATTACTCTATGGAGACAGCCTTAAAATAACTTACAAATTAATAGAAGATATAATGAAGCTACAGAAAGCACCAAGCAATGAAGCTAGGTGCACTGATGCTACAGTATGTGCCACATGCTACAGGAAGCAGGAGAAGGGTACTCTTAACCTCAGGGTGGGAAAGAAAAAAGGCACAGCAGATATGGGCAGAGGAGGGCAAGAGAGCTTCAAAGAACACAAGAACCGCAAAATGAGAAAGATGTGATAGACCATTCCAAGCAGTGAGAACGATGTAGTTTTGGAAACTACAATTACTATTATTTGGCAATTGCTCCCTGAAATTTTTTTAGCTAGAGAGATGGAACAGTCAAATATTCACTTACAATATCTAATATTTAATTTAAATATATTTAACTATTTAATAGTTTTTAATTCACATGACTATTACTCAAAAAGATTGTTTTTCTCACTCTCATGAAGCAAGTTTATTCAAATGCTTCACATGCATCTTTGTCATGACTGTATTTCCATTAATAAAGCCACTTCATAAACTCAGTTTTCCAAAAGATAGCATCTCCTTTTTTTTTTTTCGCGGTACGTGGGCCTCTCACTGTTGTGGCCTCTCTAGTTGCAGTTGCGGAGCACAGGCTCCGGACACGTAGGCTTAGCGCGTGGCTCACGGGCCCAGCCACTCCGCGGCATGTGGGATCTTCCTGGACCAGGGCACGAACCCGTGTCCCCTGCATTAGCAGGCAGACTCTCAACCGCTGCACCACCAGGAAAGCCCCAGCATCTCCATTTTTAAGATTCTTGAGATAAATTGTTGCTTTTTTTACTTAAGTATATAAGATATGGCCACTGAACTGTTATTCCCCAGTCAGATATAACTATTTCATTCAGGTCAGTTAATTTCCCCATTTTATACACATACCATCTCCACATTACAGTCAATTATTATTTTATTTTTTATGTGATCTTTAAAAGGCCTTAGAAAGACAGTCAATATTGGCAACTGTGAGAAATAATTATAAAATTGGTGTTAAATGCCTTTGTCTTTTTTTTTTAACTACTTCCACTACTGAAATCTAAAAATATCTGAAACGAAGCACTGATTAAAATAATTTTGATTCATGATGTCGTTACAAAGAATTCTATTCAACATAGTCGTTGAGATAGTTCCCCCTCATATAAGAGATGCGATGCAGTGCTCTTTTCTGGGAGATAACTTCTTGAGCAGAGTACTCACCTGACACTCTAGCAGTCACAGTACTTGTATATTAACTTCTACATGCACAATAGAGGAAGGGGAAAAATGAAATTTAAAATGTTTGACCTAGATCAGTGGTTCTCAAAGTGTGGTACATATCAGAAGCTCCTGAAGAGCTTGTTAAAGCACAGATTTCTGGGGTCTGTCTTGGAGTTTCTGATTCCGTAGGAATGGAGTACAGTCTAAGAGCTTGCATTTCTTAAAAGTTCCCGGGTGGTGCCAATGCTGCTGTTCTGGACACCACGCTTTGATCCAGATTTTGCCAGACCTTGTTCATCATGTTAAGGGTCTGGATTTTATCCTGAGGCTATAGCTGTCACTGAGGAATTTCAAGCAGGGAAATGACAGCATAAGATTTGTGGTTTTAAAAATATCACTCTTACAGCAATATGGAGAATGGAGCTTTCACATATAACATATTTCATTGATTCTAATGCACATTATTTTTTACATTTATAATTTCTGCAAGTAGGATGCATTTCTGCAATCAATGGTGTATCACAGTTTAATAGGCAGTGAATTTTCTTTCTTAGTAACACATAAAATAATGGTGTATTATAATTTGTAAGTTCCTGATTCTCTGAAAAACAATGTCGTTTCTTCTCATACGGTGGTGCTATAAAAGAGAAAGCAGGTTTTATTCCCATTCTACAGATGAAGAAACAGATTTTAGGACACTGTAAGTGACCCATTCCAGAACACACAGCTAGTAAACAACAGGTGCAAGATTAGGAAATCCAAAATTTTTGACATATTAAACCAAGCACCTTTCCCCTAATATGATACTGCTTACAATAATGGCCTGTAGTTTGCCTGCCAGAGAGAGGGAAAGGAGGTGAGGGCAAACCAGTGCACCATAACATATCACCAGGAGCCAAGTAAGATTTTATGGGCACCAGGTGTGAAATACCAAATTAAAACAACCAAGATAAATAGCTTCAAGACTTTTATTAAGAAACTATAAATAAATGAAAACAGCCAAATGAACCACCTCCAAAAATATACAGATGGAATCAAACAGAAGTTTGGGAACACAGTTTCTTTCACACAGTGGTGCAAGATGCAGAATATGACATAACGTCTCTGAAGAGACAGACACTGGTTTGAGCATTCACTTTAAAATATAGTAGGTGATACCACGAAGTCAGGTTTCTGACAAAACGGGTCCTGCGCCTGAAGAGCCGCCAGAACACTGTGCATCATCAGCTTTCTAAGAGATGCCAGAAAGCTATTTCAGCAGCAAATAAAAATGACTCCCCAAAAAACCACAGACTGTATGCTTTTGATCAAATTTGGTTTGAAAAGGTGTGACTTTCAGAAATACTGTTCTGGAGGCTGCCAAATGATTTTTCAATTCTAAGACTTAAAGAAAGGAGAAAATTAGAATAGAAAATCTAACAAATACTATTTGTCATAACATCTTATGTATTCCCACTCCCTACTGCAGGTCTACTAATAAAAAGATTCACTAAATTCTGCAATCTCAGCACACTTGAATACCATGACTCTGATAAGTGATGAACTGTCACACAGATGGTGCCTACCACTTTGGTGCTCTATTAAAACTGTAAGCCAAATTTTAAGAACCCAAAGAAAGGACTTCCCTGGTGGTGCAGTGGTTAAGAATCTGCCTGCCAATGCAGGGGACACGGGTTCGAGCCCTGGTCTGGGAAGATCCCACATGCCACAGAGCAACTACGCCCCTGCACCACAACTACTGAGCCTGTGCTCTAGAGCCCGCGCGCCACAACTACTGAGCCTGCGAGCCACAACTACTGAAGCCTGTGCACCTAGAGCCCGTGCTCCGCAACGAGAAGCCACCTCAATGAGAAGCCTGTGCACTGCAACGAAGAATAGCCCCTGCTCACCGCAACTAGAGAGCCCGCGCTCAGCAACGAAGACCCAACGCAGCCAAAAATAAATAAATAAATTTATTACCACCAAAAAAAGAACCCAAGGAAACAGGTCCAGAGCAATTAACAGAAGATATTTCTATTTTTCATGCTTGGTTTTAGGTTCATTATAAGCATTTAAGTCTTGGACTGATTTACAGAAAATCATTTAAATGTTTATAAACAGCCAATAACAGGGGTGGTACATTCTGAAAATTAAAGCTCTAAAAAAGCTACAGTATTATTAGGCTTCACACAACTCATGAGCAAAATAACCCAGAGTTAAAGGCAAAGCATATATCTAAGTCAACCCCTCTGTCAAAATAACTAGTATTCCATACTCTGCCAACCAGACAAAGAAATGACAAGAGGTTCTAAGTAAGGGCTGAATCATGCAGGGTAAACAACAGCAAAGCAACATTACTTGAGACTCCAACTAGTGGCAATTAACAATCATTTTCAAGTCAAAGCAGATTTCCTTTAAAGGCACTGCGTGCCTCATTCAAATTCCTAATAAATGAATATCAAGATAACTAGATCATCATTATTATTTTTATCATCATCATCATCCCTTGGGTGTAAACTGATGGTAAAAAAATGCTCAAATGGAAGTCACCAAAAAGCATTGCCTCCCGTCCTGGAGTGGGAGATGTGGTCTGTTCCTGCTCTCTGGAGGCCCAGGCTCAGCTTGGAACACTCTCACTCTGAAAAGAGTCACTCAAGGGCACAGGCAGCAAAATCAAAGTCGGACGGGTCCAGCTACGGGTCCACGCCAGTGGTGGCGTGTCCAGTAGCCACGCGATCCCAAGACTGAGCCAGTGGCATGAGGGTATCTGCTGCCTCTCTAAGCTGTCCCTTAGCTTTTCTGTTGTTCCATCACCTTCTTCAACCATTCCCATATCTTCTATTTGTATTTAAAACAGCCAGTCAGTTTGTACTGCTTGGCATGCAGAAGCTTGACTGATAGGCTTTACCATTACACAGCCTCCCTTTTATTGCTGTTAAAATTAAACGATTTTTGAAAACATGTTTAGTTGTTCTGCTTTGGTTTTAATAACAGAATCATTTCATGTTAGTAGAAAGTTAGAAATGAGAGATCAAGACAGTGAAGAAAGTAACATTATTTATAATTCCACCACCCAGACAGAAACAACCACAACCATTCTGGAGCACACCTTTCCAAGCTTTCAGTGGAAGTGGACATCTTGACCCCAGAGAAGAAAGCGTAGACACTGTGACCACACTGGAGATCTATGAAGTCATTAAGCCAGGGCATGGCGACCACATAATTCATCACCCAATACACTCTGAGAGTGAAAGGGCTTCTTTCCCTCCTTCCCCTATTAGTAAGTCAGCCAAGAAAACAAACATAAATTGGGGTAATCCCTGGCAAATCCAATTGTACAATTCCCCTACATATCAGAATAGCTGAGCCTACTATTTAGGAACCCCTACTTAAGAAAGAGTCCCATTTGTCCAAAGAGGATATGAATTACAAATTCTTCTTACTTATTTAGCACAACTTATTTTTACCACTTGGCAAAAAGAGAAACCTTTAAAAAAGGAGGGGGGGGGGAAGGGGGAGGAGAAGAAGAAAAACCGAAGTCCTAGCAAATTGACAAAAATTTTTTTCATATGCACTGGGGAACCAAAATATTCAAGTAACTCCGTTTATTTTGATATTTGCTTTACCGCAATGGTCTGGAAGCAAACCCACAACATCTCCAAAGTATGCCTGTACAGGTAAAATTATTCCATGGTGTTTGAAGTCAGAATAAGGGTTTTGTTTGGTGCCTAGGGTCCAGGATTGGCTAGGAAAAGGCACTAAGGAACTTTCCTGGGTAAACCTGTACCCATATGTACATATTTAAATGTGCATATGTAAATATTCATTGAGCTGTATACTGAAATTAATACATTTTACTCAGTTTATTGCATGTTTGTTATATATCACAGAATGTTTTAAAAAGAAAACATCAACAAGAACATCATGTTCATTAAATTACACTGTATGTGTAAAAAAAGAAAATTTTAACAAAAAGCTTTTTAAACAAAAACCTACAATATAATTAGCATCAGAAAGTACAAAATATAAATAACACACCTTCCTTAAGTTAGAAAAAAAGGTTGATACAATTTATCTTTGCACAGGAAGTCACTCAATAAAAAATACATACAGAACAAAAGACTTTTTCCCTGAATTATCAGGGCACCACTGAAGCAATACATCCAGTTTCTCACACCCAAAATAAAGAAACACATCTTTTTGGTTTTCCCGCCTGTAAGTGGGTCAGAGCCCTTAAGAAGGCTAGAGGGGGAAAATAGCCTGAACATCAAAATATACTGTTTCAAACATACTCCTAGAAGCTGACAAGATGTAATGGGATGAGAGCAGAAAATAAAACATAATTAACAAAATCTAGTTAGACAGAACCAGATATAGGAATAGTACTACTCTATAATATACAGCAAGAGAAAAATATGAAAGTATGAAAACTTTGAAGACAGATTTAAATACAGTGATAAATGGTTGATAAGAATAAGAAAGCCAGAGCCCCTGAGCTTTTAATCCCTCCCACCCACCCCTTTTAAGCCTGGATCTTGCTTTGTAGCAGCTTCACTGTTCTTCACTTTTGGCTTTCCGCCCTAGTCAGCAATGGCTCCCTACCTACAGGCTACTTCCTTACCTCTTTTCTCAAAGTATTCTCTTTTGAAGATGAACCCTGCTCACATTCCCTATCACCACTGATCATATTTTACCTACAGTAAATTCAACCTCTAGATCAAATACATTGGGCACAAACTAAAAGGTCAAAAGTAAATTTTCTATAAACTTATTTTTAGCCTTTTATGGAGCAATAGTGAAATAATCATTTTATCTGGAAGCACTATGGAATGAACTACTTTAAAACATTTTTTCAAACTGAGTCCCAAGAATATAGAAGAGGTACAAAAAACACGCAAGGCAGCATACATTATGCCTGGTTTACAGAGTTCTCTCCATATAAATCCTGGCCAGAAATTACAGTCAGGGACAAATGGAGGGAGAAGAAAAAAAAAAAATTAACTTTAAAAGCCTAAACATAGATTGTAGTTTCAGAAAGTACAGGGTGAGCTAAGAGCTGACCTTTGAACCTTACTAGTCTCCAAAAATGGAAAGATTTCTGGGCGATGAGAAAGAATATTGCTTTGAAACGGCAATGTCTAAAATACATTTTCTCCATGTTTTATTTTGAATATGCTCTTGATTTACTGTAGGACTTTACCTACTACAAATGAAAATATTTACTTGATATTTACCAAAATGTTTATTTATCAAATATTTCTATCTGATATATTTATTTACTGAATATTTACCTAAGTGTTTAAGGTACTTAAATAAAAGTAACCTTTGGCAGAACTGCTCCAGTTCACAGTCTGTAATCTTTATTTTTATTATCATTTTGTTTCAGTTTTTAAAAATGTTCAATAATCATTTTGTCAAATTGGAGTGAAGAGCTGAAAGGCAAGAAGATGGAAGAACTCTAAGTGAAAACAGAGAAATGATGTTAGAATACAAAATAAATTAACTTTTTTAAAGAAGATTGTGTTGTAAGAATGGGGTGTATATTTCTTTTTGTAATTTTGCTTCTGAAGAATTCTAATCCTGATACCAAAATTAGATGGTGGCAAACTGAGGTATATAACAGGGCTGATGGGCTAAATTTAGACGTTCCTTCTCTGCAGCATCTACCAGCTCCTAGACCATTTACTGAATTGTTATCTTGTCCTGAAAATTTCATATACATTATCTTCATGTACATTATCTCAGTTAAATTTCATGAGTACCCAACTGCTATGCATTCTTATATTTGCTTTATACAGATACAGAAACTGGGGCCCAAAGAAGGTTAACTACTTGCCCAAGGTAAACAAAGTCAGTCAGTGATCCGAGCTCAATCAAAAATCTGGCCTAATTCCAAAACATCACTATTTTTCCATGCCACATTCTCTCTCCTAAAACAATACCACCCACTGCCTCTCAAGCCTCTATTTTATATATATTATCTCCTTAAATCCTTACAATTCCATGTGAGGTGGGCATTATCATCTTTATTTTAAAAATCAGGAAAACTAAGACAAAGAAGTTAGGTAGCTAGCTAGGATTTAGTTTCTGGTTCATAGCTCCAAAGGCCATATAAGATACTCTTTCCAATGCATCATGATATTTCACACTGTCACTTCCATCTTGTGCCATTATCAACCTGGTTAATGACAGACATTTCTAAGTATGCTACTTCATCTGTAAAATGAACAACATGGTATCAAGTGACCCTTCCATTTTAGGGCTCTAAGTTATATGATATACATCCCCTCTTCCTTTGCCTGCCTGTGAAGAAGAGACTGGAAATGTGGGGGGGAGGGGATGTAGATAAAACCCCACAGCAGTAAGTAAAGCAAAGTAACCATTATTAGGTTCTAATGTATACACAAAGATCTACTCATAGGCACACAAAGTCCCATCTGAAACAAGCAACAAAAAACAATCCAGAGCTTGTGCTTTGCCAACCCAAAATGAATCATCTATTTTTAGCTTAAACCCACTCAAGAGATGGCCTAGGCTGGTCTGCAGCAGCCAACTGAACAGTTGAACAGTCAACTGGGCTCACCAATGAATCTTTAAGGCAAGTCGGAGCTCCAATCCTTAAGAGTAACCTTTGGCTTGACTGCAGCTATAAAGCAAATATAAGAACAGAAAGCTAGAAAGATTTTCAGTTTGCCAAGAAAGTAGCATTTCAAATATACAAATCTATTTCATTATGTTATTTACTCTGCTAGAAGGTGTGGCAAAGATTCAAAAAGCCTGGACATTTTTACATTCCAATCAATCCTCCAAGTCTAGATGAGTCACTTTACAGTTGGGGGATGTGAGAAGGAGCAAAGGTGGCAAGATTAAAATTAAAACCCTAAAATCACTTGCAAAACACCTTTAAATAATAAATGGTGAATTTAGGGCTGTGAACAAAGGTGAGAATTTTAATAAACTCTGAACTTGAGAAACGGTATAAAACTTTATATTTCAGTTATACAGATTATTTTATCTATAAATTAGAGCATATTATATTAATACATATATGCAGTTCAGCAGATCACCTAAATTTAAATGTGAGAACTGGCATAAATAAAATTTTCTCAATCCAATCTAGGGAGCTTTGCCTAGTATTCTGGATGCTGCCTTCAGTCTGACATTAATTGCCGAGTATGCTGCCAAGGCTCATGGCTCACAGGCAATTCTACGACAGGCAGGTGTTTCCAGAAGTAAAGGGTATACCCGAGAGAAGGCGCTGGAGACCCCACTGACAGCACGGCAGTCTTTTAAGGTCTCTGAGCCCAGGGAGGTGGGGTAAAACAGCTACAGAAAGAAACACTTAGCAAGGCTTTTCAGAAGAGAGTAAAACAAGAAGATACTGCCCAGCATTTTCTCATAAAAAAGACAAAAATAACTTTCTTAGCGAAAACTTGCTTACTAATTGGGAAAGAAATTTTAAAACCTTTATTCAAATAAACATTTATGTTGACTATATGGGCCAAAAGATGCTCTCGGTAACAGGAACATAAAGATGGGTAAAACTCCTTGTCTCTCGCATCTAGTACAGCAGTGTAAATGGCATACTAGGAGACAGAAACCTCAGGGTGTGAGAGGAGCAGCTCGAAGCAGTGACACCTGAGCAGTCGAGAGGTCAAGACAAGTCTGTTAGGAAGATAAAAGGGTGAAAGCACCAACGATGGCAGGTCAGTAAGAACTCCAAATGAGGGGCACCAGATTGTGAAAGACCTACTTAAGCTACACCGAAGAGTCTCTTAAGGAACGTGATCCTGGAGGTGGGGCAAAGGGCAAAGGGGAGAGGCCAGCAGCGGTCAGAAAGAGACAGCAGTATCTGAGGCCAGAGCCAAGGAATGGCTGAGTAAAAGCAGTAAGACAAAGTCACAGGGGAGCAGACGAATTTGGCAAGGACTTCTGCAAAGGAATCAACAGGACCTAGTGACCAACTAGATGTAAACTGTAAGGAAAATGAGATACATTAACGCTGAGGCTTTTGAGTCTATAGACAGTTATAAATATTCACTTTTTTAATTAAAATAAGCAGAGTGACAAAATTTTAGAGCCAGAAGGGCCGTTCCCAGTCACGGTGGGCCCCAACGCTGTAAAGCCTGGCAGTTAAGAAGTAACATGAGCAAGAAGCCTGGCAGAGAGGTGACAGTGGCTCCAGCAGCTGCTACAAAGAACAGCTTGAAAATTACATATACATCTCAGCAAACTGCTCACTATCTGCTGGGATAAGATTGGGGGGCTTCCTTTTATCCTTGTATAGACCTCACAAAGTTTCCTGTTGCCTTCTGCTTTCTTTCAAAGATACTTATGATGTACTTTTAAACGCGCAGAGGCGGTTACGCACAGGGTAATTTTTGTCATTGACCCAAGAGCACATAAGGGCAGCCATAAACCAGAAGGATTATTTATTCTCTTTCCCTCCCCCTACAAATACATTTTACAAGGCAGAAAAGTGAAGCACAGACTGGCCATATAACCTATCTACCCGCACAGTGAGGAAGGATTAACAAGATAATGAGTTTGGTTTAGGGCGCGTTAGATTTTGACGTTCCAGCAGACATTTAGGTAATGGTGTAAAGTAGGCAGCTGGATATGTATGTCTGTAGCTCAGAATGGAGAGCTGGAGGTATAAATTCGGCAGTCAGCTCACAGATGGTACTCAACACCATGGCAACGTGAGAAATGAAACATGAAAGGTGAGACCATCTTCGGAGAGAATGCATGAGAAGAGAAACAGACCTCAGGCTGAAACCCTGAGGAAGGGCCAACGTATGCAATAAAGAAGAAATCAAAAGAGAAACTGAGAAGGATCACTTTTACCTCATCTTCTATTCCAATTTCTACGCTAACAAAGAAACCTTCTGTATTTAGCATATCTATCTATTTTAGTGCCAGATATTTTGAATACTGAAGACAATCAACTATAAATTTTACCAATTTTGAAAGGTGGCCAGTTAGTGACAACAATCTTTCATTTGCCCAGAACTGTCAGGAGAAAAGGGATTGCCTAAGAGTGAAATCTGCTGATGAGTGGCATTTCCAGAAAAGGGAAGCTTTCCCTTTATGTGAATGGTTCACAGAATCAGGTAGCTGAGTGTGAAGCACTGAGATACACAACGGTTAACCAGGATGAGCAATAGGGTAGAAGACAGCAAAAGTGTGAATTCTGTCCATGTGTGCTAGTTATACCTGCTCTGTTTCATGGCAAAGGTTGGCACTCCTAATCTCTTTCCTTTTTGGTACTTACATGTTGAAGTTACTGGAGAAAGAAATGAAGAGTATGAACTCTTATTAAATGCATGCAACCTGACTCAGGACACCTGCTACATAAAAATACTCAAAATCTCTGTTTTCAGACAATGCCCTGAGCACAGGGGTTGGAGCTGCAAAACATGGCTCTGAGGGTACTTTTACCACTAACTGAGGTGTGACATTGTTAAGTCGTAAACATACTGGTTTTCTTACCTACAAAGTGGGAATAGAACCATCTACAGTATGCTTCTACAAGCATTTCTTAAAGAATTAAGAGTGAATAGGAAAATGTGCTGTAAAACGAAAGGCATTTAACATTATTTCTTCCATGCTCTGGTTAGAGCAGATATAAAAAAACAGTACTAGTATAATTTAAAATAATCATTCTTGGTTCTTAAAGAAGAGAAAGGGAACTGGGCAAACCAACTGCATTATGCAATGTTCCAAGACTCCAAATTTAAATACTGCAAGTTACTGGTTTACAAGAATCCTCTGGAATCTTAGATGCATCACTTCACTGTTTCAGGCATCACTTTTTCTTATGCAGAAAACAAGGGTGGAGGATACAATAGATCTCCAATTTCCCTTCTTGCTATGATAATTTTCATCATTACATTCATCTATATATGCCTGGTCAAAAGAACGAGTTAAATGCTTTTGATTAGTTAATGAAAATGAATCGTTATAACTGAGCCGCATCATTCATAAACGCAATTTTACCTGCATCATCTCAACTATATTAAAGTTAGAGGGAAAATAATAATGTTGATAATGTGGCGATTGCTCCAAACATTTCTTTCAATAAGCCTATGACTTGGAACGACACGAGACATGACGATAAATCTTCAATTCCTTCACATGAGTTCTTGTTGCCCATGTGCTTCTCAAAGCATGATTCTATCATGGAGCTGAATGTTATTCTAATGTTTAAATTTAAATACATTATTTTGCACCACATACCCTCAAACTCAAACAGTGCAAGAAAAGAAAAACTTATGTGTTGTATCACTGGAGAAAAGGCTGCTGTCATGATGTCAGTCATTACATAATTTCACATTTGCAGACATACAGCTTTTAACTTACATACATGCAAGGAGTGATGCCACTGAACCCTTAATGGGAATTTAAAAGTTCAGAGTTACATAAAGTACCAAGTCACATCAGGTAACTAGAGAGTGCCTCAACTTTAGAAAAATTAACGTCTGTGGATCCACTTTTAAAATATTAAATTTGAAGAAATTTCTTGGAAAATGCTTGATTTGCATTTATCTAAAAGTATTTCTACAAACAGATACTTCATAACATCTAGTCCTAAGAAACAGAAGGCCTTTAATGTTCTCCATAAAAATCTGTGATTCCATTAAACAATCAGATGGGTGATTAGCGGTAAGTTTTACTACTATGAAATTCAGTTCCATCTTTGTCATAAGCCATTAAATATTTTATAGTAACACTGAGAGAAGCGGGGGATAATAACTATTTTTCCTCAGGGGACCACAAAATAGGGCCTAAGCTGCTGCTGGGAACATGGCTGACTTCAGGGCAGCAACAGCAGCAGAAACTTCTAAGGGGGATGTGACCATGGAGGAACAAAGCGAGGGTGAACTGGACACGGCACAGCTCATGGCACACAAGTTCTTGATTTGTTCACTGTGAGACAGGTATTTGCATCTACAGTGAAAGAGAAGTACACAAAGATGCCACAACAGCAATCAATCCATCAATACACTCGCCCTTCACCTACAAAAGCTCAGGAAAAAATGACAGTCCTAAACTGAAAAGAAAATCACATACGACAAACCAAGGTGTTTATGTATTGTATCACAGGCAGCCAAGCATTCCTCTAGAGAAGTCTTTCCTTTATTCAAACAGACTGTCAAATTAAAACTAATAAGATATGCAAAAAGCAAGCAAGCATTGAATCTCTTTTTCTTAAAAAGACTGAGCTGAGCAACAAAATAAAAATCTTTCTTCCACAATTCTATGTTTAATCCCATCAGACTTGCTTTTCCATAAATGAATATAACTTTGTAGTCAACGTAACTGTAAACCTTCTTCAGCCCAGCATTAAACAGAGGCTCCTCCTGCAAGCTAAGGATTATCCTGACCCTCAAAACAGGATGTCCCTTTTCATCCGGAGTCCAAAGAATACTATCATAAATCACTACTAAACTGTTAAGGGGGGTTGGGGGGAGGCTAGTGAGGGGAAAAGGCTAGTGAGGGGGACAAGAACTGATTTTCAAAATCAGATTTTGTTTTCTGTTTTTGGCCGTGCCATGGGTCATGCAGGACCACCAGGGAAGTCCTTGGTTTTTTTTTTTAAGCTCTGGCTAAAACAATATCAAGAAGAACAAACTGAGAATAACCTGTGTGTGTGTGTATGTGTTGAATACCTTAAACCAAAACAATATCAAGAAGAACAAGCTGAGAATAACCTGTGTGTGTGTGTATGTGTTGAATACCTTAAGCCACGAATTCATCAGATAACACAGACTTGGAAATTTGTCTATCTCATTTTATCTTTCTCTTTAAAACCGAACATTTAGGAAACTAAGTTATTGCTTTTCCTATTAATAAGACACTGTTAAGTTAGTAGAACATTAAAAAGAAGACTTAAAATTTAGTTAAGTGGGGGCCTCCCTGGTGGTGCAGTGGTTAAGGATCCACCTACTAATTCAGGAGACACAGGTTCGATCCCTGGTCCTGGAATATCCCACATGCCGCGAAGCAACTAAACCCATGCGCCACAACTACGGAGCCTGTGCTCTAGAGCCCGCGAGCCACAACTACTGAAGTCCACGCGCCTAGAGCCGGTGCTCCACAACTAGAGAAGCCACTGCAGTGAGAAGACCGCGAACCGCAACCAAGAGTCACCCGTGCTCCCCGCAACTAGAGAAAGCCCATGTGCAGCAATGAAGACCCAAAACAGCCAAAACTAAAACAAATAAATAAATTTATAAAAAATATATATAATTATTTTCTAAATGAAAAAAGAAAGATTAAAACAACAGAGGTCACGGGCATTCTCATCTGAAAATATTATTCAGTGCTTTAAATTTTAAATTAAAGTCAAATAAAATTTAAAATTTATTCTTTGGTCATGAGAGCCACTTATCTGATGCTCTGTAAGGCATGCCTATATTATAGAACCTTCCATCACTACAGAAAGTCTATTGTACAGCACTGGCCTAGAATGTTTTAAATAATTTACAGAAGTGATGCTTTATATATCCACCGGGAAAAGACTTCTGTCACAAATTGTTGATAGAACATTTTGAGACGAACATTTCGTATTTTTAATATTTCATATTCATGATTATCAGGAATCTTGCAATCATGATTAACCATATATAACATAGAAAAAATACTTAAGGTTCAGCAGGCCAACTATCTGTCTTTAGAGTATCTCTACCCATCCAAACAAATAAGGAACCACCCTCTTTTTAAAGCCTTGAAGAAAAACATATTTCATAGCCTCTCTTGGTAATCCTCCCAGAATCAAGGAATTCATCTGCCCTCTCTCACTCAAATGGTAAATACTGCTATAATTTTTCTACCCATTTCCAGAACAGAAGAACAACATTTGGCCACCAACTCTACAGGATATACTGCAACCTTCAATCCTAGAAGAAAAAAAATGCATTTCTTTGAACTTCCTTAAAAGACCTTACTTTATGCCCTAAGGAGCATGTACCTGTTCTCAACATAGGCAGAACACGTCCCTTACTGAAACCTTTCAATGATCCTTGTAAACAACAGCACAGAATTCAAAAACCTTACCACTGCATAGAAGAGTCCTTGCCACCAGAGTACATCATCTCTCTCTCACCTATCTTCCAATCTTTTCCTCCACCTCCTTCCCAGCCTTATGGAATTATTTAGAGCTCCCAGACGGTGCCTCGACATTTCATTTCACTATGACTTCTGCCGTGCTGCTTCCTCCGCCTGCAAGGCTAACCTGAGGACTTGGACTTTAGATTCTGGTCCTCCTGCTCTACACTCCCTAGCCCTACTCTCCCCAAAAGATTCAAACTCCAGCATTTTGTCAAAAGGAAGATCTTGACGAAAAAGGTGATTAAATTTTGCAATAGTCAGTGAATACTTACTGAACATCCACAAGGCTCTGGTTTAACAAGGAAGGTTTGAGAATCTTAATTCCTGTATCTTAAAAAAAATAATAAAACAAAAAGGGAAAACCAACCATCTGTGTTGAATGTTATGTCATCTGTCTGGAGTGAGAAGCTTAGATCATTTAACTTCTTGAAATCTCTTAAAAATTAAGATTCATCAGCATGAACACTAACTACACCCAAGGCATTTATCAATAATAAATGCCTAAGTGAATACAACAGTTGAATGTGTCTTATATCTTGTTAAAGTGGATCGTACTGACCTCACTTTCACTTATGAACAACCCGATGGAAACACCAAAGGGACCACAACAACATTTGGCTTTACTAGAGGGAAGAGGCAAGGAGCAGAGGGACTGATAAGTCGACGCCGCCTGGCATATTGCTCAGAGTCATCTATACAACACTCAAAAAGAGACTAATGTAAGAATCCCAAATCAGCGTGTAAACAAAAAGGTTCATTATACACTGCCAGTGAGAGTGTAAAGCTGCACTTTCTGGAGGCAATTTAACACTCTCTATCGAGAACCTTACAAGTTGGCTTTGTAAGTGATTCCATTTCTAAGGTCAAGACTCAATAAATAAAATTATGGTACATCCATCCATATCATGGAATCAGTCCTGTGCAGCCTTTCAAAATTACAGCATTTAAAAAAAATGATGCTATTGAAGATTACTTAATAACATCAGGAAAACTGCATAAGTGTAAAAAGCTAATTCCAAAATAATTTGTCAGTATGATACTGGGTTTCTTGTTGGTGATGGTGTTATTAATGTTTAAGTAAATCTGCTTAAATTTTATAGGTATACGTTACACTAAGACAAAAATTAAACTTAAATTAATAACCGTGACTTACCTTTAATGATAAAAGCATGGTGCTTTTTGTTTTCTTTTTAATCTGAATTTTCTAAAATGAATAAATGTTATCTTCTGAGATATGTGGGAAAGATTATGTTAAATAATAATAATCGTAATTACGGAAAGTTTGGTTCTCCTGAATAAACTAGTATATTTTCTCCTTACAGATAATAAGAGCAATGTAACGTTTTTTTTTTCTTTAGTTTGGCTGTCGGAAAACATAAAGTCAGATTTGTCAGTCACCTTCAGGAGCTGCACAGCAAACACCACATATCGGGGTGTGCATCTGACTGTCCTCCCTCGAAACCTTCTACCCTGACCTGAATTTTCTCTGATCCTTTTTCTACTGCATTGTAGATATTATTCTAGCTAGCCTAAAATCTTTTTTGTGGAAAGGGATGGAGGCAAAGAGGAAAAAGAAGGAAAGGGGGAAAGGAGAAAAAGGATGAGGTGGCAGTTGTACAAGCAGAACACTGTTCTACCTCTGTAATTTTCAGATTATTTACTAAAGTTTAAGTTCCACCATAATGGGTACGTAATAAATATTTGTAGAATAAATAAATGAAGATAACAACTCCCCAATTTGAGAAATGCATCTCTTTTGGGGGTTCTTCCTACTCTAAACAGTTGATATCTTACTGAATTTTTGGTATCTTAGTATGTGGTTATTAGAGGAGTAGTCACCAGTGCTTTTGCACGTTTGAAATGTCAGAGAAACCCATAAACACATCGCTTAACAAGACAGTTGTTTGACTTGTATTCTATAGATAATGCTTAGTACTCACAGGATTTGAAACTCAGCAAATCTGCGCAGGTCTGTGGTTCACAAATTGTAAATCAATGTGCTACAGTACAGTAGAAGAATGTTTATCATGAACAGAATTTAGATAAGATGCTTTTTTTTTTTTTTTTTTAGATGTTTTTTTTTTTTAAATGACTGGTACAAGTTTGTTTTGTTTTTTAATCTGCACCATCATTTAAAATAAGAGATGTTACAAGAAAAGCAAATTTTCAACTTTTCCTAAAAATCACAAGAACTGGCACAACTTGGTCTGTATTTCAACATGGCAGTTATCAGCAGAAGCTGTCACCTCTTTAGATGGGGTTGTGGTCTCCAGGTTGCCAGAGTCCCCAAGAGGCCCTCATCGCTCATTTATACTGGCCGTCGGGAGACAACTGTGTTTGTAACTCTGCACACCACAGCACTAGTCTTAATATAAGTTCCCCCAAAATGCAATTACTGGTTATTTGTAATTCTTTCAAAGAGTGCCAATGGCCTCCCACCATAGAGTCGTCCATGATACAGTAACTCAGCACTGCACACCCAAGAAAACGACCAAGGTATGTCAGGGTTAAAGCCACCCACCAAAGCCTCTTCTGCTTTTGTGCTGCCGTTGCTGCTCCCTGATTTCCCAATAACTGAGTGGCTAGTACACAGCAGCTGCTGATAAATGTTGGATGGATGAATGGAGGATGGATAGATGACAAATGTAATCTATACTAAAATTAGTCTTAATTTCTTCCAACTACTGGCACATAAAGAATTCTGCCTCAAAGGGAATCTGCAATATGATTATTTAGAGCTATTTTTTATTGGTGTCATTGTTATTCTTATAATAGCTGCTCACATTTGTTCAAAACTTCCCTGAACAACCATTTTGGGGGAAGGGGGTTCCCAAAGTGAAGAAGTGCCACTGCTGGTATATAAAATAATCTTAGGTGATACTTTGGACTAGGTATTGAATCACATACTGAGAAAACTACTCCTTTCCCAAGTTTCTTTAAATCCTTCTAAGTATATCAAAGAGCAAGTCTCACTTTGGTGCTAACACATAACTTAAGTGCTTTTATGACACTGGCCAATTTAATTTCCCTTGTAAACAGAGGGAGCATACGGCTCAGGCCTGAAGCTTTTATCAGACAACAGAATCTAGACAGGATTTAACCATAACTGTTTTTAAAGGCAAATGATACGTTTCTCCCGTTCTGGTAGTGATAGAAAGATTCCCTTTTAAAGAAAATTAACATTTAAAGAGCATTATAAAATTTTATGTCGTATGTATTTTATCACAGTAAAAAAATAAACAAAAAAAGATATTAAGTAAATAACAGTAGAGGGTGGAGTGCAACCATGACAAAGCACCAAGATGATATTCAAAATACTGACATTTGGGAAATAAAAGGCTGTATCGTTTGATGTTACCAGTATGGCGCAAAGATGGAAAGTGTTCAGATTTACTTTACTTTCTATTTTACATTAAAACAAATGTAAAAAAAAAGAAAAAATACATATATATATAAAATAAACTGTGCATTTTTATGGTGATAGAAAAACCTAAGATTTGTAATCTTGACAGTTCGTAAGAGTTAAATTAGCTTATGACTATACTTGACCATATGATTATATATATATAATTGACTATCTATAACAATATATGGCTATAATTTATTAATCTATGCCAATACCGTAGAAATAGATATCTCCCTATAACGTAAAAAGTCTTCCCACAAAGTTCATAATTTATAAGCTGCAAATGATGACATAAAATAAAAATATTTTGTGCTGAGAGCACTTCTATATTTAAGATCATAAGTTGGGGCGAATAGTAAGTAAACCAGTAAGAAGACCAAATGTCACCAATACTCCCCACTGTCAAACAGCAGCTGTGACAAATGCTGCAAAGGAGAGATGCATCATTCTGTAACGGTTATAACAGGTGTAATTTGACCTAGGCAGGGCTTCCTTGAGATGAGAAGGCTGGGAGCAGCAAAACAGCAAGGCAGGGGGAACATGACCAAAGTCAAGGAGTCTGAGTCTAGGCTGGAGAGTATAGGTGCTCAATGGCCCAGGTATGGAGTTTACCTTTATGCCAAGAACAATGGGAAGACAGCAGAAGAGTTTGTAAAGTGGAGTTACCTACCTGAGCAGATCTGCATTCTGAAAGGTTTGCTCTGGCTGTAACGTGGCAAGCCTCCCAAGAGGCATCAGGAAACAGAATCAAAGTTTAAACAGGTTACAAACTAACAAAATAATTCAGGAACTGCATCTAGACCAAAACATACCAAAATGTCATAATTTCTTCGTCAGATCTGTGTGGCCTACCCGCATCAAGAGTTTTAAAGGAGAGAGGACTGAAGCTCCAGGGAGGGGTTCTCAGGGTGGGGTGGCTGAGTACCAACAACTGCTAGGTTCTGGTCACTTCCCTGCTTCCCAGTCCAAGCTTGTCTTTTGTATGTTTTACCCGAGAGGTTTCTAATAAGGGTCAACTGAAGAAATGGTTTTGTTACTGAAACCAAATCTGAAAACTGATGTTAACACCCGTGGCCTCTAAGACCCAGGTAAAAGACTAGACTAGAAGCAGTCTGTGGGAGAGCAGTACCTCAGATGACTACACCCTATGGTTCCTGTTTGGTCTAAACTTCTCATTGTGATCTTCTTCGTAAGAGATGGTACTCGGAAATAGTCCCCTATTTGCTTCTAATCCTCCTCCAAAAGGTTCAAACTCTGGGTCACCCTGGCACACCAACCAGAATGCTACAAGAGAAAGGAGGAAAGGAGGGAAGGGAAAAGGAAAGGGGAGGGAAGAGAGAAAGAATACACAGTACCAGGTGGCAAGGCCTTGGAGCACAGCTGGTGAGGGTGCAGACTGGCACGTTCACTCTGTAAAGCTGGCAATACCCACCGAAGCTCAGCAATGGCGCTCCCAGGAACGACATGCAACAGAAATGGTATGCAAAGGTTCATTCGCCAAAAGACATGTATACAAAGGCTCGCAGAAGCACTATTCCTAAAAGCCACCACCTGCAAACATCCCACATGCTCATCAACAGAATGGATTATCTACTACTGTGAGGTATATTCCTATGGTGAATACTGTACAGCAATGAGACTGAGTCAATTACAGCTACACATGAAAACACGGATGAATCTCACATAGGTAACATCAGGAGAAGATGGACCAAAAGACTACACAGAGGGTTTCTGTTTATATATAATACTCAAAAACAGATAAAACAACTGACTAGGGGCTTCCCAGGTGGCGCAGTGGTTGAGAGTCCGCCTGCCGATGCAGGGGACACGGGTTTGTGCCCCGGTCCGGGAGGATCCTGCATGCCGCGGAGCGGCTGGGCCCGTGAGCCGTGGCCGCTGGGCCTTCACGTCCAGAGCCTGTGCTCCGCGGCGGGAGAGACCGCAGCAGTGAGAGGCCCGTGTACCGGAGGAAAAAAAAAAAAAAAAAAACTGACTAGTCATGTGCAGAAATAATCTCAATTTCTACCTTAATACTAAAGCCCAAAATTAATTACAGACTTAAATATGAAGAGCTGAAAACTTCTAGAAGTAAGCATAGCAAAAACCTTAGTGACCTTGGGCTTGGCAAAGATTTCTTAAATACAACACATAAACCACAAACTACACAAGAAAAAAAATCAATAAACTGAATTTTATAATGATCTGTGATCTATGCACTTTCCCATCTACAATTTAAATATTACAAAATATTAAATAAAAGCAGAAGAAAGCATAAAGACTGAATAGATGGAAGACAACCCAGTCAGCCACTGTCAACTCAGCTCACCACTCAAGAAAGACTACATCTCAAATACTTCTATCCTGCAAATACAGAAACAAAGCCAAGAGTGGCAGAGTTGAGGGGTGGAAAAGGAAAAAACAGTTATCATTAGCTGCCCGTCCTACCCTTTGAGTTGGAATGGGAAGGGGACAGGTCCAATGAAAAAAGCATCTGTTATAAAATTTGGCTCTCCTCCCACGACTACTCTTAATTCACCACAGAGACATGGAGGAAAATATACTCAACATAAGAGCAAATAAAAGACACCTTGATCCTGGATCATTTTCCACTGAACATCCTTTACTTTCTTCTCTCTTCATCTGGTCCCATCCTTATTTATTTATTCTCTCCCTTCTGTTCTCCTGATTCTTCCAGACTTCTCTTTTTGCTTTCTGCAACCATGCATTACTATCATATGTCTTTTTCTCTTCACTGAAGAGGCTCCAAATTAAGAAAAGGAATTAAAATATATACAGAAAAATAGCACAGGTTCTTTATGTTATTTCAAATGCCCTTATACTGGGGGAGGGGCAACATACCAATCTCATCACTTCTCACCAATTCTGTTTATATAGCATTGGTAGAATATAAGCCACAGCATAATTATTTTTATGATACTTTCTCCCTCTCCCTTTTTCTCTTCTTTAAAAGGTAGCTAGCAACTTGTCAAGTCAACTATGTGCTAGCTATGTGGGATGCTAAAGATATAGGATACTACTTCATATCTATTCCAGTATAAGGACCCCTTTTAACACCAAAAAATGTCAAAAACACATACACAACAAGAGATGATCCTTTTAGTATCCGTTCCCTGAGAAAATGCAATCCTACAAAGGCACCGATATTTCATTAACTTTTGACTAATTGTGAACCTTATTAATCACAACATCCATTCACATTTTACAATAGCAGATGTGAGCAATGCTCAGTGTGAATGCAGATTCTCAGCTTCTCAAGCCCCTTATCTCAGGACCTCCTCAACCCTCCATGGACTCAGCCTAGATGGACTGGGAAGCATAGCTCTCAGCACTCTGGGCTCAACTCTTCTGTATTAAGTATTGTCTGATTTTGTTCATGATTCACTGAAGAAGCAGTAATAGCGTTTGAAAAAATTTGAGGCAGAGTGAAGTGTTTTCTGTTCACTCAGGACCTTTCTGGGAATGATTTAATCAGAGACTCCCTACAGCACACTCCGCTTTCTCCTCTCTTAGAACTAGTATCTGAAAATGTTTAATAAATGATTACTACCTTTCTTCCAGCTCTTACCATTATTACTATACGCCTCTTCCCCACCTACTCTAACCCCATAAATTTCCACATCCCTGGAGTGTTCTAGCTAGGAAAAGGTAAGAGGAAACAAAAACTTGAAAAACCTAACTAATTTTTGCATCAAATAAATTTTTACGGCTTTTTTTTTTTACACTAAGTAGCGGCAGATGAAGAACTAAAATTATGCTCGACCCTTGTCTCTACCATGGTTTAAGCTGAATATAATCCATCTATCCAACAGCAGCTCAATTAAAAGGAAAATATTCACTATAGGGTTTATTCCTAAAATCTGCAGAAGGGCACTCTCTTGCAACAGATATGTCTTCCTCTTAACTGGCAATAACATACAAATCAGGCTCATTTGTTTTTTTTATTCATTCAATAATGTTCTCTGTCCTTAATTTTAAAAATGGGTAAGTTGACATTTTTCTCTCTCTCCAAAATATAAAACCAAAAACTAAATTACAACTTTTGTCACCCCACTGTTTTTTGTCTATGAGTCAGCCATTCGGAAAAGAAGTGCTCCACACCTCCCCTGCTAAATGATATTCAATGGACACCCCTCCATTCTGTTAAAGGTTAAAAAAAAAAAAAAAAAAGAATTTATATTTCAAGGTGGTATTGTAATTTGTTAAGATAACATATTTTTGGGGCTTCCCTGGTGGTGCAGTGGTTGGGAGTCCACCTGCCGATGCAGGGGACGCGGGTTCGTGTCCCGGTCCGGGAAGATCCCACATGCCGCGGAGCGGCTGGGCCCGTGAGCCATGGCCGCTGAGCCTGCGCGTCCGGAGCCTGTGCTCCGGAACGGGAGAGGCCACAACAGTGAGAGGCCCGCGTACCGGGGGAAAAAAAAAAAACATATTTTCTAATTCAGGTCACAAAAAAACTTCAAAACTCCATTACAATATAACTTAAATCATATTTGTATGTATTCTCAATGAATGATCCTTAAGAGTCTACAAAAATAAAGTCTGTTTTGCTTTTCCCATTTTATAATATTGTCTGAAAAAAAAATAATTCAACCACTACCAGCTGTCACAGGACTAGCAATTCTCATTAAGCGGGTGAAAAATATGAGATGGAAAGACTATTATGAACATCACATCACTGTTTATATATCACATTTTGTACTTAAAAACATCGTTCCTCCACTCGGTTCTCTGAGATATCATATCAAACGATCACTCTAGGGGACTTCCCTGGTGGTGCAGTGGTTAAGAATTCACCTGCCAATGCAGGGGGAGACGGGTTCGAGCCCTGGTCCGGGAAGATCCCACATGCTACGGAGCAGCTGCGCCCGTGCGCCACAACTGTTGAGCCTGTGCTCTAGAGCCTGCGAGCCACAACTACTGAAGCCGGTGCGCCTGGAGCCCGTGCTCTGCAACAAGAGAAGCCACCGCAATGAGAAGCCCGCGCACCGCAATGAAGAGCAGCCCCCGCTCACTGCAACTAGAGAATGCCCGCGCACAGCAATGAAGACCCGACACAGTCGTACATACATACATACAAACATAAGATCATGCTATACTGCAGACAGTGAACAAAAATCAATCGTGACAAATGATAACTTGGTTTCCCACAAGTAGCTTCTCCCCTCTTTAAAGAAAAACAGGGTCTCTTTATCCTTTTTACCAAAAAATACGTGGGAATACTGACTATAGGTAAATGCCAGATATCTTTAAGACTCATGCCATGCTTCAAATAACTATTTAAAATAAAACAAAGACTTTAAAAATTTAGGTGATTAGAGAACAAGGAATTGCAGAATGTGGTGGTAATGTTACATGATACTATAAAACTATTAAATTGCTGGGGCAAATATAGTCTTCCTAAGCCATGAATGTTTTTTTTTAAATTCAGATTCTTGTTTTTCAAGTTCTTCCAAATAAAATAAAAAGACAAATGACCATGATTGTATAATTTATTTAAAGGAGGGGGAGAAAAGAGTAATTTCTATTTTTAATATTTCTACATTAATAAAACAACTTCTATGTTGGCAAAGTGTTGGCTTAGCCATAAGCTACATTTATACCCATTAAGTCAGCATATCACAATTGCCAAATATATGTGTAAGCATCCCCCAAAAGAGTAACAAACAAAGCAAGCAAGCTCTGGTAAAAAGTGTATAGAGTTGTCATAAGCACAGTGGCAGATTTCTAAACTTTAAAATCATGTCTGCATTCATCCTCCCTTTTCATCAAATTTAACCACAGGAGCTTAGGTGAAACAATAATAATAATTTTTAAATAAATATATGTAATCACCAATTATTTTAGAATCTTTCCTTATAAGAGTGTATTTTAACTACAAAAACCTCACCCATTCCTAACTTGTTTCTCAATAAAATTCACCCATTCTGTTTAACCTTCAATTTCTCAATAGAGAACACATGCTACTCAAAAAGCCAACGTAATTATTGTTGTAATGCCATTAAGAATGCTCTTCCTAGTAACAAAACTCTAATATTACAGTTGGTACCCGGTACGTTCACTATTTACACCACCATCCTCTCCCCTTCCCATCACCACCATTTTACTGGCAGAATATTCACAAGGCTGAAGGTTGTTTTTCATCTCAGCAAAGAGAATGCTTAAAATGGGATGGCTAGCCACAAACCAGAAGTTAGAAGCTACATAAAAATAAACACAAATGTGTCTAAATTTTTCTATGTTCAACCTCTAAAGAAAGCAGTAACATCCTTCCTTATTCATAATTCCCTAAATTAAAGCCAGGAGCCTTTCACCCAATTATACTAATAAATTGATTTAATGTCATCATTTTGCCATCACATCATGTTCTCCATACACTAGTGTACTACAATTAAATTCATTTTACCATGCTGGGTTCTTCACCTCCTATTTTCTTTCCAGGGTTTTTCCTATATCATTCTTTAACTACCAAAGCATTTCTCCATAATATTTTCCTAAATATTAAATCTATGAACAAAAAGACAACCCTGAAGACTAACCAGGGAAAAGATAAATCAACACACCTTAATACAAAATACCAACATTACGTATAAACTATTAGGCAACCAACAGAATGGTAAGCATCAACTGTATGCCCAAGAACCTCAATTTAAAATATTATGTAGTAGAAACAATTTTGGTAAACAGAAGTGAACACACATTTACATATCAAAATAGGCAACTATAGACCCATTTCTGACTTGAGAGAAACATATCTTAATTCTGTTTATTAAGTAAAATAGGCATTTTATGAAAATATCTCCTTAGAGGTATAATCATTCGATTGACAGATAAAATAATTGCTTTAAAAATACTTCTGAGTCATTTTGTCCTTACCTGCAGGCATGAACCATTACTGCATGCAGTGACTGTTCCATTTCCTAGCACAGACTTGAAGAAGCATCATATCTCTCTTTCAGAATGTGACTAATATGTGGGTTTGCAATTCCTAAGCTATTTACAAATGGCACTCCCTTTCCACATAAGAAAATATTTAATACAACCGAAAGCTAAGTATTTTTAACCTAGATCTTACAAACAATATTGGTAATTTTGTGTAGCAACAACCTCAAAATACAGGAAACAAACCTAGTACTAGTATTTCCTTAAAGAATGCAAGATTTCTGTTTATTTTTTAGCTAAGTATATTATTTTTTAAAGCCTTCAACAGCTGTCACACACGAACCACCAGTCTGCTGTGTTATGGTGTGCATGCTGCAGCTGATTAGGCTTCACTATTTTTTTTTAAATCAATTAGCCTTTGTAAAAGCAGAACAGCTTACCGAAATACACGTCTTCAAAACAGCACAATGACCAGCATGCAATACGATAGGTTATATAGCAAACTTGACAAGAAAAAAATACACCCTGATTTGTTTCTTAGCAATGCTACACCATTAATTGTTCATGCAAGAGATGTAGCTGTACCTTTCTGAAGAGGACGACTTCTCAGAGTTAACTGACATCAGCAGCTCAATCTTCTGCTTGATTTCTGGAAAAATCAGAAAATATTCACAACCAAGATTGCCTGCCCTTGCTTTCAAGCCTTATATCAAGAGATTTTTCTTCCCTAATCCCTTTTGTTCAAAATGAGGCCACAAGATTCGCAGTACTTCTGTTAGGACTGGGATTCAATGGTGCTCTAAAGGGAAAAAGCTCCAGAGGCATCAGGCCTTGCTAAACTATGCACATGACTGTTTATGAAAGCAGGAAGTACCATTTCTTTCAAGCAGAGGGGTGTTTTCTTTTTTTTAAGGTAGAACTAGCATGGCTCTACAGGAAGATTTTTAAATGCATCAAATTAAAATACAAACCAAAAATGCTAACAACTAGATTGAACATACCAGATAATTTAAGAAGTCTTGGTAATAAAGTTACAGACTGTAATAAACAGATAGGCAACCCTTGGCTACTTCTATTTCATCAGCCCTGAAAAATATGGTTCAGTGAATCATTTTTATCACTTAAGAATGAAATATTAAACCAGAATCCCAATTTTTAGACTAAAAATATTTTAATCTGCTATAATTTATTGATTGTCTTTAAAGATACATTTATATCTACTCCCTAACTCCTTTAGAAAAACACTTCTGTTTTACACCTTAATTTTCCCCTCCTCCTTCGCAGTACAGCACAAGTGAACAGCAACACCCAGTTACCAAGCAGATAATATACTTGTCCTTTTAGGAGAGGACTGACAACGCTATCTACAACAGAAATGTAAGCGCCAATTCAATTTAATTAAAAGATCATTGCCGATACTGATTCGGAAAAAAAAAGATTATAGACAAAAAGGGAAGGTGAGGTAAAAATAAGAGAGGAAAAAGAGAAGGAAAAAAAACCTAACACATTTCCTTTAAAATATTAACCATTAATATAAAGCACATAATTTTACATGAATAAAACTGATGTGGTCCTATTATCTAGACTATTTCACATATAAAGCTGTTTTCCTATTTGTAAATGTGTTTTCCTATTCAAAATCTTAAGAATTCACATAACAAATATAAAGCACAATCCCACTAAATCTATAGGCAGTTTCAGGATTTCAAAGTAGACCTCAATAGTTTGGGGTTTTTTTTTAAATGGTAAAACAAATTTTAATTTTTAAGAATCTTGATTCTAGAAATCCAAGGAATATGAAATGTTAAGGGAAAAAAGGAAAATAATTAGTTGCATAAAATACAATGGGCCTGTACAGAAATAATATCCTCTCAGTGTTGTTAAAATAAGAGTTTTTCCAAATTTTTTAAGCTAACAACTTCATCCAATGGGCATTATAAAGCTGGCATGAATATCTAATGAGAGCATGGACTCTACCACAGGCTACAGCCAAACTACCACTGGGGAGAGCATATAGCACAGTGGTGAAATTGAGATGATGATAATGAAACTTACCTTGAGGAGTCTTACGTGGATTACAGAGCCTGGCACCTGGTGCCGTAGTGAATGCTCAGTAACGCCCCGTTTAAAAAGACCATGGCATTTAAGAACTCAGGCTCCAGGATCCGCCGCCAAGCAGCCTAGGATTTGAAAGCAGGCTTCTCTATCATTTTTAACAGCCATATGACCTTGGGGAAATAAACTCTCTAAGCCTCTATCTCCTCTCCTATAAAATGGGGATAATAATTCTACATGAAGGGCTGTTGTAAGGACTTAATGACATAACCCATGAAAGGCATGTAGTGTTGTACTTGGCACGTAGTAATAAGCCCTCACTGCCTAGCAAAGGATGGGATCCTAAATAAATATTTGTTGAATGACCTAATGAAGTATACTAGGTCTGTCCCATTTTAAAGAGCTTTTCTATAGTTTTAATCCACCTTCTCCTTCTTACTACCAACCTTAACATTCACCTTTTTATCACCGTAGTATTGATATTATTATATGTGGAAATTAAACTTTAACCTGTGTCTCAGCCTTCCTTTCCAGAGGAATTATTCTCGGTTTATCAACTAGCCACCGCAGGAATGAGGTGACACTTGAATTCTTCTTCACTGTGGCAATTTTTCATTCCAAAAAGACAGAAAGTTCACACTTCAGGGTATCTCTATAATATCTGTGCACTTAAGCTGAAAGTCCCCAAGATTAAACTGCATAGCTCTAATGAAGTATATGCCCATCTTACACATATTAGAAAGAAAAGTTAAAGCTCTAAACCATTTTCTGGCTGGTGACTTTGGAAGCTACAAACCAAAAAGGTTTCAAATAATTCATGGAAAGGTTTCCAACATGATTTTCACATTTTTTTTTTCAAACCTTCAGATCTGTTTATAGCTCCAGAAGGACTGAAAGGTTCAGGAATGTTCACAAATACCACATTAACATTGTATCCACTGAGGGCCATGCATTCCCTCTACACTCCTATCTAATCCTTATCAATACCAGCCAAGGGTCTGAATACTCCCCATGTTCATTCTACCACAATAAACTCCACAGTCCTGGGGGGCTTTGATGTTCATGTCAATATGATTCCAAACACCCTTGGTTAAGGGCCTTGGGCTCCTCAATAGTGTCCTGAACCTCTGATCACCTGAGTCATCTACTACCATGACCACACGTAGGATGCTCTCCTACACACACTGCAAATACGTCCCCCAAATTAGTTGTTTTTCTGTATCTATACTGGATATTTCACAGTATCCAGGGCCCTATACTTTATTTTTCTGCAATTAATCCCACCAGTCTTTTCCTTTACGCATTACGGTTTTCCTGTTAAACTCACATTTCCTTATTTCACAAATAAATAAGTAGTACCTATATCTCTAATACTTCATTTTCTACTCAATAACATGAGTTTGAAGACTCCTGGAACACTTAGGGTCCACAGTTGAACCAATCCCTAAGAACCCTGACAAGGAATAGCAGTGAACAATAACTACTACCAAAACATAGTCCAGTAAAGGAGGTGCTTCAAAGATTCAGACCCTAGAAGAGAAACTGGGCAGTCCTGAATCCACCTAGAATCCTAAGAGCATTAGCAAAATAAGCGTAACACAGGGCTCCCATGGAGAGGATCCGCTACCGTGTCCTTTAAGATCACTAAACACCGAGCATGAGCTCACAAAGGACGCTTATTTTTATGACATGGAAATTAAATAAGACATCATAATTGGGCAAACAGTTCTACCTAAACTCGTAGACCTACGTCCTTTTAACATCGGTGTTATTCTAACAGATTTACTAAATTTCCTCTCACTTGGCAAATTTGGAGCCATTTCAGGCTACAAGAAACAGGTACGTGCTCAGGTTACTTCAGGTGACAGGATAATACAGCAAGAATACATCTAGAAGTTAAGAGGAGGAAAAAAAATGCCTCAGTAGGCCTCAGAACCAGAATCCTGTTCAGAAGACGGGGCAGCTCTTGAAACCCAGTTACAATACCAAGTGCTCTGAGGGACTGTTCTCCACCTTAACCTTTCCCCATCCTGGCGGTCAAAACCTCTGACCCTAATTCCATTTCTCCCTTCGCTACCAACTCGTAACTACTTCTCTTTACTTCACATGTTCACAGATTCTACTGCCTTGGAATGCATACTTATGGCCTTCTCTCACCTTAAGCGAGTATCTTTAAGGGGCTCCTGCTTAAGCTCGCAAGAAGGCCTGCAGACACTTTTCCTGCTCAGGTGTCAATCCATGATACTACCATCTGGGACCAAGTATTGAGGTCCTGACTCAAAATTCAAGAGACTGACACAAAAGAGACTCTTCATAAAGGGACAGGAGTAAAGCAAGCTCTCTGAGCCATCTAGGAAGATCAATGATTAACTGCTCCCAACATACTGAAGATCAGTCTAGCCTAAAAAGGAGTCCCTGTTATCCCAGCATTCATTATTCAAGTTTTCTTTGTGATGAGAATGCACAGAAAAGCAAAAATTGTGCAAAAAATGACCACTGATAAACTGACCATTCAAACAACTGTCCCTGATATTCACCAGCCTCTACCCCCATCCATCAAATGCCTTCTCTGTTCAGTCTCTCACTGATGGTCATACAGCCCAACAATTCAAACAAAATGCAAGGCCAGAGCAAAGTGAACACTGAAAATCTGAAACAAAGGATGGAACTTTAGACAAAGATGACGGACAATACTAAAGAAATGTTAGAATCCCAGGCAAACCCACTGACAAATGACAATATAGAAAGGAGTTAAGAAGGTTAGTAATTGTTAAGAGTAATCAACAAGGACAATAATATGCTAAGTGTCTCAGGAATGATAGTGGGGGAAAATAATAATACTCTTAAATAGTCTGCAAAAATATCCAACATTACAATTGCATTACTACTTAAAAGATATCCAGTCACATTATTACAGTCACCCCCTGGTATTCATGGGGTAGGGGGGGCTGATTGGTTCCAGGACTCCCACCCCCACCCCCTACCCACTGCTGATAACAAAATCCACAAATGCTCAAGTCCCTTATATAAATGAGGTAGTACAGGCAGCCCTCAGTATCCATGGATTCAGAACCCACAGGGATCAACTGTATATAAAACTTAATACGAATATGTATGTCAGAAACAATCAGCACTTGATACACTCTTCCTTCTAAAACTCAGTAAAACTCAGTACATATTTTTCAACTACAGCTTGAACTTTTGTTAAATAAAATAAGCTTACTTCTAAAACCTGATTTTATTTTTCAAAATAAAGTCTCAATTTCACCCGCCTTCCTTAAAAGCAGTCTTTTTCTGGTATAAATTTCCTCCTGCTATAGTTCCAAAACAGTATTACTTTATGTTCCTGAATATAGTACAATGCCAACCAACAACAATATGTATGCTCCAAACTCTACAATGGGGCGGGCTGGGGTGGGGGTGGGGGGGAATTGGTGGGGGATTGGAGGAGGAGGAGAAGAAGGTGGTCTCAGGCTGGTTAGGTTTCCGGCTTAAAACTTTCAAGGTAGCTAATGCTGCCACTTACAAGAAACTTCACTTCCTAAAGAAAATGTTTTCCTCTGTCAGTTTTAAAATTATTATTCTGAGTGCAACTTATAACCCCAAAGAAATGCTAGTTTAAAAGGAAAGACTTGTTATTGATTTCCAAATCCTAGTAAGGAAAGTGGGTCAATCCCCTAAAATTGGGATTCCCCTTCTCACCCACCCCCTGGAAGCCACCAAGCAAGAAGGCAGACAAAAGAGACCAATGCTAGGGTTGTGTCTGCACCAGGCCAAGACCCCAGATCATCCATCCTAACACTGTATGGAGCACCATAAAACTTTAAGTTCATCACACAGTACTTGTTACCGATGCTTCGTTATTTTTATGTTGAGGAATTTCAGAAACAAATACAAAACTGCATTAAAGTGTGAAAATATGAATGTTGAAATAAATTCCTATTTCTATTAGCCTCACCATCAATGACTTCTATTAGCAATGAAATGTAATGAAATCAATCCCTGAAAACTGTCTACAGGTTTCTCACCACAGCAGAGTATCATTAATAGTTAATCTAGCCACTAAACAGAACAAAGGCACTCTTAATCCTCGCTCTGTTGGGGAGACAGAAGAAGTAACACAAGTTCTTAGATAACTGAGCTGTTACACTCAGGGTGAGATCCAATGCTCTATTCACCATGAAATCAAGTTTTAAAACATTCTCTATTTTATACTTACAAAATAATTATCACCTGTACATTTTACTGGTATAATATATGAATTTTAGAAATTATATCAGAGAATAGTAATCAGAAAAAGGAAGTATTTTTATAATGCTAACCTAAAGATAGTTTTTCTTACTAGATATTAATATACAACTGAAACTACTCGGTTCTCTAAAATTATGACTTACAATGTCCTAAATTAAGACTGTTTAATTTCATTTACAATTTTGGCACATAAAGAACTCTGGGTTCACCAAAGAAGTCAAGGCCCACTCAACCATCTTAAAAAGAAAATTCACTATCTTAAGAGGTGACAAAATTATTGTGCAAGGTTTATTTATATGTGTAAGAAAACAAGCCATATCAAAATGTGTGCGTATAAGGAGGAATTAGTGTCCCCAACTCCTAACCAACATTAACTTTCAAACTTAGGAACTGAAATTTATGTGATATAGTCCAATTTTTCCACCTTTCTATACTCCTTCAGTAAGAACAGGTACTGAGCTAGGTGTTACCTGAGCAGGGGGAAGAAAAAATATGTCACAAAAATATGTAAGGCAAAATTCCTTCCCTTAGAGAGTTCACAGTCTAATATTTAACATTTAGCTTGAACCAAATAGCTTATTTAAGCCCCTTATATGAATTAACTCATTTAATCCCCACAACAACTGGAGAAGGTACGTACTCAATATTTCCATTTTACATGCATAGAAACTGAAGCTTTGAAAGTTTAAGAAATTTTCTCAAGATTCCAGGGCTAAACAACTCCACTTAGAATAGCATCAAAAATAAAATATTTAGGAATAAATTCAACCAAGGTGAGAGACTTGTACAATGAAAACTACAAAACACTGTTGAAAAATGTTAAAGACCCAAATAATTGGAAAGACATCCTGTGTTCATGGATTGGAAGATTTTCTATTGTTAAGATGGCAGTATTCCTCAAATTGACCTACAGAGTCATACAATCCCTATCAAAATTCCAACTGCTTTTTTTTGCAGAAATCGACAAGCTGACCCTAAAATTCATATGGAAATGTCAAGGGACCCTGAATAGGCAAAACAATCCTTAAAAACAAAGTTGCAAGGCTCACACATAAATTTCAAAACTTACTACAAAGCTACAGTAATCAAAACAGTGGGGAACTGGCATAAAGATAGACATATAGATCAATGCAATGGAATTAGAGTGCAGAAATAAACCCTCACATTACAGTCAACTGATTTTTGACAAGCGTGCCAAGGCCATTCAATGGGGAAAGACAGTCTCTTCAAAAGATGGTGCTCAAAACTGGATGTCCACATGCAAAAGAATAAAGCTGGACTCCTGTCTCACACCATATACAAAATATTAATTCAAACTGGACCAAAGACCTAAATATAAAGGCTGAAAGTATAAAATTTTTAAAAGGAAACATAGGTGTAAACCTTTATTTTCGATTAGGTTAAAGTTTCTTAAATATAACACCAAAGAACAGAAGAATAAATAGATGCATTGAACGTAAGAATTAAAAACTTTTGTGCTCACTTCAGCAGCACATATACTAAAATTGGAATGATACAGAGAAGATTAGCATGGCCCCTGCGCAAGGTTGACATGCAAATTCGTGAAGCAGTCTATATTTTTTCACAGCAAAGGAAACCATAAACAAGACGAAAAGACAGTCCTCAGAATGGGAGAAAAGATTTGCAAATGGAGCAACTGACAAAGGATTAATCTCCAAAATATACAAACAGCTCATGCAGCTCAATATCAAAAAAACAAACAACCCAATCCCAAAATGGGCAGAAGACCTAAACAGACATTTCTCCAAAGAAGATATACAGATTGCCAACAAACACATGAAAGGATGCTCAACATCACTAATCATTAGAGAAATGCAAATCAAAACTACAATGAGGGGGCTTCCCTGGTGGTACAGCGGTTGAGAGTCTGCCTGCCGATGCGGGGAACACGGGTTCGTGCCCGGGTCCGGGAAGACCCTACATGCGGCGCAGCGGCTGGGCCCGTGAGCCATGGCCGCTGAGCCTGCGCGTCTGGACCCTGTGCTCCGCACGGGAGAGGCCACAACAGTGAGACGCCCGCGTACGGCAAAAAAAAAAAAAAAGTACAATGAGGTATCACCTCACTCTGGTCAGAATGGCCAACATCAAAAAATCTACAAACAACAAATGCTGGAGAGGATGTGGAGAAAAGGGAACCCTCCTGCACTGTTGGTGGGAATGTAAATTGATACACCACTATGGAGAACAGTATGGAGGTTCCTTAAAAAAATAAAAATAGAATTACCATATGATCCAGCAATCCCACTACTGGGCATATACCCAGAGAAAACCATAATTCAAAAAGACACGTGCACCCCAAGGTTCATTGCAGCGCTATTTACAATAGCCAGGTCATGGAAGCAACCTAAATGCCCATCGACAGATAAATGGATAAAGATGTGGTACATATATACAATGGAATTATTACTCAGCCATAAAAAGGAACAAAATTGGGTCATTTGTTGAGACGTGGATGGATCTAGAGACTGTCATACAGAGTGAAGTAAGTCAGAAAGAGAAAAACTAATACCATATGCTAACACATATATATGGAATCTAAAAAAAAAATGGTTCTGAAGAACCTAGGGGCAGGACAGGAATAAAGACACAGACGTAGAGAATGGACTTGAGGACACAGGGAGGGGGAAGGGTAAGTTGGGACGAAGTGAGAGAGTGGCATGGACATATATACACTACCAAATGTAAAATAGATAGCTAGTGGGAAGCAGCCGCATAGCACAGGGAGATCGGCTCGGTGCTTTGTGACCACCTAGAGGGGTGGGATAGGGAGGGTGGGAGGGAGACGCAAGAGGGAGGAGATAGGAGGATATATGTATGCAAACAGCTGATTCACTTTGTTATACAGCAGAAACTAACACAACATTGTAAAGCAATTATTCTCCAATAAAGATGTTTAAAAAAAGAAAAACATTTCATAAGACTATAGCTGCCATAGACAGTGATTCCTCCAATGGATCTCGACAAAGTAAACTGTAAACCTCTGGAAAGGACTCACCATTCTAAATGCCATTAAGAACATTCATGATTTTCCAGGGAAGAGGTCAAAATATTAACATTAACAGGAGTTTAGAAGAAATGGACTCCAACCCTTACAAATGACTTTGAGGGGTTCAAGATTTCAATGAAGAATCAACTGCAGGTGTGGTAGAAACAGCAGGAGAACGAGAGTTAGAAGTGGAGCCTGAAGATGTGACTGAATGGCTGCCATCTCATGAGAAGATTTCACGGATAAGGAGTTGCTTCTTATGAATGAGGAGAGAAAGTTGTTCCTTGAGATGGAATCTACTCCTGGTGAAGATGCTGTATAAGATTGTTGAAATGACAACAAAGGATTTAGAATATGGCATAAACTTAGTTGATAAAGCAGCACCAGGATTTGAAAGGACTGACTCCAATTTTGAAAACAGTTCCACTATGGGTAAAATGCATGCTACAGAGAAATCATTCGTGAATGGAAGAGTCAATCATTGTGGCAAACTTCACTGTTGTCTTATTTTAAGAAACTGCCATAGCCTTCCCAACCTTCAGCAGCCACCACCCTGAACAGTCAGCAGCCATCAACCCTGATGCAGAGTCTTCTACTAGAAAAAAGATTGGGGCTTCCCTGGTGGCGCAGTGGTTAAGAATCTGCCTGCCAATGCAGGGGACATGGGTTCAAGCCCTAGTCCGGGAAGATCCCACGTGTCGCAGAGCAACTAAGCCCACATGCCACAACTACTGAGCCTGCACTGTAGAGCCCATGTGCCACAACTACTGAGCCCACATGCCACACCTACTGAAGTCCGCACGCCTAGAGCCCGTGCTCCGCAACAAGAGAAGCCACCGCAATGAGAAGCCTGTGCACCACAGCAGAGAGTAGCCCCTGCTAGAGGCAACTAATGAAAGCCCGCGTGCAGCAACAAAGACCTAATGCAGCCAAAAATAAATAAATAAATAAATTTATTAAAAAGAAAAAAGATTATGACTTGCTGAAGGCTCGGATGATGGTTGGTATTTTTAGCAATAAAGCATTTTTTAATTAAGGTATACACATTTGTTTAGACATAATGCTGTTGCATACTTAATAGACTACAGTATAGTATAAATATAACTTTTATATGCACTGGGAACCCCCCCCCAAAAAAAGAATTAAAAACTTTTGTGCATCAAAGAATACTATCAAGAAAACAAAAGGACAATCCACAGAATGGGAGTAAATATTTGCAAGTCATGTAACTGATAAGGGACTAGCATCCAGAATATATAAACAACTCTTACAACTTGGCAATTAAAAAAAAACAACAACCCAATTTAAAACTGGGCCAAGGATTTAAATAGACATTTTTTGAAAGAAGAAATACAAATGGCCAAATAAGCACATGAAAAGATGCTCACCATTATTTGTCATTAGGGAAATGCAAATAGAAACAACAATGAAATACCACTTTATAGCCACCAGGATGGCTATAATCAAAAAAACAAGTGTTAGCGAGGATATGGAGAATTTGGCACCTTCGTGCACGGCTGGTGAGAATGTAAAATGGTACCTTTGCTTTGGAAAACAATCTGGCAGTCCTTCAGAAAGTTAAACCAAGAGTTACCATATGACCCAACAATTCCACTCCTCGTTATAAACCCAAGAGAAAACGTGTTTATACGGTTCACATAAAACCTGTACACAAATGTTGGTAATGGCGTTATTCATAATATCCAAGAAGTGGAAACAACCCAAATGTCCATTAATTGATGAATGGATAAACAAAATGTGGTGTATCCATACATAAAGAAAATGAAGTACCGATACATGCTACCTCATGGATGAATCTTTAAAACATTACAAAGGGGCTTCCCCGGTGGCACAGTGCTTAAGAATCCGCCTGCCAATGCAGGGGACATGCGTTCAAGCCCCGGTCCGGGAAGATCCCACATGCCGCGGAGCAACTAAGCCCATGTGCCACAACTACTGAGCCTTGTGCTCTAGAGCCCGCGAGCCACAACTACTGAAGCCTGTGCGCCTAGAGCCCATGCTCCTCAACAAGAGAAACCAACGCAAGGAGAAGCCCGCGCACCTCGACAAAGAGTAGCCCCCACTCACCGCAACTAGAGAAAGCCCGCGCGCAGCAATGAAGACCCAATGCAGCCAAAAAAAAAAAAGTTCTTCCTCACTTCTGGAGATGGGACGTGGAATGAGGAATGGCAGTCGGGGGGATTTTACCATTACCTGCAGTTGGATTTTTTATAGGTATTACCTGCATAATTAAAAATAATTTTCTTAAATAATGTTAACTGTTACCAAAGGATATCCATTTAAAATAAATCCCTTTTGGTACCTTCCTGGTGGTCCACTGGGTAAGACCCCGCGCCCCCAATGCAGGGAGCCGGGTTCAATCCCTGGTTGGGGAAATAGATCCCGCATGCATGCCACAACTAAGAGTCTGCATGCCGCAACTAAGACCCAGCGCAGCCAATAATTAATTAATATTTTAAAAATAATGTCAGGTGGACTTCAGATCTAAATTTAAAGGCAAAACAGTAAAACTTTAAAATAATACAAAGGAGAACATTTTAAAAATTAAATAAAATAGACCCCTTTTGTAGTTACATGGCTTTCAAACGGAGAGTCTACAAAAAGCCTGCCATCAGACCATTATAAAGAGCCTCCAAAAAGCCAATTTTCACTTTCAAATAAAATTCACAGTTTAATCAAGGTCAAAGCAGTGTTCTGTTGGAATTGTGAGAGTGTTATACTGAAGGGGAAAAAACAGAACAGCTGAATTATTCTGACACTGTTCTATCATAAGAAAGGGAATCTCATGGAGGTTGTACAAAATTGGTCATTTAAAACTAGCTTTAAAAACTAAATTCAGTCTGCTCCTTCTAATTTTATCATGAACAGGCTCTTAAAACAAAATAAAAGTGCTGAAATAAACTGGTAAACTAAAAAAACAACCTATCTAGGGCTTCCCTGGTGGCGCAGTGGTTGAGAGTCCGCCTGCTGATGCAGGGGACACGGGTTTGTGCCCCGGTCCGGGAAAATCCCACATGCTGTGGAGCAGCTGGGCCCGTGAGCCATGGCCGCTGAGCCTGCGCGTCCAGAGCCTGTGCTCCGAAGTGGGAGAGGCCACAACAGTGAGAGGCCCGCCTACCGCAAAAAACAAACAAACAAAAACAGCCTATCTAAAAATATAGGTAATTAATTTAGCAAGCCCCAAATGAGCAAGTCTCAACAAACGGAGAAGGTACGCTTATGAAAGATACACTACTGCTGTAGAAAAACAGAATCCCATACATGACAGTTTAAGATAAAAACAAAAAATTTTAACTAGAGCCATCTGAATCATTAGGTGCTTTTGTTAGACCATGCAAAGGAGGAAGGCATGTGGTCAAAGTGCCAGTGCAATTACAAAGCAAGAAGCACTTTCCACAAAAGAACCACAGCAATACAGAGGTCAGTGTAAAATGGCTCAAGAACAGAGTTAAGAAATTCTACTCCTGCTTTTTTCTTTGAAAAATAACTTCCTTCCAGTCACGTAATTATCCATTTTAATAACAAAATAGTTCCTCAGTTTCCACTGAAATATACCTACCAAAGTTTTTTTTTTTTTTTTTCCCCTACTGAAGTATTTTAACTTGTCTGTTTACCCACCTTTTTCTAAGTCTAACTCAGTCTGAAATTTGGACTGAGACTACAAGGTGTGACAGCAGGGGGTACTATTTGGACTGACAGTATTCTATTTCTTGAGTTAAGGTGTGGGTATACAGGTGCCTATTTTACTGTTCCCTAAACTTACATTCACAATTCATGTAACACATGCATGAAAGATATCACAACTTTAAAAAATGTTTTTAACCAGAATAATTAATGAAAGATGTGCCAGGGCAAAAGTGGAACACTGTGCATCTTAAAATTACTACCTAGTCACCTCTTAGTTTTTTCCATTGCTCTCATCACGTATTCTCTTGTTTACTCCCCTGAAATACAGGTAAACCTCAGCTACCAGGGCTTTGAGGAATAAGTGATTTTTTTTAAGATTTATTATTATTATTCTTTTTTTTTTTTTTTTTTTTGCTGTACGCGGGCCTCTCACTGTTGTGGCCTCTCCCGTTGCGGAGCACAGGCTCCGGACGTGCAGGCTCAGCGGCCATGGCTCACGGGCCCAGCCGCTCTGTGGCATGTGGGATCTTCCCGGACCGGGGCACGAGCCCGTGTCCCCTGCATCGGCAGGCGGACTCTCAACCACTGCGCCACCAGGGAAACCCTATTTATTTATTTTACTTAATTTTGGCTGTGCTGGGTCTTAGATGCGGCATGAGGGCTCTTCACTGTGGTGCGTGAGCGTCTCTCCGGTTGTGGCATGAGCGTTTTCTCTTCTCCGGTTGTGGCACACAGGCTCCAGGGCACGTGGGCTCTGTAATTGTGGTGCAGGGGTTCCAGAGTGCATGGGGGTTCTGTAGTTTGTGGTACGCCGGCTCTACTTGAGGCACACAAGCTCAGTAGTTGTGGCACTCGGGCTTAGTCGCCCCCCGGCATGTGGGACCTTAGTTCCCTGACCAGGGATCGAACCCACGTCCCCTGCATTGCAAGGTGGATTCTTTACCACTGAACCACCAGGGAAGTCCCGGAATGAGTGATTCTTGACAGCCATGTGTTCACAGTTGAAAGATTCCTTACCTCATTTAAACCATTCTGGACTGAAACATTCACACTGAGGATAATACAAAGTTTCTTGGCTACCTTAAAGCCTTTCATTTTAGGCACTACACCCATATTCTCAGGGCCTCTGAAAGGTAGCTGAAGGTCTGCTTCTGCACTGAGGGCTCCAGATTAAGACAGTGCTTTTTACTTATTGCTCTTCTGTGTTGTCCCATACAGTCCACCATATGTCACTATAGATGCACCCTTCTAACTAGCTCATTCTAAACTGCTGAGAAAACTATCGGTAGGTGGTTTCTCACAATGTACATAAAGTTTTCCTTGAACTATCTGTAACAACTGAATGTCTGAATCCTACATCAATGCTCATGAAGAGTGCCGGTCCTGCTCTCTTCCAAGGGTCCCACTGCCACAGTACATCTGCTTCTCTTTGAACATATGCTTTGTACTTTCCCAACTGGTAAGCTCTATAACTGTGGCTTGCACACGGAATATAAAAGCCAGGTGGGCTTCCCTGGTGGTGCAGTAGTTGAGAGTCCGCCTGCCGATGCAGGGAACACGGGTTCGTGCCCCGGCCTGGGAAGATCCCACATGCCGCAGAGCGGCTGGGCCCGTGAGCCATGGCCGCTGAGCCTGCGCGTCCGGAGCCTGTGCTCCGCAGTGGGAGAGGCCATGACAGTGAGAGGCCCGCGTACCACAAAAAAAAAAAAAAAAAAGTATGCCAGGCTCCTCTGTATTACAATGGCAACATTAACCCCTGCTTTTTATTATGTTGGCAATTTGACAGGGATTACGTATGCATCTTCATAAAAACACTATGAGGTAGATACAAACATCAGCTTGATTTTATAGATGAGTAAAGGAGGGTAAAAGCCTAAAATATAAGGTAACATGTTTAAAGTCACCCAGCTATTAAGTGGCTGACACAGAACTTGGCCCTAGGTCTATAAAACTCTGAACTCAATGCTATTATTATCTACAGTAATATACTGACACTCCCAAACTGACCTAATCTCTCAGTTTCAGAAATCCAAATTCCTGAGGTAGGGATTACACTATTCCAATTCATCTTTTCCTAGCCAGGCTACCCCATCCACAAGATGCTAGACCACCTGCACTGGGGTCACGATGCACACCTAATCCAATCCCTTCAGGGGACATAGCACACAACAGAGCCACATCCAACAGGGCTGCCGGGGGGCACCTCCAGTCTTCACGTGTGCTCCGACTTCCTGACAGCCCAAGAAGTTGGAAGAGTGCGTGACTGACATACATCAGGCCCAAACCCCAGAGTTCAAAGAATGGGAATGCAAAGGAAAAATTCCAGTTTGGGTAAGAGTTTTCACAAGCCCTACGGCACCCACTGCAAATTTCTGTTCCAGTTCACCTCATTATTCAAATTTTTCTACTCAAAATGTTAATTACCTAATGTTTACCAGCACTGTATTTAGGACGGTGCGAATCAAATAAAAAATCCTGTCAAGAGTTCCTTAGGTTTTCTCACCAGAGGTTCTGGTGAAAAAAAAATTCACAGTGAAATATTTCTTCCTCTAAAGGTTCCTATGTTGTGTGAGATCTGAAACAAAGGAAGAGCTATGCCTGGACCTCCATCATTTTTGTAAAACCCTTTTTTCCTACAGCTGATGACTAAAATCTCTAATACTGTGTTTCAGCAAATATTCTTCTTTAAAAAAAAGTTTGTGCTGCTTAACAATCTTAAGTAATCCTTCCCTTATCTAGACTTACAAGCTGCCCAGCGCAGCAGTCACTAGCGACCGTTAGCTACCAAGCACTTGAAATGCGGCAAACCTGAACAGATGCTTAGCACAAAACAGAATGAAAAGTATTTCATTAATACTTTTATGCAGATTACATGTTGATATGATACTATTTTGGATATGCTGGGTTAAACATATTATTAAATTATATTATTGGATTCATGGAATACTATTCAGCTATAAAAAAGAATGAAATTTGGACACATGCTACACATGCATGAACCTTCAAAACATGCTAAATGAAGCAAGCCAGACACATTAGGACAAATACTGTATAATTCCACTTACATGAAATACCTAGAATAAGCAAATTAAGAGACACAGAAAATAGAGCAGAGATTACCAGGCGCTGGGAAGGGGAAATGGAGAGTTATGGTTCAGGGTCCACGGGGAAAGCGCCTCACTCAAGGTAGTAAGAGGGACTGCAAGAGTTACCTCAAATCCTCAGTACAGAGGACATAAACGCTGCTAGCAAATCAGTTCAGGGTTTTTTAAAGTGCCTCTAATGAACCCTACTGAATTTAACCCCACAAATAGAAAAGTCTGGTAAACTGGTTTACTACCATCAAGCTTAAAAGACAAGTCTTATTTTTTCGTACTGAAGAATGAATTTGAAGAGCACGAGAACACTCTGAAACCTCATAGCCATTTCCACAAACCATTCCACAACTGCTTCCTAACAAACGTCTTCAAAATACTCTGACAAACAGAGCTTTGTGCGGAGAGCACTTCTCTATATAAAAGACAATTTTACAGAGGTGACACAGTACACACAGAAGCAAACAGGTTGATGTTCTTCTAATTTACAGTATTCAGTCTTCTAAATTTAACAAGGTTTCCAAATCTCAATTTAAAACCACATTCCCTGGCTTCTAACTTAAGAGATACATTTACTTTTGTCTCATACTTCTTAAGGCAATGAACTAGTGTTGTACCTCTAAACACAGAAGAGGGTATGTTGTAAGAAATTATTTCCAATTAGTTTATATAAGAGTACTTAGGAGGCAGATCCCAAATGTATAAAGCATGTTTCCTAAAAATCCAATATGCAATGAACTATAAGATAGAGGAATTTCAGGGAAATAAAGAACAAAAAGTAGGATTTAAGTCAGCTGACTTTACCAGAACTAAATCTACTCTCAGGAAGCCAAAGGAGAAACAGCATCATAGTCGCTCTCGTATTTCAACATTTAAGGAATGCTTATGTGGCTACTCACTGACACAGAATAAAAATAATAACAACTACAACGATAATAACAGCAGCTAACACTGATATCAAGCTCCCTGCCTGCTACCTGTTGTGAGGACTTTCCCTTTATTAGCTCATTTCATCCACACAAACCTTCCATGGAGTCAGTATTGTAATTATCACCCTTGTTTACTGATGAGGAAACAGAGGCGTTAAGAGAAGGTAGATAACTTTGCCCGAGGTCACCCAGCTAGTAAACAAATGGCAGAGACAAACCCAGGCAACCTGGCTCCAGAAGCCACTACTACATACTGCTTCTCATAATAGTTACAGGGGGGTCACAATAACATTTATGGTGGGTTGGGGCTCAAGTGTCATAAACTAACTAAAAAATGTACAAACTAACTTAAAAAATGTACTTATTGAGCCCCTCCCTCATCCACTGGGCAAACTCTAGGGAGACTTCAGGAACAATAACTCACTAGTGTGACAAAACTATCAAAATGAAATAAACCGATTTTATTTTAGAAATAAAGAAAACCAATGGACTGTTAGAAATAGCAAACCAACTGCCAATCACAGATCTTTAGTTTTACAGAGTTCAGTAACATACTGGCAGAAACCACACACTGTGGTAACAACTGCTGGAAACACAAGGTAGGGTGCAGAGCAACACATTTATGTCTTGCTGCACTTTCCTCAATAAACTTCACTAAATGTCGTCCTATTCAACATTTGTGGATTCTTCAAAAGACCCTGGCTTCCCCTGACAGAGGGACCATCTCATTCCACAAGCTGTGCCAACACCCTCTGGCCTGCGGCTCCAGCTGTAGAAGATTTGGTACACAGAGGACCTCGCCAGCAGTCACCTGAAGGGCCTTCAGAGATTATCACATTCTGGCAAACTGTTGTTACCTCCAAGCCAGCAAAGTTTTATCAAGCTTCAATAGAGTCAACAAAACCTTTACTAAATCACCTGTACAATTCCTTTTCGTTTTTAATTAAGTTAAAATTTACATACAGTAAAATCCACCCTTTAGTGTTCAGTGCTGCAGGCTGTGAGAAACAGACAGTTGTTGGAGCCAGCCCCACAACAAGATACAGAAGAGTTCCATGGCCCAGAGCAATTCCCCCAGGCCGCTCTAAGTCCAGCCTCCCCTCCCCCAGCTCCCAGCATCTTGCCCTCTCCAATACACACACACAGACTGTACAGTCTGGGTGCTTCTGTATCTGGCTTCTTTCACTAAGCATAATACATGTTCGATCCATCCATTTGTTCCAACAGTTTTATTTATTTTTAGTACCTCATTTATTTTTATTGCTCAGCAATATTCCACTGCATGGAATGTGTCACAGTTGGTTTATCCATTTACCAGTTGAGAGAAATCTGAACAGTTCCCGTCTTTGGCACTTGTAAACAAAACCAAAAACAAACTAACAAAAAAGCTGCTATAAAACTCGAGCGCATGTTTCTGTATGAACATATAAGTTTTTACTTCGTTTGGGTAAAACGCAGGAGTGGGTCACACGGTCTGGCACATGAAGGGTGGAACGTCTCCTCGTCCTCTCCAGCACTTGGCACAGTTTCTCTTTATGTTAAGAACCACTACGAACCTGGGGAGAAGTATCTCCTGGTAATTTACATTTCCCTAATGACTGATAAAATGGACCATCTTTTATGTGCTTGTCTAAATACCTTCTTTAGTAAAATGTCAGATCTTTCATCCACCTTTTCATTGGGGTCTTTTTCTTTTGCCCATTCTTTAACTGAGTTTGCAAAGTTCTATATATATTCTGGATAAAAGCCCTTTATCAGATATGTGATTTGCAAGTATTTTCTGTCAGTTTGTGACTTCTCTTTTTGTTATCTTAAGAGCATCTTTTAAAAAGCAGAAGACTTTGATGGAAGTCCAATTTTTTTTTAATAAATCTTGCTTTTCATATCCTATATAAGAAATTTTTGCCTAATTCAAGTCACAAAGATTTTTTTTTCCTGTTTTCTTCTAGTAGTCTGTAGTTTTACATTTAAGCCTATAATCCATTTTGAGTTAATTTTTGTGTATTGTGCACCAAAGTATCAATTACTTTTTTATTTTTATAGCTTGATCCAAAGTTCTGGCCCTTATCACAGTATTTATTTGACAAGTGTTTTCTAAGCACCTATATTTGGCCTAGGGATGTAAGAGTAAATAAGAGAACACAACATAATCAACTCACTAAAATACATAGTTAGCAGTATGAAAACAGAGTAAGTCCACGCACAGTGGCAGGAGAAGGGACTCAGCACCTAACAGCTAGGAGGGGTGGTATTTATACTGAGCGGCAGTTCACCAGGCAGAGAACAACATTCTAGGAAGAAGAAATAACACAAGCAATATACAAAGATGTTAAAGAATAAGGGCTGTTCAGGGGGAGGGAATTCTTCTTGACCATTTTTTATTCATAGCAGACACTACCACATGCTAGTATTTTGGGCAGGATGTTTTAAGGGACTAAAAAGCTAAAAACCCCATTAAACACGAAAGCAACAAAACTCAACCCAATCACTACTACAGTATAATAATCTTTCTGCACCTATAAAAGCAAACAAAATTACCAAATAAACAGGCCTTCAGAATAAGCTGACAACCCCCAGCCTAGGAGTCGCCCTAGCCCCTCCCCCAGCTGACTCTCCACCAGCCCAGCTGAAGACAGAGGAGACAAAGGCACCCAACAGAGCCTGCCATCCTCAGGGGGCCTTCACTTGGCCCTCCATCACACCCTTCATCACCACCAAGGAACCAGCAACAGCACCTGTTCAGCTTAGAACTGCCACCTTCGCAGACCCTGTTCAGCCCACTGAGATGGGGTTATTCACATCACCAGCACCACTAATCTGCCCTATTTTCCCAGCCCCTGGCCCAACCCTCGGGGACCCCTCCTCAATGCCCACTGGAACTTAAGAATCCTCAGCAATTCTCTACATCCTCTGCCAACTCTCTAAAAGAATTGTTTCTTGCCCTAACAGGACTGGCTGCCCCTGAGGACTTTTCCTGCAGGCCCCGGGAATGGAGGCCCTTGTTCCTCCAACGTCCCTCTTCTGCAGGGACAGGTGGAGGTCGGGCTACTATTCTCACTGTCCCCAGAGGTTGACTTTCCCATTCTTAAGAGTGACTACTGGGTTCAGATGGGAGAGCACCATATTACCAAGTAAAGTGCAAATTTCGCATAAGCCCCTTCAACTAAAGGCTTCATCCCATCTCAACATTTTGAACAGCATTACATAATTTTTTTGGTAACATCTTTATTGGAGTATAATTGCTTTACAATGGTGTGTTAGTTTCTGCTGTATAACAAAGTGAATCAGCTATACATATACATATATCCCCATATCTCCTCCCTCTTGCATCTCCCTCCCACCCTCCCTATCCCACTCCTCTAGGTGGTCACAAAGCACCGAGCTGATCTCCCTGTGCTACGTGGCTGTTTCCCGCTAGCTATTTTACATTTGGTAGTGTATGTATGTCCATGCCACTCTCTCATAAATTTTTTACAAAAGCAAAAGAAATATATGTGTGTGATAAAAATACACTTAAAAATCAAGCAAACGTTAAACAAATTAAAAGACACGTTTCCACTTCACCTACATAATTTTTTGAATGAAATCTTTTCCATATACCCCATAAGTAGGATGATGGATAAAACTCCTGTTTTAAGAATTTCACATTTTATTAACCATTTTGAAAAAGATATTGGGGGATTTCCCTGATGGTGCACTGGTTAAGAATCTGCCTGCCAATGCAGGAGACACGGGTTCGAGCCCTGATCCAGGAAGATCCCACATGCCGCGGAGCAATTAAGCCCGTGTGCCACAACTACTGAGTCCACACACCTCAACTACTGAAGCCTGCGCACCTAAGCCCATGCTCTGCAACAAGAGAAGCCACCGCAATGAGAAGCCCGCGCACCGCAATGACGTGCAGGCTCCGCTTGCCACAGCTAGAGAAAGCCCACGCGCAGCAACGAAGACCCAACGCAGCCCCCAAGAAACAAAAAAAAGATTTTGGTAAAATAACTTTTCAGAAATTAAGAATAAAGAAAAGTAATAAACCTTGTAAATATAAAGTCAACTGCTGACTGGATAAAACTGCATCTATATTCATTATTGTGAAGCTTTACATTTATTATTTGCAGGACAAATAAAACTTTCTTTAACTGAAACCCTAGCACTTTCTCCTATCATACCTCACACTTTGAAGAAAACCTCACCTATCCCACATGCCAAAACACACTCCCACAGTTTCTACCCTGAGAGACTAGTCCAGAGACTGGCATCTTGCAAAACAATCACAGATTCTTAGGAAATTCCCTGGCAGTCCAGTGGTTATGACTCCACGTTTTCACTGCCAGGGCCCAGGTTCAATCCCTGGTTGGGGAACTAAGATCTCGCAAACTGCGTGGTGAGGCCAAAAAAAAGAAAAGAAATAATAATAATAATAATCACAGATTCTTAGAGGTGAAGGAGACCCGAGAGGTCATTTGATCCTGCCTATCACTTCTAATTTTTGCAAAGGTTGATCTTCCCTTCTCTCTCCCATTGGCCACAAGTCCTTGATGGCAAGGTCTTCCTCTCTCTACTCCTAAGAACTGAAACACAAGGCCCCTGACACAGCAGGCATGCAATAAAAGCTGCTGATAACAATACCAGATTAAGAGGTAGCTCTCAAACATCTTTCTTCCCAACTCCTGTACCATCTGACAAAGGGTACACCCTTCTCTTCTAGCTTACTCCTCCTTCCACAACCTAAGTATCAAGCATCTTCTCTCCGTAATTTCAGTAATAATCTCAGGACTGAACCTGGAGCCATAAAACCTGGGTTGAATCCCAAGCCCTTGTTAGTTTTGGGGAAAGATGCTGAAACTTGTTAGGCCTCAGTTTTCTGATCTTTAAAATATGAGATTCAGTGCTCTGATGTTCTATAATTTTTTCTATTTAACTAAATCTTAATGATTTCTTTGTGATATTACCCTTTACCCTGTCATTTTTTAAGGCCTACCAAAAAAATCAGAACCTAAAAGAACACTAGAGCTAACCTATTTATTTCTAGTTAAGGAAAATCAGTACACTATAATTACCTTAAAGAGGAACTTTTAAAAATTAGAAATATTAACCTTTTCTTATGTTGTACCATGGACCAGGAGAGATGTAATGGCCCCTTCATCCCACAAGAAGCATAACCCATTTTGATACAATGCCTTTCAGGAATGCGGGTCACCAAAATGGCTTAGTTTAATACAATCATAAAATTTAGAATATGACAGAATGGATGGGCAGCCAACACACAACCCTTCATATAAATATTCCCACTGAGCTTTTGAGCATTTGTGTGTGGCAGAGAGTTTAATGGGACACTTGCTTATAAGAACTTGGAGCACAGCTATTAAACTCTTTCTTATCAGCAGGCAGTGACAGGTCACAGGAAACTCCTGGTAAAAACCAGCCCCCTTTCCCACAAGTATTCTAATTTTTATATGGGGACCTACTGCTCTCCAACACTCACTCTTTCCAATGAAACTGCCACCAACAGAGGCGTCGAGGTGACCGTCCATATCACATTCCCCTGGGAACGAATCCAGTGGCAGGTGACCTAAGCATCTCCAATCCAAACTTAGAATACAACACAAACATTTATACAGGTCTAAAACATTTCCAAAATAAAAATGATCACTTCTTCAACTCACAAGCACATGACGATACCATCATACATGAAACATAATATTTAACAAACTCTTTATGCTTCAACCTAATTTTAATGTACAAATTAATTTAAAAGACAAACTATTAGAACTCTAAACACTTTTACGTAGTAAACTTTTTTTCAGTAGTTGTGGCGCACGGGCTTAGTTGCTCCACGGCACGTGGGATCTTCCCAGACCAGGGTTCGAACCCGTGTTCCCTGCACTGGCAGGCAGATTCTTAACCACTGCGCCACCAGGGAAGTCCCTTACATAGTAAACTTTTAAGTGTGACTTTTACAGCTACATTATGATCATCATGACTAACATTGTTAACAAAATAATCTTTCAATACAAACACAAAATATGACTATAAAACATAATTAATTTTCTGGCAAACTACAAAGGCACAGGCACAGGAGGAATGTATTGTTACTTTTTCATATGCAACAGTTATTTTCAAGGCCAAAACACAATCGGTTGAGATGAATATATGTATAAGCTCCATGTCAATATAAAATTTAAAACTACCTCATTGAGAAAAAAATTAACATTTAATTTTGTGTGGCATTAAATCCAAAAATAAAATATATGGAAATAAAGGGGAGAAACTCATAATTTTCACATTACTATAAGAAAATTAAAGAAAGTATAGTCGATTCCATCATGACAGCGTTATGTACTGAAGAAATCCTCAGTCAGAAAATTCAGATTTGAATTTTGACTCCTTAGTATCTGCGATTCCTCAAATTTAAGTAAGTCTCATCTTTCATTGAGTCTGTTTCCTCATCTATAAAATGCTGTCAAAGTAATAATCTGATTCATCCAACTGAATGATTACACAGGAAAATCAGAAGACAGGAAAAGTTGGCATGGGGGGAGGGGTGGTGGTGGTGAGCAGACAGTGGTAAATAAATAAATATAAAGTTGGTGAAGACTGTTCCAAACATTTTCACTAAGTGACAAAGCTACAAGCTGTTCTCTACTTTGGATCTTTCACGAATAGCTTTTAAAAATGACATTTTAAGAAAATTACTAGAGCTAACAATAAAAGTTTTCATTATAACCTGAAAACATGAAATTTGCAATTGAAAACTTTGTTACAGTCCAAACCCAAGAAAACATTCATATCAATCACAAGTGAGGACAATGTTAACTTGTTTATTTGATCTCAATGGCACTGCTAACGTAGGAGCATCCCACAAAGACCAAGAGTCAATCGGACCCATTGTTCAAGGCTGCTGGCTATAACCAGGAGTTAACTGTGGCTCAGAAACCGTGCTGGCTCACAGTTCATGAGTCAAAAACAATAAACCAAAAGCTCTAACAACCCAGACTGCCTATCCAGGTTATTCACCAGGCTTGGCACTCAATGGCTTTTAGCCAAGGCCAAAAATTGATTTTAACATCAAAGGATAAAGATTTATGACCAGTGAGCATATTCAAACCCTAAAGGTGTAACAAGACCTTGTGGTACAGTGGCAGGATTGCTGGAGTAAGTACATACCATTTGGAAGCCAGATTCATTTCAACTTGAGACTGCTAAGTGTATGTTTAAGTAAGTCTTACTCAGACCATAAAAAATACAGAAAATTAAATTCTTTTTGGAACAAGGCAGGATATGCATGTATGCATACTAAAGTAAATAGAAATGTGTTACTCAAAGACTTGAAGCTGACTTTTGTCCTTACCCTTCATTTCCCATTAGGTAATATCCTAATATGACTAATGGTAAGAAAAACTGATAAACCGAAAAACCAAAATATTTGGTCTACCTTTTCTTTTTACTATTGTGACTCTAGGAATCTAGAGAAGAGTGATACATAGAGCAATCTATTCTGGGCGCCTCAGGACTGCCCTAGCCTCAACTTGCTATTAGCAGTCGCTATGTGAGGCCTACAGATATCTGCAGACTAGGAACACAAACCTCCTTGCTAAAAGAAAAACTAAAAGCCTTCCTAGAATGATTTTTTTTTTTTTTTTTGCGGTACGCGGGCCTCTCACTGTTGTGGCCTCTCCCGTTACGGAGCACAGGCTTCGGACGCGCAGGCTCAGCAGCCATGGCTCACGGGCCCAGCCGCTCCACGGCATATGGGATCTTCCCGGACCGGGGCACGAACCCGTGTCCCCTGCATCGGCAGGCGGACTCTCAACCACTGCGCCACCAGGGAAGTCCCCTAGAATGATTTTAAAACCAAACTACCACACAGCTAAAAAAGATCCCTGACCTAAATGAAAAATATAAACTATCACTCCAGTCTATTTCCCAGAAGCATCTACACTGTGGCAATAAATAACTATTGTTCAAAATGCTTTAGCTCAAGTACCTATTTTAATAAATTTCTATGTTCTCTGGGATTTTAAAGCCTTGGAGAGGATATGGACATTTACTTAACAAAAATCCTGTTGCCTGTTACTTTATCACAGTAGTATACAGAAGACCATGAAAAGGAATTAATATTTAGTTCATTTTAGAGAAGTAACATTTAAAAACAAAAAGTTTCTTCCAGATAAAATATGCTCTCTTGCTCATTTTGTGTTAGTCTAGTTGTCTTTTATACAATTTATGGAAGAGTGAGCGCTGAATTACCCAAAAGGAAGAAGATGAAGCACATGTTAAGGAGAAAAAAAAAAAAAAACCTTCCGCTACCCTCTTAGATTCAGTGAATGGGATCTGCAACTCAAACTGATAAAAGACAGATTAATAGGAGAAAAAGGTTTATTTACCCACAGAATGAGAATACATGCTGAAAAACTCACTGATGAGTAACTCAAAAAGATGGATAGAATTTGGGGCTTATACATCATCTTAACAAAAGGTGATAAAGTATGAAAAGGCTAAACAAAGGAAAGGGGGTTTGGGGCTTCTGGGTGGGGAGGAAGGAGTTGTGAGAGGGTGGCTAGGAGATATAGTAAATAAGGATTGTTCAGTAAGGTTTGTTATGCAGATAAGAGTCATTCTCCTCTTCCAGGTAGGGGAAAAGGAAATGCTTTTATAAATGGAAATTTATGTACTGCTTTTAGACAGAAAGTAGGAACGCAGAGAGCTGACCGCCTTTAGCTCAAAACAATCTTTCTGCCAGAGTGGCATATTTTGGGGTGACTTATACTCTCCCCTATGCTCCCCTTCAACAATAAAAGAGGGGTACCAAAAAATAAGAATACTTCTCTCTTTAAGATTGATACTTTATTTCCTTTTTAAAACCACAGGTAACAGTGAGAATTGTGCTGGACTTCTTCTCTTTAGTTTGCATTTCAGTATTGTCATATTTCATTTTTCAGGGAGAGAACAGAGGCAGCGCTTTCGGCTTTTAAAAGACGTAATCAGGCCCTGGAGGGTCATCTATCTCTGTACTCTCACTCTGTGTCTTTAAATATATTTACCAAAAATACCATATATAGTTTCAAAATATTAATGCAAGTCGTAACAACTATGAATTATTACTGCAAAGGACATACAGCTAGAACCAAACTGTTTAAGTAGAAATTTTTAAGCTCAAAGTACCACACCACAGTCATCTTCTGGTCAACTCTTTAAAACCAAGCAAACAACATTCTTTTAAAAACTCATCTACCCTTAAAGTAGAAGGATATTACTCTGCCTAAACAAAGGAAAAAAGTCATGTAGAAAGACATGCTGGCTAACTGCCGCCCTCTGGCTGGCAAGATGCCACCTTCAGTTGGAAAAGCATTTAACCAAAACACTCATTTACAAATGTCTCTATCTGCAATCCATTTTAATGCTATATACATCTATAACTTAAGTAGAAAATAACTTTTAGGAAGAAAATGAGGAACAAAGTCATAAATTTCTCAGAATTAGAACTAAAACACTATCACAGGAACATTTATGTAAAAGAAAATAATACCAAGAAGGGGAAGATGTAGTTACAATACTGAAAAAAGAAATGTTTGGACACAAACGCCGTGATTATGGAAATGCAAATGTACATTTATGGTCAGGTATCAAATCATCACACCATCCTAGTTCTGAAAAAGGAATACAATCCTTTCCCTCTCTGCTTACCGGAGAGAAAGATCTGAATATCAGGCAGGTGCAACTCAACAAGGCCTGGAAACACAAAGGCCTCAGCTCAAAAGGTTGTTTTAGTGTAAGGGCTGGAATGTATAATGTAAAAGGGATCACTGAACTATTTTGGAGGAAGACTTAACCGTGACTTCCCCAGTAGAGAAAAGGGAGGATCAACTAAAGCAATTAATTTTAGTGCTACTTTAGTAGTCTTACTACTGAAAAATTTAGAAGTAGAAATGCCATTCCATCTGCCATGGTGGATACAAAGAGGCTTTTCTTCATGCAAGAAAGCCTTATTGTTATATATAAAAAAAAATTCCATGATCTTTTAAAAAGGATAAACAAATGATAAACCAAAACCAAGCATATAGAATCAAACAATTTCCAATGTGTAATAAGTAAATAGTTTACTTTATTTTTTGGTTGTGTTGGGTTTTTGTTGCTGCACACGGGCTTTCTCTAGTTGCAGTGAGCGAAGGCTACTCTTCGTTGTGGTTCGCGGGCTTCTCACTGTGGTGGCTTCTCTTGTTGCGGAGCACGGGCTCTAGGCACGCAGGCTCAGTGGTTGTGGCTTGCAGGCTTTAGAGCTCAGGCTCAGTAGTTGTGGCGCAAGGGCTTAGTTGCTCCGCGGCATGTGGGATCTTTCCGGACCAGGGATCGAACCTGTGTCCGCTGCACTAGGAGGCAGATTCTTACCACCGCGCCACTAGGGAAGTCCCAGTAAATAGTTTACTTTAGAACTTAGTCTGTTAAGTTGGTGACCTAGGACTCCTACAAATACGAACAAGGATAGACAGGTGAGAAAAGCCTCCTACCCCCTTGCAGCACTCACAGGCAGTGCCATCCACGGGGCAACAGACTGTGATTTTTTATTCTCTCCTGTTGTTTCAAAGTATTATTTAAATTTTACTTTTTACTTTTACACTTAAAAAGACTCCTTGAGGGGGCTTCCCTGGTGGCGCAGTGGTTGAGAGTCTGCCTGCCGATGCAGGGGACATGGGCTCGTGCCCCGGTTCGGGAAGATCCCACATGCCGCGGAGCGGCTGGGCCCGTGAGCCATGGCCGCTGAGCCTGCGCATCCGGAGCCTGTGCTCCGCAATGGGAGAGGCCACAACAGTGATAGGCCCGCGTACCGCAAAAAAAAAAAGACTCCTTGAGAAAAAGTATCAAAGATATACCTGTATGATGCCACAACACAGTGTCTTGCAGAAGTCTTTAGTATCAGTAAACATGAGGCAATACAGAATCCAGATGAATTTATATTCAAAGTGATTGTATAAGTGGTAAGACTATGAGATTTTTTCTACATTTCTAAATTTCCTACATTTAACTATAAATATATATTAAGTATAAATTTATTTAAGCATAAATACATACTTCATTTTTTATAATCATGATAATAATTTAACAATGAAGTGGTATATACCATGGTGATTAAGAGTATGAGCCAACTGCCTGGACTTAAATGACCACTCCTAAAATTTAAATTACTTACTATCCCTAACCATCATCTACAAAAACAGAATGTAGTAAGAATATGCACCTCAGGACTTCCTGGTGGTCCAGTGGTTAAGACTCTGTGCTCCCAATGCAGGGGGCCAGGGGGTTCCCCTGGTCAGGGACTTACATTCCACATGCTGCAACTAAGAGCCCGCATGCTGCAACTAAAGATCCTACGTGCCGCAACTAAAGATCCCGAGTGCTGCAACTGTAAGATCTCGCATGCCGCAACTAAGACCTGGTGCAGCCAAATTAATAAATATTAAAAGAAAAAAGAAAAAAACAAAGAAAGAATACCCACTTCAAAATTGTTGTGAGGATGACACAAGATAATACAAGCAAAAGGGCATGGCAAAGTAGAAGGCCTTAATACCTATTAGCCAACAGCTTCACTACTAAAGTCGTGGGCTTATCACCTGAATATGTCCCAATGTTACAAGTTTGGGGTTAGAGTTTTTGCTGCACAACCTGGAGGTCATAACACTTTATATACTGTTTTCATAAAAAATTAATTCTGCATCAAGGGGAATTAAAAAATACACAGCAAAGAAGCCCTGTCCTTTCACCATCAACCAGCTGTGAAAAAGACTGCAACGGCACCTCAACACTCCTTCTGCTCCCCTCCTGAGCACGCACAGGGCTATGTTCTCACACGGCTCTGGAAAACCCATTCTGGGGCATGCTGGCTGCTTCCACATGTAAAACGTTCATACAGTTTGTATGGAAAGTACTGTATTACTAGAACTTCTATTCAAGAGCAATCAACAGGGGTGGTTACCTTAAGGGATGGTGGACATGTACAGACTTCTAATTGTATGGACTTTAATCTTCATTCTGATGGCGAACAAAAAGGCTACAATGCAAGCCAAAGAGTATTCTTTTTTTTTTTTTTTTTGCGGTACACGGGCCTCTCACTGTTGTGGCCTCTCCCGTTGCGGAGCACAGCTCCGGACGCGCAGGCTCAGCAGCCATGGCTCACGGGCCCAGTTGCTCCCCGGCATGTGGGATCTTCCTGGACCGGGGCACGAACCCGTGTCCCCTGCATTGGCAGGCAGACTCCCAACCACTGCGCCACCAGGGAAGCCCTACTGTTCTATTTTTGAACAGCATTTCTATGACAATATTTCTACTTACAATAACTACACATAATGTAATAGAAATTTCACTCCAAAGAACTCTTATTTGGGAATCTCTCCATTAATAAAAACAGTAACAGCAATAGTAGAAGCAGTGTATACTAAGTACTTACTGAATACCAGACACTGTTGTAAACATTTTACATGCAGTACTTTAGTTTTTGCAACAACGCTTTGAGGTAGATACTTTTAGGGTTCCCAGGTACAACTGAGGGAACAGAAGCACAGAGAGGGAAAGTGGTGAATCTCGTGACTGAAACCCAGACAGTATCTCTTCTCTTAAACTGTCAGACTAATCTCAGTTTGGTGGCTGGTACCACTGACTACTTCCTACTGGCAGGACCACATCTGTGGTGCCTAAAGCACCTGACACCTACACCTTGAATGCATCACAGGGCAGAAAGGTGTAATCATGAGCATCTGCTTATTCAACTAATAGATTCTTTTCCTACAGAGAGCTATGAGATGATCTTAGCCCTTCCTTTATTCAATCTGCATAGGAGCTTATTAAGAGGATACTGTCAGGCACAGTACTCCCAATATTCACTCATCTTTATCTGAAAAGGAGTTTCAAAATTAACCTAAGTACTTATAACTTCATCAAAAATAAACAGGTGGAATTTCTCCCTCCCTAACCGTTCATCCTAGTTGAAGCCCTCACTATTTCTTCCCCCGCCAGAATCCCTGCCCCTGATGTCTCACACCTCTCTAACCCTCAACCCACACTGCTGCAGTCAAGTTTCAAAAACAGCAAACTGATCCCACTACTGCCCTGCTTAAAGCCCTTCAGCACTGCCCCATTTCCTACGGCCACAGTACTTTGCTTTGGGGTTTGTGACCAGTCTCTTATAAAAATATAATGGGAATTATGGGCCACATGTCTCCCCAAAAGGCGCACACAAATTTTGCATACAGTCACACCAAGAAAACAATTTATTTAATGCCTTAAAATTCCAAACATAAGTAACAAAATTCCATCTCTAATTTCATAGAGAAATTAAAGGTTTCTCCAGGCAGGTCCACAACTATTTCCTGAAGGTTAGCAAAGTTTATTTTAACCAAAAAGCCATACATCAACATACAGATTATATATCCAAAAATATTTTAAGGAATTTAGGAACTTCAGAATGATAAACTTTCCCAGTAACTAAACATTTCATTTTATTCAAGCTTGTGCCATTAGCACAGTCATTCTGCTAATGTTCTTGGAAATTCAATTCATCAGCGCAAGTTTCCAAGCATCATGAGGCACACAAACACATCCACAGGTGTGATCCGACCCACATGCACCATTTTGCACCTCATGATAGTGTAGGTCTTATTTATTCACTTAACAGACAGGTATGGCACCATGGTGCCAACACTGCACCACCCTTTCTTTGCTAGGCATGGGGACAAACAATGAAGAAGTCTCAGTCTACGTCCTCAACCAGTGGAGGAGAAAAGCACACAGACATACATAATGCCATAAACACTGTGGTCAGTGTAATTACAGAACAGGTAGAGGCCAGGAAGCAGTGAGAAAAGAATCCTGAATCAGCAGAGAAAGAGTGAAAGAGGTCAGGGCAGTCTTCTCCCGAGGAGACATTTGGCTAGTAGGACTGAGCCAAACAGCAAAAAAGTAGAGAGGCCAGGCTGCAGCTTTACATTTCTGATATAAAGAAATGTAAAGTGTGAGGCTAGGGAGGTGAGGCTGGAAGGTGCCCTGCTGGGTCCATGACCCGGATAGGACTGTGGGGGGGGGGGGGGATGCCAGCTGCATCACCTGAAGTTCAGGGCAGAGGGATGGACTGAACACAAACACAGAAAGCAGATCAAACCCTGAGGACGGATCATGTATCAATGTAGAGAAAGTGTATCAGCAAGTCTGAAAAATGCACTCAGAATTTTAATAATGTAGTAAAATTTTCTCCTTACTAAAGTAATGCATGTTAAATGGAAAAAATAGAAACCATCACATAAAAGAAGAAAATTTTACATCACCCATAATCCTACACCAACTGCTATGCATTTTCTTGCCATCTAGAAATATCCAATGACATTCTTCTGCCCAGTCTTTAATCTACTTATTTTTCCCTTGATTCTCATTTTTATCTGCTTAGACTTCTGTTTTGTCACATCCATTATAAGCTTCCTCAAACCTTTTGAGGAATGAAATGGAGCATAAAAAAACTAAGTTATGTCTCAGTTTAGAAAGCCAAACCGACCTTGCCACAAATAAGCAATATTTATGTCAACTGCTTCAGCCTTTTCACATAGCACAGGCCAAAAAGAGAGATATCTTTTATTCTTTTCCATCAGAGAACCCATGCACTAGGAGAGGCTTGGCTCTGCACATAGTATGACCCTGCTTAACTGCCTTAGTTGACAAAAAAAACTTCAACAGAGGGCTTCCCTAGTGGCGCAGTGGTTGGGAGTCCACCTGCCGATGCAGGGGACACAGGTTCGTGCCCCGGTCCGGGGGGATCCCACATGCCGCGGAGCGGCTGGGCCCGAGAGCCATGGCCGCTGAGCCTGCGCGTCCGGAGCCTGTGCTCCACAGCAGGAGAGGCCACAACAGTGAGAGGCCCGCATACCGCAAAAAAAAAAAAAAAAAAAAAAACTTCAACAGAAGTGAAGAGCTTTTTTGTGCATCAAAGAACATTATCAAGAGAGTGAAAAGACAATCTACAGAATGGGAAAAAATATTTGCAAATCATATATCTGATAAGGGTCTACTGCCTCAAATATATAAAGAACTCCTACAACTCAACAAAAAGACAACCCAATTAAAAGATGAGCAACAGACATTTCTGAAAAAAAGATAGAAATACGGCCAATGAGCATATGAAAAGAAGTTTAACATCACTAGTCATTAGGATAATGCAAATAAAAACTACAAATACTCCTTCACACCTATTAAGCTATCATCAAAAATATGGAAAATACATGTTATAAAACAGCGGTCCCCAACCTTTTTGGCACCAGGGACCGGTTTCGTGGAAGACAGTTTCTCCACGACCGGGGCCAGGGGAGCGGGGGTGGTTCCAGTGGTAATGCCAGCAATGGGGGAGCAGCAGATGCAGCTTCGCTCGCTCACCTGCTGCTCACCTCCTGCTGTGTGGTCCGGTTCCTCGCCCACGGCCCAGTACCGGTCCCCGGCCGGCGGGTTGGGGACCCCTGTTATAAAAGATGTGGAGACACTGGAACTCTTGTATATGGCTGGTGGGAATGTAAAATGGTTTAGTCACTGTGAAAAGCGGTGTGGCCATTCCTCAAAAAGTTAAACACAGAATTCTCCCATGACCCAGAAATTCCATTCCATTCCTATATTCCATCCCATATACCCTCAAAGACCTCACAAGAGCTACTCAAACAAATCTTTGTACATACACGAATGTTCACAGTAGCACTATTCTCAACAGCCAACAAGTGGAAACAACCCAAGTGTGCATCAACAGATGAATAAACAAACTGTGGTGTGTATATATGCAGTGGAATATTATTCAGCCGTAAAAAGGAATGAAGTCTGACACATGCTACAAATGGAACCTTGAGGACATTTTGCTAAGTGAAATAAGCCAGTCACAAAAAGTCAAATACTGTATGATTCTACCTACGTCAGGTAATTTGATTTGTTTCAAATTCATAGAAACAAAAAGTAGAAGGGTGGCTGCCAGAGACTGTGGGAAGAGGGGAATGAGGAATTGTTGTTTAATGGGTACAGAATTTCAGTTTTGCAACATGAAGAGTTCTGGAGACTGGTTACAGAAGAAAGTGAACGTATTTAACTGCACACTTAAAAATGGTTAAGATGACAAATCTTATGTGTATTTTGCCAATTTTTAAAAAAAAATTTTAAAGGAATGAAGTACTGATACATGCTACAAAGTGGGTAAACCTTAAAAACATTATCCTAAGTCAAAGAAGCCAGACACAAAGGTCACACATTGTATGCAATGTCCAAAACAGGCAAATCCACAGAGACAGACCGCAGACTGATGGCTGCCAGAAGCTGAGGGGAGCAACTGCTAATGGGTGTGGGTTTCTTTACGGGGTGATGAAAATGTGCTGGGATTAGATCACAGCGATGCTGGCCCAACTGTGTGAGATCCTAAAAGCCATGAATTTTACAGTATGTGAATTATACCTAAATAAAAAAAGTGGGTTGGTTGGTTTGTTTTTTTAATGTAAGAAGCTGTTCTTGTGAATCTCGATGCCATATAAGACAATGAAATCAAAACTCTACTGGTCAAATGATATTACCAGACATTTCCACCTCTGTGAGTAACTGGCAGGTATCAGTTTTCTTAACACATAGTCTTTACCTTTTACTAAAGGAAACAGCAAAATGAGGTGGTGTGGAAGCAGCTTTGCTGCATGTGCACCCTGGCGCTCCCTGACACTCCCGGGGACCACGTGTGTGTGCGTGTGTCCACGCACCTGGGATCCACCCTCACTGCCCACACAGCTGCTCTACTTTGCCTCGTCCAACACCACAGACCTACCTCACCGCTGCGCCTCATCTCTGCTATGTTCTTCCGCCCTGCTGTCAACTTTCCTTTTATATCTCTGCAGCCAGGGCCCTATATATCAGGGCCCAGATACAATCTCTGCCTTTTTATTTCCAATGGTGCTTGTTCTCAGGAGTTGCTCTAGTTACTGACAAGTTTTATGACCTGTGATACTAGAAGAAGGGGTTAAAAAAGAAAGAAAAAACAAAGGAGGCAGTGAAAGAAAGACAAGGAAGGGATAGGAAGAAGAAACTGTTTCAAGTCACCACAAAAATAGAATCAAAGCCCAAAGATTAGGGGACACTCTGTTCAGCCAGCCAAAACAAAGCAAGAGTACTCTAAGTGACTAAGGAATATAAAAGGCCAGCTACTGGGTGTCAGAGTCAGGCAGCTCAAAGAGAAGCAACAAGAAACAGAAAAAAGGGGGAAGCAAAAAAAGGCCTGGGGAAAGGCAACCCTCAAGGAAGCAAGTTCTCACGGTCAGAACAAATTCTACCCTGTGCCTACACCAGGGGACTTAGTCACAATGACAACTCAGCAGAAGCAGAGCATCACCCAAGACAAGCGGGAGTCAGGAAGAAAAATCTCAAGTGGTAGAGAAGCACACAGGGTAGTTCAGAGAGCTTCGAATCACTGAAAATGTAACATTCTGATGTTCCAAGGAGGACTACTTGTGTTACTCTAGACAAGTCGAAGCCTTGCTGCAGCTACGCCACTGGGACTATCAAAGCACCTTATATTTGTATGGTCCTTTCCAGTTTGCAAAGTATGTCTAATGTGCTCCTCACAATTACTCCAGGCAAAAGAGAATATCACCACCTTCAACTTCCAGATGGAAGGTCTTCTGACTGTACTAACCTCTCCATTACGTAATACTGTGTGACTCATCCTCTGACTGATGTCAGAGGAAGTATGCAGAGTAGGTCCACAAACTATGAATAAATAGAAAAAAAAAAAAACTGGAGTGGAAGGCAGGAGAAACCAATGAAGAATGAATGTGGAGAGTATAAACAAAGAGCTTACGCTCTAAAAAATATGTAATATCTGCTATATACAAAAGAATATGTGTGTGTATATATATACACACACACAAACACACACACATACATATGCAAGTTAAACAGCACAATCGTAAAGCTAAAAATACTGGACCCCCAATATAAGAACTAAAACATTATTAATACTGTAAAAGGTATCCATCAGATTATCCTTGCCAAGACAATGAAGGGAGGGAGAGTAATAACTGTGGGACCAGACAGGAAGGAAAGAAGGTCTTGAGTTTTGTTTTTCTTTTAAATGAGGAAAGTATGAACAGAAAAAAAAGACAGTGAAAAGGGAAAGACTAAAGGTGTGAACTTCATCATCTACTGTAGCACGGTTAAAGTAACTTCCTTAAAATAGTTATTGAGCTCTTGACCATCCATTCAGGTATATCCATGATACTGATGATGATCTTACTATGTCTCTCTATCTTGGAGAGTGAAATCCTCATTAGAAGTAGCATGGACCCAGGTTCCAGACCGTGAATTATGGTATGGATTTTTAAAAGCTCAATGAGCAATGCTTCCACCAAAATGATAACTTGTCCAAATTTGTAATAGAGGTATTTTTCTTTCCCAAAAGAAGGTAGTACCTTGCCCCTCTCCATGCCCCCAGTAAAATTCTAACAACCATCACCTCAGGGAAGAATGCCAGAGAAGGTGCTTCTTCAAAGACCACAAAGCTTAGATTGAAAATTTGGGGCCCTTTACTTCAGAGCCAAGAGATTTCTTTCCTGCAGGTTTCACTGTAGGATAGGTTGAGATTTTAACCACAGAATTACTTTTATCACATGTAATTAGAGGAATTAGAAGTACACAGTCTCCCAAATCTTCATAAACTTAATTCCACCTTAAAGCTTTAAACACACAATCCTGAGCTCCATTTTCAACTGCTCTTTTAGGAGATGGTTCCTTCTCTACCCACAAAGTCATGTAACACAGCTCTACTCAATGACTCCATGCTTTGTTTGGGGGCCATAAAAGGCAAGATTTTTATCTTACAGACTCCAGGTACACAACAGCTAAAAACTATTCTGTTCACTGATGTCTAAACTAGTACATTCACTCACTATCATATCACCCTGTTTCATATTCTCAGAGCATTTACCTGAAATTAATTATTCATGGTCACTACTATATCCCTGGCATGTATTTGTTGTGCTGATCAATAACAAGTTAACTCTATTCCCCAGGAGTCTTCAGTGAGCCTCCCCTCTCTTCTAGACATCTCAGAATACGTGGCTCAATTCTACAGAGTGCATGTGGGTTCTGAAAGCAAGAGCTGAGGTCAGAACAGATGAACTCAGCCCTGTCACTTAAGAGCTGTGCTGAAGGAGCTCCTGCTGGCCATAGATGGAACAATTTATGCATCAATAAATATAATAATACACAAACGTGTTTAAATCCGTAATTAATTCTTTTAGTCCTTTTGGAAGAAGCTAGTAAAATCAACTATTTCAAAAACGTTAAATAAAATTAGAGAATCAAGCATGTATACTAACTTGCCTATATGAACTGCACCTGATGTATCCAAACAGTTGAAATGGGGACCCTTTTCTATAAAATATTCCAGGAAAATAAAGAAAGAATGACAAAATTACAACATCAGCATTTTGGAACACCTAATGAATTAATGGATGTGGCAATGGTCATCAGTGGCTGATAACATCACAAAAGAAGAGATAATCAGATATTACACGCCTTGAAAATTTTTAAAATTAAAACTTCTTTTTGCCAAAAATTAATAATTTTTTCTAAACCTGAGTAAAAAAACGGCAACAGACATGACAGGGATTGTGGGCATGGGGAGGCACAGAGTAGTGAGTCATAAGAATATGTGTTTCTTGAACTCTTATTTTTTTATATAAATTTATTTATTTGTTTATTTTTGGCTGTGTTGGGTCTTCGTGGCTGCGCCCAGGCTTTCTCTAGTTGCAGCGAGCGGGGGCTACTCTTTGTTGCGGTGTGCGGGCTTTTCATTGCGGCGGCTTCTCTTGTTGTGGAGCACAGGCTCTAGGTGTGCAGGCTCAGCAGTTGTGGCACGCGGGCTCAGTAGTTGCAGCACATGGGCTCAGTAGTTGTGGCTTGTGGGCTCTAGAGCACAGGCTCAGTAGTTGTGGCCCACCGGCGTAGTTGCACTGCGGCATGTGGGATCTTCCTGGACCAGGGTTTGAACCCGTGTCCCCTGCATTGGCAGGCGGATTCTTAACCACTGTGCCACCAGGGAAGTCTGAACTCTTACTTTTTAAAAGAGAAAAAACATCCAAATAGAAAGACAAAGTAAAAATACAGCGATTTACAAATAAAAAAAGAGAAACCACTAATAAATATAAAGAAGGCAAGTTTGACCTCATTTATAATCAAAGAAATGCAGATTTAAATAATGGCTTATTTGTTTCAATGGCATTGTCCAGAACTCAAGAATTTAATTGTATGACTTGACTTGTGAAAGTATAAGCTAGCAAGATGTTCCAAAGATCAATATGGAAACATGTTTCAAGATATATTTTTTAAATGATCCACTAACTTGAAATCTAGAAGTTTATGTTCCAGAAATGTTATGCTCATTACAGCATTAAATAAAATAGCGGGGGGGGGGGGGGGGGGGACACACATCATAAATGTCCAACAATAGGAACAATTAATAAACTGTTCAACTTTAGTAAAATTTCATTAAATAATCATTCTCACAAAGAATATTTAGAAAAAATACGCTTTAGAATATATTGTAAGACTCATAACAAAATGGCGTGACGGGTATATTAATTTTCTAATAAAGAAACAATTTATAAAGGAAACTAGAAAGATCAATACCAAAATATAATTAATCCCTATATACTGAAGTTAAGTATTTTTTTTTCCCTTTTACACTCCTTTGTAAGTCCAATTTTTTTTTTTTTTTGCAATGAACACGTATTACTTTCACATCTGGGAAAATAACACACCACACACACATACCATTAGCTAAAATGACTAAAAGGATTTTAATAACACTAACTCTACTATAAACTAGTTTCAGACCCTGGGCAATTCATTTAAGTTCTAGGGGCCTGCTTCTTCAGAGATAAAATTCAGAAACTTAACTAGGTGAATGGTTTTTCAACTGTGAAATCATGCATGTCAAGTGTTTCAGTACTTGGCCCAGAATGAACACTCAGTACATGTAATGCTGTCTATTACTATTAACCAAGGGCTCTCAGCAGTGGCAAACAGAACCTGCCAAGCAAGTCTGAGAATTCCAGACCCACGACTCTCATTTCAATCATTTGCCTTTTATGCTTTAAAAATTAGACTCCTGGATACGATTTCAATTCAAGAAAAGGTTTTACTGTTCTAAAACCTGACCAGATGATCCTTACAGTTTCTTGCAGTATTATGTCATTCTAAATATTACACAACTGTATTCTCATCCCTACAGAAAGCCTAGAAATATTCTTGATGAACACACAAATAAAAATCCAGTTTAACTGTATTTGGCATGATTTTAATATACTGTACCGTACTGTAATTCTGAGATTCTTTGATCATTTTCCTCCAACCTGTGTTCAAATTACAGACATTAGTTACTAAAATGTGTCTGAAATTACTTCCTAGTTGATATCCTGTAACTCCCAGCCTTTTTACACAGAGCAAACTGGTGTACGCTAAATAAAAAGGTATCTTTTAGGTAATCTTTAAAAGTGTGTCTCTTAACTTGACAGGAAAGCATTCTTTAAGCAGTGGAAACTACCTCTCAAATAACTATTCAGAAAGGACTGGAAAGCAGCATTAACTTGAGTAGTCTATCTGCTACTCAATCGAGACACTCTCAAGGACTAGGTAAAACACAATTATTTATTCACTTGTACAACTTTCCCTCCGTGTTAAGTCAGTCCTTCAGTACAAACTAGTACAAATAACTCTAAAAACCAGACAGCCCACCAGAGAAACTATGTTTCTGACTTCTCGTTTTGACAGTATTTTATTCCTTGACCTTATTCCAATTTTACAAATGAGATCAAAGATCAAGTAAATATCAGTTGTTTCCATGGGCATCTTTCTAATTAAGATCCCTATTATTCTTAATATCAAAATGTTAATGATGAGATACAAGGATAGGGCAACAGTTAACCTGACCTTTGGATTAGACTTCCTCATTCCAGGATCCATTACATCCATTTGGAGACACGTTTGGCTCACGGAAGAGCATATGGACTTTGATTTCACCCAGGGTTTAGTTCCAGCCCATTGGCCACTATTTACTAGTTCTATGACATTAGGCAAGCTATTTAACCTCTCAGGATCTGGTTACCTAATACTCAAATAAGGGAAAACAATAGAATTACAGGGCAGTCAAGAGTCTTAAATGAGAATAAGTAATAGTAAAGTCGTAAGTATTTGTTCCCTCCCCTTATCCATTATAGTTGAAAATTCGACTCGGATTTGACTCTCTCTTTTTTCTGGGGGGAGGAAGAGCTACCACAGCAATTCAATAGTGGGGGAGTCCATCCCTCCCAGCAATTCTCAAAGTACGGTTCACAAATCCGAAGAAATCCACGAGATCAAACCACTTTCATAATGATACCAAGATACTGCCTTTTTCACTGCTGACATGTGCACTGACAATGTAAAAGCAACAGCAAGTAAAAGCAGTGATATCGTAGCACCAGTCAAGGCAGTGGCCCCGAACTGCACTAGGAGTCACTGTATTCTTCACTGACAAGGACTTGCAGTTAAGGCAATGCCAGTTTCACTTAGGAGTGTTCTTAATAAAGGAGTAAAACATATTAATTTTTATTAAATCTCAACCCTGTATACATAGTCTCTTATAAAATAGGAAGCACTTGTACTGCATCAATGGATGTTTTAAGGAAAAACACTTGGCAGTTGTTTTAGATTTGAGTAGAACTAGTCCCTTTTTCCAGGGAACACCTTCCTTACTTGACTGACAGACAAGCAATGGTTATTCAAACTTGGGTACCTGGCAGACACATCCTCAAAAATGAATGAAATGAAGCTGTCGCTTTAAAGAACACAACTGACACAAGGACACAGCATGGGCTTAAGAATTTTTGCATATATTTTAGCCAAAGTAACATATTCCAACAGACTAAAGGCAGAAGTGTAAGAATCTGGCTTTTAGTAAGCCAAACATTAAAGAAATTTTTAAAATGTAAAACAATGTCATTCTAATTTTTGTTTTGAAAAACTTCTATTTATTCATTTAAAAGTACGCTATTTGGGGCTTCCCTGGTGGCACAGTGGTTAAGAATCCGCCTGCCAATGCAGGAGACACGGGGGTTTGAGCCCTTGTCCAGGAAGATCCCACATGCCATGGAGCAACTAAGCCTGTGCGCCACAACTACTGAGCGTGCGCTCTAGAACCCCCGAGCCACAATTAATGAAGCCCGTGTGCCTAGAGCCTGTGCTCCGCTACAAGAGAAGCCACCGCAGTGAGAAGCCCGCGCACCGCAATGAAGAGTAGTCCCCGCTCGCTGCAACTAGAGAAAGCCCGTGCACAGCAACAAAGATCCAATGCAGCCAAAAATAAAAAATAAATTTAAATAAATTTTTTTAAAGTATGCTATTTATGTTAACATGGAATGGGTTTACTATTTATTCTTTTAAATGAATTAATTTTTCTCAATTTTAATTTCTAATACAGTAACTATAATAGATATAAACCAAATCAAAAGCTCTCTGATATCAATCTTTAAGAGTCTAAAAGAGTCCTGAGAGCAAAATGTTTAAGAATAACTGTAAAGTTCCTTAATTCAAGCTATTTAAGTAATCAAAAATGTCACTTAACACTTTAGCCTTTTATATTCTTTCTGTCACATCCTTAATAAAAAGAACTTTACTAACTTTACGTTTAGTTTACCCTTCAGCTGTCAATATGCTCTAGCTTAATGAACCTTTTTATTGGAGATATGCTTCCCCATCTCTTTTGAGAACGTAAGTAAAGCTCTGACTCTAGAAAACAGAACTCGAGCACTACAGAATGCATGCAATTTCTGGGCTCAAGGATAATGTCCTTCAGGCTCTGCCAATAGACCTTGGTATAAAATCCTGGCACTGGACAGCTGTGAGGTATCAGTATTTCACATGTCCAGTTTTTAACTACTGTACTCCAAAGAGAGTCACAAATCAAACGATTGCTAGCCAATTTATAAAAGATTAATTTACATGCATGAGTCAAATTCATGTTTTAAAACAAAACCCAGGCAATATTTTCAAGTAGACCAGGAGTCAAATCTCAACTAAAATAAAACACAAATCCAAAAGAGTGAAAATGAAATGTGTCATATATAAAAGACTAATTCACAGTATTTCAAAACTGACTGAATGCCACAGTCAAGAAAAATGTTCACAGTATCACCTTTACATATCTCTAATTTCTGGGAAAATGCAACTAATATATTATTTAAAAATTCTACACATGTGAATCTAAGACAAAATTTTTCATCACTGCAAACGTCCTTTTCAATATAGCAAAGAGTTACAATCAAAATAGAATTACCTACTATTAAACACTAGGCACTCAGAATACAGGGATTTAAGTACAACAGCCTCCAGGTATTTGTGGCTTTATGAAAAATTTTTAATATTCATTAGCAATATTATTAAGGTTTAAAATTACCTTCTGTCTTTTCTACATTCTTAAAAACTTTTTAAGAAACATATTAATGATTAACTTTAACAAGCTTTGGTTTTGACTTTCAACATGCACTCCCCCACCACCACCCACCACCCACCACCCCCCACGCCACGAGGCATGTAGGATCTTAGTTCCCTGACGAGGGATGGAACCCGTGCGCTCTGGAGTGGAAGCATGGAGTCTTAACCACTGGACCACCAGGAAAGTCCCTCAATATGCACTCAAATTTAATCCAAGAAGGGGAGAAACATAAGCTGCTTTTTACACTTTTTCCAGTTTTTTCCCCCCAAATAATCAACGTCTTTTTCTAGTAATCCAGTTCATCAAATCTTTACATAGTTATATATTTTTTTATTTGCAATGTTGTCTGCTGTTTGATTTTGCTGTTTAAGACAAATTATTTTTCAAAAGAGTAAAGCAACATCTATGCTTTAAAACACACACACACACACACATTCACTCTCTCTCACAATCACACAAACACCCACACACATCCCTAACAAGGTACAAGAATAAACCTTTTAAGCCAATATTCGTATTTTGCTCAGCACCTCTCTCCTTAATTCCTTAAATTCCGCCAACACAAAAATTTTGCGAACTTAATTATTTGGAAGACAAAAAGGGAGGAGCTACATATGCAAAATGTTTGTTAAACAAAACATAAAGCAAATGTATCAGTATAATTTCTTTACTGTTTCTCACTTTAAAAAGCACATTAACTACCCTGAGAATAAATTACAGAATAAACTATAAGTTTTCAGAAAAGGGAGCCAGTAAGCCCACTTCCACATTACTCATCTACAAAAGGAATACTAAATAGAGCTTATAAGAGGACTCAATGGCCAAAATAAAGTCAGAACTAATTTAACTATCTAATTTAAAATAGTTATAGTTAAAGCTAATTTTTTTATTTATTTATTTATTTATTTATATTTTTGGCTGTGTTGGGTCTTCGTTGCTGCACACGGGCTTTCTCTAGTTGCGGGGAGCGGGGGCTACTCTTCGTTGCGGTGTGCGGGCTTCTCATTGTGGTGGCTTCTCTTGTTGCAGAGCACGGGCTCTAGAGCGCAGGCTCAGTGGTTGTGGCACACAGGCTTAGTTGCTCCGCATCATGTGGGATCTTCCCAGACCAGGGATCGAACACGTGTCCCCTGCATTGGCAGTCGGATTCTTTTTTTTTTTTTTGCGGTACGAGGGCCTCTCACTGTTGTGGCCTCTCCCGTTGCTGAGCACAGGCTCCAGACGCGCAGGCTCGGCGGCCATGGCTCACGGGCCTAGCTGCTCCACGACATGTGGGATCCTCCCGGACAGGGGCACAAACCCGTGTCCCCTGCATCGGCAGGCGGACTCTCAACCACTGTGCCACCAGGGAAGCCCCGGCAGGCGGAATCTTAAGCACTGCGCCACCAGGGAAGTAGGGAAGTCCCTAAAGCTAATTTTACTTTCAAGTGAGAAATCCCCATTTATCACCCAAAATGAGACTGTGTCCCTCCCCAAAACCTTCTCACATACAGCTCCTAGTTGGAAGTAAATTCTAGATAAGCCTATACACATACACACAGAAGTAAAAGTTTGCACCCAAGCCCATTCAATGGAGAAAGAAGTCTCTTCAATAAATGGTACCTGGGCAACTGGATATACACATTCCAAAAAAACTTAAGCTGGACTCCAACCTTACACCATAAACATAAATTAACACAAAATGGATCAACAACCTAAATATAAGAATTAAAACCATAAAACTCATAGAAGAAAACGTGGTGGGGGGGGCAGGGTAGACACTCAGGACCTTGATTCTGGCAACAGATTCTGAGATTATAAAAACAAAAGCATGTTCCAGAAAGGAAAAATAGATCAACTGGACTTTATCAAAATTTAAAACTTTTCTGCATCAAAGGAAATTATCAAAAAAGTGGAAGACAACATACAGAAGAGAAAATATTAACAAACCTCATATGTGATAAGGGTCTGATACCTAGAATATATAACAAACACAACCACCAAAAGACAATCCAGTTAAAAACTGGGTAAAGGACTTGAAGAGACATTTCTCCCAAGAAGTACAAGTGATCAACAAGCACATGAAAAGATGCTCAACATCATTAATCATTAAGAGACTGCAAATAAAAACCACAATGAGGTATCACTTCATACCCACAAAGATGGCTATAAATTAAAAAAAAAAAAAGAAAAAGGAAAAGGAAACCAACAAGTGTTGGTAAATGTGTAGAGAAAACCCTCACACATTGCTGGGAGGAATACCAAATGGCACAGCCTCTGGGGAAAAGTTTGTGATTCCTCAAAAAATTAAACACAGAATCACAACAGGACCCCAGCAGTTCCACTCTTAGGTATATAACCCAAAGAAGTGAAAACTGGTACTCAAATACATATACATATGTTCATAGCAGCACTATTCGTAACAGCCAAAAGGTGGAAACAACCCAAATATACATCAATGGATGAATGGATAAACTCTGGCATATACAAATAATGGAATATTATTCAGTAATAAAAAAGGAATAAAGTACTGATTCATGCTACAATGGGACGACGCTCAGAAACATTAAGCAACGTGAAAGCAGCCAGACACAGATGGTCGCATATTTTATGATTCTACCATATAAAACATCCAGAATAGGTAGACCCAGAGAGACAAAATGCAGACGAGCGGCAGCCATGAGTTGGGCGGCGGCGGGTGAGGGGTGGGAGCACCTGCTTAATGCATACAGGATTTCTCTTGAGGTTGATGAGACGTTTGGGAACTAGAAAGAACTGGTGGCTGCACAACACTGTGAATGTACCAACTGCCACGGTTCACCTTAAAATGGTTACTTTAATGTTTTGTGATGTTCACCTCAATTTTTCTAAAGTTTGCACAGATATCTCACTTGTTAGTCACATATCTCCACCTCAGCCAGGAATGCTTTCCCCAGCTCCGTGGTCTCCTCTCAACGCCTTCGGAGACCCTGGCGCATAGCATGGATGCAGCTGGAGAAAAAAACTCAGTCAAAAAGACCTATGAAAAGAAATAGTAAGAATGTACATTTACACAAAGATTGAAATTTTATGCCAGGGAAAACACTAGAGAAACACTAGAGAAAAGTATACACTAAAACTTCCTTAATAAAATTCAAAAACAAACGAAGGTGAAGCCTCTGTGAGCGCAGGCAGTGACAACTGTTCAAGTCTGCATTACCAGCAAAACATTAGAAACTGCAGGCAGCAAAGGACTTCCTCCTAACTTCTCAACTTCAAACCACAAGGCAGAACTGCCCATATCTCATATTTGAGACATTGCAGGCAGTCTATTACTTATTGTAAGGGCTGATCTTTGAGGCAAACAAAACATTACTGGCACTGTTCAGAATGTTAAGAACAATGAAGTCCTTCTTCTCATTTACTTACTATGTAACTTACTGAGCACCAAAGTGCACAAGATGCTACATACTAATACAACGGAGGGGAACAGTGTTTCTTGCCTTTAGAGTGAATATTTTAAGAAGAACAAAATAGAATAATAGTACATTAATTTCCAAGTGGTGAAAATACCTCTATATTATGCGTAGTATTATATATCTATATCTTTATACTACAGTAGTGATTTGAGGACACATCACTTCACTCACACCTTTCCATAGTGGAGCCAAGCTAACTGGCTGAAAATTTCACCTAAGAAAGCTTTTCTCAAGAAAGCCAACTCAAGTATGCACAATAGAAACAAATTTTTGAAAGGATTCAAACTGTCTTTCCTTAAAAGCACTCTGACTAAATGATTCGTAACCGAAAAACTAATGAATGTACAGTATGAAAAACAAGGCTGTTACACCCCCTTGGACTGGGGAGGAATGTTACTGACGTTTAACAGGTGTGTGGATCAGGCATCATGCCTTGAGTTTTCCCATCTATTACCATTTAATATCCTGTAATCCCATTATGCCTATTGTAAAGGCTACCATGTACACTGCAGTAGGTACCTCAGGAAGTTAACTGAAGGTATTCATCAGTAATAATTACTCGGTGGTGGTTTCATTCAAGCAAGACTTTTATGAATCCCAACTGTATCCTCTCCAAAAGGGCAGCTCTCAAGATTCCTACGTATACTAATTTAATAATCAGGTAATCTAGGTCTTCATCCAAGTCAATGATAAAAATATTTAACAAAATAGTTCCAAAGTATTTCACCTCACCACTAACAAGCTCTTTGGAAGTTAGTACTTAATTCATTAATTACTAATTTTGGAGAACAGGTGTTCTATTATATAAACCACACCTAGCTCTTCAGCAAAGTTTCATGAGAGAAGATCATATGCCTTGTAGAAATCAAGACCTCCCATGGCTAAAGTAGCCTACTGGGCCCACGGTAAACATTCCATACCATGCTACCCACAAATGTCAAGGCAGAAGTTAAGTTCACACACCATCTCAATGGGTGAGCTAAGACAAGAAACCAGTTCTTTTCACAAACCCTATTATTTTTTAAATGAATTCATACATTATTTAATGGCATCATCTTTCCCTACTTCCTCAAGCCTTAAAAAAACTAAGAAACTATCTTGACTCTTATCTCATACCTCATCAGCAAATCCAGTCAGCTCCACCTTCAGAATAAACCTGCAATCTGACAATTCTCACCTCCTCCACTAAGACCACCTGCCCACTCCATCATCACAACCCGCCCAGACCAGACTGCAGCAGCCTCCTCCCTGGTCTTCATACTTTCACTCCTGCCACTCTACAGTCCATTCCCCATACAGTGGCCAGAGGGACATTGTTGGGTTTTCTTTTTCTCAGTTTTGAAACAGAATTACAGTAAAGTGCAGTACAAAGAAATGTTTGTTTTCCCCAAACCACCTGAGAGTTAGCTGCCAACATGATGTTCCATCATCTTCAAATGCTAAAAACAAGGATGGTCTAGATAACTACAAGAAAATGATCAAGATCAGAAAATTGAGCCTGACAGATTACTATGGCTCAATCCTCACACTCCACCTGCACCACCCCCTACACATGGTGGAGACAATGGGCGACTCCCCATGCAGTCTGCTCCCCCCTTGGCACACTCACCTAACTGACTGAGCTGCAGCATCCCGCACCAGGCCACCAGGTCAAAGAGATCCCCTCTCCACCCTGCTTGGGCTCTGACTCTTCCAGGCCCTCACAACATGGACACTCTGTCCCAGGCCACCCTTCTCATCCCACCTGGGTCCAAATAAGCTGCTCGGGGCCAACAGCTCCCCACACCCGCTCCTCACACTGTGAGTACCCACCTTGTTATGCATCACATAATGGCTTTAGGTCATAATTGTCGAGGAGGAAGGAGAAAAGATTTATCACTTTTAAATGGACTTTGGTTATTTCAATCCTTTGCTCAAAATCTTCCAAGAGCCTTTTACTCTTTCTCAGAATAAAATCCAAACTCAACTCCATGGTCTACTAGGTCCTATAAATCTGTCCCCTACCTCCTTACATCACTTGGTCTCATATATACGTGCTGGCCTTTATTCTGTTTTCAAGTACACTAAACCCTTTCTTACCTCAGGATCTTTGCACTGTATGTTCTCCTTGAAAGCTCCTCCACTTCCCAAATTTTCAAGGTCTTGGTTCACACCTCATTTCTAGAGGTTTTCTCCCAGTTCCCTCCTCATCCACCATCCCCACACTCCCTACCTATCCCCTTGCCTTTATTTTCAATAAAGCACTTATGACTGGTATGATATATCTATTTATTTATAACCCACAAGAACAGAACAATTTCTGTTTATTGTGTATCCCCATACCTAGAACAATACCTGAACATCTGCATGATGCCTGAATTCTTCAAGAACACATCTTGGTGACACAAAGTAATCAATCATAATGCCATCTTACATCTAAATGTTATATGTGAAGATGCCAGAAATGGCTGTGTAATTTTAAGATATTAATGTTGACACTGCATGGTGCTTTGAAGTATACTATTATTTGCAGTAATACTGAGCAGTATCTATGTTGTTTATTTTCTCTCTTTCACAAACGAGGCACAGAAAAGTGCAATGATCTGCCCAACACTGAAGAGCCAATGATTGACAAGATCACGACTAGAATTTGAGCCCTCCAAGTTTACTATTAATTGCACCAGGCAAGCCCCTCTGCGTGTACACCCTCATAATCCCCAACATCCTTTACTTTCACCTTCCAGAATTACGGGAATATTTCAAAAGAACAGCTAGAGGTGCAGAAATACTATAATTTTCAACCCTACATACAAATGTGTGTCTTACTAAAAGCATAATACATGCACTGACTACAGGTCTATTACACAACAGCTTCATTTTTATGAAGAGTTGATAATGGGATTTTTAGCACCATATCCTAGGACTCAGGAAACTACAGCCCACCACCTGCTTTTCTTATATGTAAGCTAAAAATGGTTTTTATATTTTTAAATGGTTGCAGGAGGAAAAAAAAATCAAAAGAATAATATTTCATGACACCTGAAAATTATATGTAATGCAAACTTCAGTGTCCATAAATAAAGTCTGATTCCAACACCACCACACTCATTCATTTATTTACTGTCCATGGCTGCTTTTGCACTACAATCACAGGGTTAAGTAGTTGCAACAGAGATGTGGCCAGAAAAACCAAAAGTACTATCTGGTACTTCACAGAAAAAGTTTGTCAACCACTGCCACAGTCTCCTGATTTTTCATCTCTCCCCAGCATCCTGACCTTCAAGAAATGTTCCTTTTCCCTGCCAAATCCGGGTAAAGTTTTTCCCATCACACCTGATGCTTCTCCCATCACTCTGCATTCATTCTGACATGTATAATTGTCTGTTATATATCTGACTCCCCCACTAGATTACAAAATGCTAGAGGAAGAGGCCCACATCTGCTTGTTCATTACTGTATCCCTGGTGTTCAGCAATGCCCATTTATACTAGGTGCCCAATACTTGCTGAATGAATGGAAGACAGAGGCACTAAATTTGAATGAGCGAATTTAAGGAACTCTCAAACATACAAGTTTCTTCTAGAAGATACCAGAAATACAGATTGCCTGACTTTCCAAAGGAGCCACACAAATGACTCTATCTACCCCTGGCTCATTCCAGTCATAAACCACAACATCATACAAAATGGGCTGGGATCATATAGGGGATTGGGTGTGAGGAGTGGGGAGCTTTAAATTAACCTGCAGTCCAGCAGTAAAAGGTATTAACAGCAACAACAACAAAGGATGACACAGGGCCCCAAGCTCAGATATGAGCTTACATGATACTGATCACAGAACGGGCTGCTTCCCAGTTTCAACCACCCCCTCCAAAGTTTTCTTTACTCCCACACTGCCTGAATCTTTATATATTTCACCATGTCATACCGCCTGTTAGTCATCTAATTTATTCACTCACCTTACAAGAAATCTCTTCTTAAAATACAAATAGATTTGAAAAGCTAAAAAAATAGCAAAACTTCATGCATTAACAAAAAAACCCCCAAAACTAGATTTTTCTGGTTTCAACAGAAAAGACATTAATCAATGGACTAAAACAGTATCTCTACAGATTTACACTTTAAATCCTTAGTAACCACAAATAACAATAAGAAATGCACAATAAATGTAGTTTAAGGCAAATGGATATTACACAATTACTTTGGATCATACTTCACATGATATTACACAATAAATTTCAGATGTGTCAAAAAGTTAAATATAAAGAATAATCCATAAAAACAAAACCTTTTTTTTTGCACTTAATTTTGTTTTGTTTGCGGTACGCGGGCCTCTCACTGTTGTGGCCTCTCCCGTTGTGGAGCACAGGCTCCGGACGCGCAGGCCATGGCTCACGGGCCCAGCCGCTCCGCGGCATGTGGGATCTTCCCGGACCGGGGCACGAACCCGTGTCCCCTGCATCGGCAGGCAGACTCTCAACCACTGCGCCACCAGGGAAGCCCCAAAACCGTTTTTTTAAATACATCTTCACTGGAGTATAACTGCTTCACAATACTTTGTTAGTTTCCGTTGCACAACAAAGAGAATCAGCCATATGCATACACATGTTCCCATATACCCTCCCTCTTGAGCCTCCCTCCCATCCTCCCTAGCCCACCCTTCCAGGTCATCACAAAGCACCCAGCCCTGTGCTATGCTGCTGCTTCCCACCAGCCAACTATTTTACATTCAGTAGTATATATATGTCAATGCTACTCTTACTTCGCCCAGCTTCGCCCTCCCACCCCATGTCCTCAAGTCCATTTTCTATGTGTACTTCTTTATTCCTCCCTGCCACTAAGTACATCATGACAATTTTTTTTTTAGATTCCATATATACGCATTAACATACAGTATTTGTTTTTCTCTTTCTGACTTCACTCTGTATGACAGACTCTAGGTCCATCCACCTCACTACAAGTTAACTCAATTTCATTTCTTTTTATGGCTGAGTAATGTTCCATCGTATATATGTGACACATCTTCTTTATCCATTCGTCTGTCGATGGACACTTAGGTTGCTTCCATGTCCTGGCTATTGTAAATAGTGCTGCAGTGAACACTGTGCTACACGTCTCTTTCTGAATTATGGTTTTCTCAGGGTATATGCCCAGTAGTGGGATTGCTGAGTCTTATGGTAGTTCTATTTTTAGTTTTTTAAGGAACCTCCATACTGTTTCTCCATAGTTGTTCAATTTACATTCCCACCAACAGTGCAGGAGGGGTTCCCTTTTCACCACACCCTTTCCAGTATTTATTGTTTCTAGATTTTTTGATGATGGCCATTCTGAACAGCATGAGGTGATAACCTCATTGTAGTTTTGATTTGCATTTCTCTAATAATTAGTGATGTTGAGCATCTTTTCATGTGCCTTTTGGCCATCTGTATGTCTTGGTGAAATGTCTAGGTCTTCTGCCCATTTTTTAACTGGATTGTTTGTTTTGATATTGAGCTCCATATATTTTCGTATATTTTGGAGATGAATCCTTTGTCTGTTGTTTTATTTGCAAATATTTTCTCCCATTCTGAGGGTTGTCTTTTTGTCTTGTTTACTGTTTCCTTTGCTGTGCAAAAGCTTTTAAGTTTAATTAAGTCCCATTTGTTTATTTTTGTTTTTATTTCCATTACTCTAGGAGGTGGGTCACAAAAGATCTTGCTGTGGTTTATGTCAAAGAGTGTTCTTCCTATGTTTTCCTCTAAGAGTTTTATACTATCTGGTCTTACATTTAAGTCTTTAATCCATTTGGAGTTTATTTTTGTGTATGGTGTTGGGTAGTGTTCCAATTTCATTCTTTTACATGTAGCTGTCCAGTTTTCCCAGCACCACTTACTAAAGAGGCTGCCTTTTCTCCATCGTACGTTCTTGCCTCCTTTGTCATAAATTAAGTGCCCATATGTGTGTGGGTTTATCTCTGGGCATTCTATCCTGTACCACTGATCTATCTTTCTGTTTTTGTGCCAGTACCACACTGTCCTGATTACTGTCGCTTTATGGTATAGTTTGAAGTCAGGGAGCTTGATTCCTCCAACTCCGTTTTTCTTTCTCAAGATTGCTTTGGCTATTCGGGGTCTTTTGTGTTTCCATACGAATTGTAAAATTTTTTGTTCTAATTCTGTGAAGAATGCCATTGGTAGTTTGATAGGGATTGTACTGAATCTATAGATTGCTTTGGGTAGTATAGTCATTTTCACAATATTGATTCTTCCAATCCAAGAAAACAAAATCTTGATCCAGAAAACATACTCTAGCTTTGGAGAGAAAAATTCATTACTACAGAACGAACAGAAGAAAGTTAAATGAGTTCTGACATGTAAAACTTAAGTCTTTAAATTTAGAGTTCAACAACTATTTAAAATGCACATAACATTCTAAGCACTGATGTAGGCCCTGAATTTTCAGAATGTTTGAATAGAGCACACAAGGCCCCTGATCTCACAGAGCTAAAGTCTAGTAGGGAGATGAGCAAAAAGCACAAAAGGCAATGGAAACTTCCTGTAAGCACTAAAGAGGAAAAGACACACTGCTCCAAGAGAACACAACCGAGGAGGCACTGTAGATGGGATGGTCATGAAAAAATTCTCTGAGGCACAACATCAAAGCCGATGGCTTAAGGAAGAACAAGAAACCAGCCAAATGAAGAGTAGGGAAAACAGCAGCACAAGGCCACAGGCAGCCAAGAGTCCAGGGCCACCGTGAATGAGAAAATGAAACAAGGGCAAGTGATGAAAGATGGTATTTTAAAGTACTAAGAAGCACACGTATTCCTACACAATACATCATTACATGGGAAAAGTATGTTCTTCACAGCCACCTACGTTTATCCACCTAACAAAACTAAATCAAACATGAAGCCAAAAGTTGCCAGGGAGGAGGAAGGGGAAGTACATACATACTATCAACAGAACTGTACATTAGTTTGCTCTTTTTAAAGACAATCTAAATGTAAGCTTTTATGTACAGAATGGATAAACAAGGACCTACTTATAACACAGAGAATTACATTCAACATCCTATGATCAACTGTAAAGGAAAAGAATATTTTAAAAAGGATGTATAGGGCTTCCCTGGTGGCGCAGTGGTTAAGAATCCATCTGCCAATGCAGGGGACACGCGTTCGAGCCCTGGTCTGGGAAGATCCCACGTGCCACAGAGCAACTAAGCCCATGCGCCACAACTACTGAGCCTGTGCTCCAGAGCCTGTGAGCCACAACTACTGCGCCTGCAAGCCACGACTCCTGAAGCCTGGGCGCCTAGAGCCCATGCTCTGCAACAAGAGATGCTACCGCAATGAGAAGCCCACACACAGCAACAAAGACCCAACACAGCCAAAAATAAATAAATAAATAAATAAAAAATAAATAAATTTTAAATAAACAAATAAAAAGGATGTATACATATATAACTGAATAACTTTGCTGGACAGCAGAAATTAACAGAACATTGTACATCAACTAAACTGCAATTTTATTTTTGTAAAGATTAAAAAAAAGTCTTCTATTGAATTTTTAAAGACTTCTTAAAGTCTTTTATTGAATTTTTGTTACAATATTGCTGCTTTTTTTTAATGTTTTTTTGGGGTTTTTTTGGCCATGACACAGGTAGGATCCCAGCTACCCGACCAGGGATTGAACTCACAACCCCCTGCCCTGCCCCCCCCCCACATTGGAAGGCAAAGTCTTAACCACTGGACCGCCGGGGAACTCCCAAAGTTCAATTAAAAAAGAAAAACCCGATAAAAATAAAGACAATCTAAAAATAAATAATAGAAACTATAGCATTGCTCTTACCTTTAGACTCAATAGACTCTTATTTACCAAAAATTAACTCTTCCTCCTCTCAGAACTAACTGCACAAAAGATATCTGCCGAAGGGACGTTTATAAAATAAAAAATAAGAAACCACCAAAAGGCCTACAAATATGTAACTATATAAATTGTGATGCATTAAGTTGACATCAGAAAGATGAGTATAGATTAAATAATACCTAAAATGTTTATTTTATCAAGTAATAAATAATGACATTTAGTTTGTATATATGGACAAAATGCAAAATGTATATATTGTTAAATTTTTTAACTTGAAGTCACAAATAATTAACATTTTGTAATCACTAGCTGCTCTGCTCAGGATTATTTATGTTCAGTTGTGTCTATTTTAATTCAAAAGATACAGAAAAGAACAAAAAGTATCGTTAACAAAGATTCATTCCAGCTTTTCAGAATTAACAACTGCTAATATTACAAAAAATAGCTAAATTAACCCTTTAAAACAAACTCAAGTCCCAATTTCCTCTGCTACTTCCAAACAGCAGTAACTTTCTGATGTAACCCTGCCAGTCCATTTTCATAAAGTTTTATAAGAGACAGAGAAACAGAGAGAGAATATACACATATCCATCAACAATATATAGTACTGAGTTGTTGGAAAACTTCACAAAGGTGCTACACTTTTGTGTCAGGTATCAAACTTTCTGATGCAATGCTGTGTGTATAGCTGATAAAAATACCAACAGATCTACAGCATTTACACAGCATTACAATAATCATGGAAATATAACCCATACTGATAAACACAGATTTTTCCCAATTTTTTCTATCACACAGTTCTACAGTTTGTTTTCTTAAAAAGTATAAACTTATTTTTATTAAGTTAAATAACATTACTTACTAACTAGATGATTATTAAACTTCTAATAAAGCAAGGCAAATAAAAATAATTCCCACTCTTCCGCCTCCTCGCTTCCAAGATGACCAAGAAAATAAGGAACAATGGTCGTGCCAAAAAGGGCCGCGGCCATGTGCAGCCTATTCACTGTACCAACTATACCCGTTGCATGCCCAAGGATAAGGCCATTAAGAAGTTCGTCATTCGGAACATCGTAGAGGCCGCAGCCGTCAGGGACATTTCCGAAGCGAGTGTTTTCAACGCCTATGTGCTTCCCAAGCTGTATGTGAAAGTGCATTACTGCGTGAGTTGGGCCATTCACAGCAAGGTAGTCAAGCATCGTTCTCGGGAAGCCCGGAAGGACCGAACACCTCCACCCCGATTTAGACCTGCTGGTGCTGTCCCACGACCTCCACCAAAGCCCATGTAAGGAGTTAAGTTCTTAAAGACTAAAGAAATACTGTCCCCTGGAAAAACAATAAAATGGAAATTATACTTTAAAAAATAAATAAATAAATAATTCCCCAAATTACCACTGATTACTAGCTTCTACCAACTAATAAACCAAATAACTGTAGTAATGCTCGGTTTCTAAATACAACTATAAACTAATCATCCAACTATCAAAAATCAATCATGGCTTTAAAATAAACAATGCATATCACATAAAAAGAAAATCTATATTAATTTTTCTAATTAAAAAGCAAATATTGGGGGCTTCCCTGGTGGTGCAGTGGTTGAGAGTCCGCCTGCCGATGCAGGGAACACAGGTTCGTGCCCAGGCCTGGGAAGATCCCACATGCCGCGGCGCGGCTGGGCCCGTGAGCCATGGCCGCTGAGCCTGCACGTCCGGAGCCTGTGCTCCGCAACGGGAGAGGCCACGGTGGTGAGAGGCCCGCGTACCGCAAAAAAAAGAAGAAAAGAAAATTCCACCTGTTAATGCAGGGGACACGGTTCGATCCCTGGTCCGGGAAGATCCCACATGCCACAGAGCAACTAGCCCATGTGCCACAACTACTGAGCCTGCGCTCTAGAGACCATCAGCCACAACTACTGAGCCCATGTGCCACAACTATTGAAGCCCGCGCACCTAGAGCCTGTGCTTCGCAACAAGATAAGTCACCACAATGAGAAGCCTGCTCACTGCAACAAAGAGTAGCCCCCGCTCACCACAGCTAGAGAAGCCCGCACGCAGCAACTAAGACCCAATGCAGCAATAAATAAATAAATAAATAAGCAAGCAAGCAAGCATATATTAAAGACATAAGCACAAAATGTTTATTTGTGGAAGAAAATCTAATGTACCTTGTTGATGACTTATACTATTTCTCCTGCAATTTTCTTAAAACTACATTCAGATATTGATTTGTTGCCATCTACTGGTTAAAATCATATTTCAATAATGTTATTTCACCTCAAATATTCACTACAGTCAAAAATATCTTAGCAGGGACTTCCCTGGTGGTCCAGTGGTTAAGAATCTGCCTTCCGGGCTTCCCTGGTCGCGCAGTGGTTGAGAGTCCGCCTGCCGATGCAGGGGACACGGGTTCGTGCCCCAGTCTGGGAAGATCCTACATGCTGCGGAGCGGCTAGGCCCATGAGCCACGGCCACTGAGCCTGCGCGTCCAGAGCCTGCGCTCCACAACGGGAGAGGCCACAACAGTGAGAGGCCCGCATATCGCAAAAAAAAAAAAAAAGAAAGAAAAGAAAGAAAGAATCTGCCTTCCAATGCAGGGGACATAGGTTTGATCGCTGGTAGGGGAACTAAGATCCCACATGCTGCAGGGCAACTAAGCCCATGCACCACAACTACTGAGCCCACATGCCACAACTAGAGAAACCCTCGTGCCACAACGAAAGATCCTGCATGCTGCAACGAAAGATCCCACGTGCTGCAACTAAGACCCAATGCAGCCAAATAAACAAATCAAAAAAATTTTTTTAAATCTTAGTAGTGTTCTTTGCAAACTTTTATAAAACTACTGTGATGAATTCAACTTTGGAGAAGTTTTTAAAGCTGTATCATGAGTTAATTGTATCTTGAGTTCTAACAATATCCTCACATAAAATTTTCATTCATGTGTTAAGACTGTTTTAAAACTAAAATACAATGGTAATTTGTGAGAACTATAAAAATCTTTATTTAATTAAAATACTTTCGGAATTCTTTTTCTTTAAAATTCAAATGTTTACCCACCCCTATTTTCTAGAATATTGGAGCTAAAGAATTCAGGATATTTCCACCTTTTTACCGCTGAGTTGTTAGAATAAGGATCCAAAAAAAAAAAATCCATATACCACATTTGTTTATTTTGCACTTTAAGTTACTTTTACTCTACAGCAGTCCCTCCCCTCTCCTTCTTCTCTTTTTTTCTTTGTTATTTTTTTCTCCTTCACTTTTTTTTTACACAATTATTGTTGAAAGAAAAAGCCAGTTGTCCCACTGCACTGCTTTTTAAAACCACCCTTTTAGCTACCCAGATTTAAAAAGCATAACAAACAAATGTTAACACATGGACTTATTTTTGGATCCCAATTCTAACAAATCAACTGTAAAATGACTAAGTACCTGTGGAAATGTGTATATAGATTGGGTTTTAGATGACAACAAAGAATTTTATTAATTCTGTTGGATATAATATGGCACTGTGATTATGCACAAGAAGATGTACAAATCTTGTAGACACCGCTATGAACTGAATTGTATCCCCTCTCCCCAGCCCAAAATTCATACACTGAAGTCTTAAACCAACAATGTGATAGTATTTGGAGATGGGGCCTTTGGTAAGTAATTAGGTTTAGATGACATTATGAGGGTAGGGCCCTTATGATGGGATTAGTGCCCTTATAAGAAGAAATATCAGAGAATTTAATTTACTCTCTCTCCAAGTGAGAACTCTGCCAGAAAGCTGTCTGCAAACCAGGAGGATGGCCCTCACAAGAACCCGACCTTGCTGGCAACATGATCTCAGACTTCTAGCCTCTGGAACTGTGAGAAAATAAATTTCTGCTGTTCATGCCACCCAGTCTATGGTATTTTCTTATGGCAGCCCATGCTGAAAGAGTCATGCATATGGAAGTATGTAGAAGTGAAATAATGTATCCTATATATGCTTTAAAACGTATTCACAAAAAGGGAAAAAAATAAAAGAAATGGAGCAAAACTAATAATTTTTTAATTTAGGTGACAGGTGCTGGGGATTTAATATGCTATTGGCTCAACTTCTAAGTTTCAAATTTCTCATAACTAAAAAAAAAAAACTTTAAAAAAGAAATAAGAAAATGCTTTTCAATGTAATTCCTACAACTGAAACCTGAAAATGCTTTAAGATAAACACAGTACTCATCTGAAATTATTATGAGGCAAAAATAAAAGTTGACTTGAAACTTTATCTTTGAATAAATTTGGGGAAAATTGTTACAGGATTTTTTTAAATAATCTGTCTCACCTAAGAGTCACAAGTTAAAAGCACTGACCTTAACTGTTCATGTTCTAATTATGTAACTTGTCCAAATTATTTACCTGCTTAAATGTCAATTACAAAAGAGAAATCATAATTTTGGTATTCTTTTGTAAACAGAGGTTTTCATTATTGTTGAAATACTTTTAAATTACTGATTTTTTTGTTTAGAAGTTAACTTTAACTCTTATTGATTATAATTTTCAAAATACATATTATTCTCAGATTTCAAGTAGACAACATAGTAATCTGAAAATAATAACCTTTGCTTCTTTCTAATTTGTATACGTTTTGTTTAGTTTTTATATCTGACTGCACCAACATTTACAGAATTAACACCAAGCAATAATGAGGGAGAACTGTCAACCAATCTAGTTCCTGATTTTAATGGGAATGGTAATATACATAACATTTACCATGATCAAGACTATCATTAAGACTGATTTTTTTTTTTTTTTTTTTTGCGGTACGCGGGCCTCTCACTGTTGTGGCCTCTCCCATTGCGGAGCACAGGCTCCGGACGCACAGGCTCAGCGGCCATGGCTCACGGGCCCAGCCACTTCGCGGCATGTGGGATCTTCTCGGACCGGGGCACGAACCCGCATCCCCTGCATCGACAGATGGACTCTCAACCACTGCGCCACCAGGGAAGCCCTGATTTTTTTTTTTTTAATGATTTTAAGGAAAGGTCTTTCTATTCCTATTTCCTATTTTACAAAGGGTTTTCAACAAAGACAGACATTCAAACTTGCTCCTTTGATCCATTTTTGCATTAATTAGTCATGGAAATCCTGTTCTCACACAAAGACCAATAAGTATAATTTTATCTTTTATGATAACTCTGGGTCATCATTATAAATAATATTTAATGTTCTGTGCTCAAAAAACATTCCCTCAGGAATTTTAAATACAGGTATACAGGGCCATTTTTTCTTTTAGTAAAGATCCCAGGCTAGGTTTGGCGTTGTTAGATGTCTGTTTCAATCACCTCCTTCATTCCACTAGCATTTACTGGTCATGTACTGTGATCTAGGTACTATGCACCAAGAATAGGAGAATATGATGAGATTAATAGACAGTTCTCATCTTCAAGAAGCTCACACCATCACATTGTGCTAAATACTGTAACAAAATGCTGAAGGAAGAAATATCATCAAACTGAGATTTCCAGAAAAATTCAGTAATAACTGAGTCTTGAATGCTGAGTGACACTGTTCATTCAAAGCAGGGCCCAAATAAAACATACACAAATTAGAAAGAAGCAAAGCTGATTATGTTCAGATGGTATATTTTCAAGGACTTCTGTGGCCCCTGAGAATACTACTAAAATACTGTTTGCTTTCTTCCACTGATGGTGCAATAATAATGGTGGGTAAAAGTGCTGGTGCCTTAGCAGGAATCAAAGCAATGATCCCTACCTGTACCAGTCAGTGTAGTGTATCTTAAAAAAAAAGGGGGGGGCGCTTTTCACTTAAGAAGGTCCTTAATGAGGAAGTAAAATTTATTTTTACTAATCTCCATGCTTATACTTTAAAAATTCTGTGTAACAAAATGCACATAAAAACTACTGCTGCCCACCAAAATACGATACCTCTCTCAAGAAAAAGCACTCGGACAACTGTCTGAGTTGTGAGCTGAACGAGCCACTTTTTTCATGAAACATCATTTTTACTTGAAAGAACATATATACAAATTATGCTTACTCAGACTTGGGTATATGGCAGACATTTTCTTAAAAATGAGTGAAGAGAACCTATCAATTAAACAAAAACAGATGAAAGTATTTGTTGCTGATGATAAAATTTAAGGTTGCAAGAGAATACTAGAAATCTATAAAACTTATACCTGCCACCCTAAGTGTGACCAGTCTCAATAATTAAACACTTTCTGATAAGATGTTAACAAGTGTTAATTTTGATTACTGTATGTGTCAACATTTGGAAGATCTGCATAACTCGGTAAGCTAATATTTTCCAAATGATATTACATAATCATGTATGGAGGGAAAAGTCATTTAAATTGCAAGAAAATCAACAGATTTTAAAGCAACAGTTATGTTAAAGTCCATCAATATGGGTTCAGATTCCACAATACAACCTTTCTTCTACCAACCTTTCTTCTAACATTTGCCAAGTTTTAGTGTAGTAATAAAAAATATCCACAATTATGTGAAAAGGCTATAAAAACACTGTTCTCCTAACAGTAAACCTATCCAAGGCCAGATTTCCTTCATATATACTTCAACGCAGCGGTCCCCAACCTTTTTGGCACCAGAGACGGTGCCTTCATGGAAGACAATTTTTCCACGGACGGGGTGGGGGGAGGGGGATGGTTCAGTCGGTAATGTGAGCAATGGTTCAGGAGGTAATGCAAGCAATGGGGAGCGCGATGGGGAACGGCAGATGCAGCTTTGTTCACTCCCCCGCCGCTCACCTCCTGCTGTGCCACCAGGTTCCTAAAAGGCCAAGGACCGGTAGTAGTCCTCAGCCCGGGGGTTGGGGACCCCTGCTTCAATGCAAACAGTACATCACAATAGACAGAACAAAGAAATAAATATGTGAATCCAACTGTCTTCTGTTAAGTCAGACATTTAAAGAATCTTACAAAAAATGTAAAGCAATGCCATTTTCTCAGTAAATGTTTGTTTTGGAAAAGTTATTTTTCATTTAAAAAATATGTTATTTATGTGACCATGATGTGATCATTTTAAATAACAATAAATTTACTTACAAATAATTTTTAACTTAAGTTAAATTTCTAATAAATATTGATAAATCTAATATAGTAAATATTGATAAGATATAACCAACATAAACAAAAGCTATTTGGTAGTCCTCCATGATTCTTAAGTGCATAAAGCGGTCCTGAGACAAAAATGTTTGAGAACTGCTGATACATAAGTTGAAGAAAAGAGTAATAAGAACATTTCAAATACAAGCTACAACATATAGAGAGCAGTTTTATCTTTCACTATAAATGGCATATGTACCCCCAGCCATCCCAGCCTACTCTACATTTTCCCACAATCTAATGTATAGCTACTAATCTATTATAAACTATGAAGAAAACAACCATGACAGTGTTTTTCCAGTGGCTTTCCTGTAATTAAAGGATATGAATTTTTATCAACAATTTTTAACAGCACAGGGGGTTTCTACTGAGATCACCTGCTAAACTTCTTTGAAATTCCAGATACTGTGATCCGCAAACAAGCAAAGCACAACCACTGCCCTCCTTTAAAAGGGCATAACAGATATTTTCAGAACTCATGTTATATTTTCAATACTAATTTCCCAACCATAAAACAAATCAAACAAACAAAACACCTTGATGTTAGTTAAAACTTTCTGGGAGGTGTTATAAAATATTGAATAAACATTCACACTGTGAACAGTACAAAGACAGTTATGTCTAAAAGAACAAAGTTAAAACTGTACTATATAATCTTAATAGACTAAATACTAACACTTTAAATACCAGTTTCCTACCAATGATGGAACTCCTTCCTAAAATGGAAGCTTCAAGTCTATCTTTTAAAACAAGATCCTTTAAGCACAGTAATTTACTTCTAATCTAAGTAAAGTTAAATAGTAAACGAAGCCTAACAAATGCCTTCTGCTTTAATTTCCCAAGAAATGTTCAACTGCCATTGAAAGGGATGCCCTGGAAGCTGGCACTGGCCATCTTTCTATTTTAATTAACAAGCTTACCAACTTCTACCTAACCTCATCCACTTTCCAAGACTGCAATTCCTCAAACTATATCTTGGCCTAAAACTCATCAGGCAATCACAAGATTAGCCATGTCCTAATCAATCTCCTTCTAAATATCCAGAAAGGCCATCTGCATCCAAGACAAGACACAGGAAAGACAACAAATGTCAGTTTTCATCATTCCCTCCATAGGATGAACCATGGACTTCTACAACCTCTGCCTGGTATTCAGTCTGAGACAGAGATGTTCATCCCTACAATTAAACATACTAAAACTATTCCAACCTATGAAGGAATAACAGTCTTTTAAAAATGGGAAATGAGAGGCTTTCTTGAATGTAAAACATTTCCTACTCTCTGGCTTACTAGTGTTAAAATTACTTCACTGTGTCAGTCATAGAAGTCTATAGCACCAAACACAGACCTAAGAAAATTTACTCAAAAGGGTTGGACAGGGCTTCCCTGGTGGCGCACTGGTTGAGAGTCCGCCTGCTGATGCAGGGGACATGGGTTCGTGCCCCGGTCCAGGAAGATCCCACATGCCGCGGAGGGGCTGGGCCCGTGAGCCATGGCCACTGAGCTTGCGCGTGCGGAGCATGTCCTCCACAACGGGAGAGGCCACAACAGCGAGAGGCCTGCATATCGCAAAACAAAAGATTGGACATTCTCAGATGACATTTTTTTTTTTCAGATGACATTTTTTTGTAGATCAGATTTATTCTCACAAAACAGCCCTCCACTGGTAGGAAAATCAAAGAAATGAAGACAAAGAAATATGATGTTAAAATCAGATAAGATAATATGTATGAAAAGTACATACTTATATATCAGTTTTCAAAGCAATTCTGGGCCCTTTGCAGATTTTATCTATGCTATTTGAGAGAAGAGGTAAACATCAATTTGTTATAACCAACTCCATTCAGAAAAAAGGGGAAGGAGAGTTGTTAGAAAGTTACAGGGAACCGCACAGGGTCTCCAGTCACCGGGCACAGGATGCAAATTCCAGGGAGGAAACTCCAGGTTTAGACTGCGTCCAGTGCCTATCTCTTGGCTAAGGCAAGATCCCCCCAGCTGCACTTCCACTAACACTCTCAATACTGTACGATTTTGCAAAATGAAATTAGGGTGCTCTTTTCATAGATGATGAAATGAATGATGAACAGCAAAGAAACAACACATGCCCATCAGGCAAGGTGAAGCTAACGGCATTTTGAAACACACTTGATTTTTATAACTGATATTCTGGAGATCCACAACCTTTGACATAATATAATAAAACCACACCAGGAAGATGTGACACAAGAGAAAGTAGACAACAGTTTAATTTCTTAATGATTCTCCATTTCTTCATTTATTTCTGACTGCCATGCAGACATGTAATTAGATATACCTTCTCAAACTAGTATAAAACACCCACACCAAATTATTTCTTTATCAAATTTTCCCTGGGGACTTCCCTGGTAGTCCAATGGTTAAGAATCCATCTTGCAATGCAGAGGATGCCAGTTGGATCCCTGGTTGGGGAACTAAGATCCCATACACGGGGCAAATGAGCCCGCGTGGCACAGCCAGAGAGCCCACGCACCACAACTACTGAGCCCGCCCACTCCGGAGCCCACACACCCGCTGCAACTAATGAGCCTGCACGCTCTGGAGCCCATGCACCACAACTAGAGAGAAGCCTCGTTCCGCAACAGAAGATCCCGCATGCGGCAACTAAGATCCAAAGCAGCAAATAAATAAATAAATAAATAAATACATATTTTTCTTAAAAATGTTCCCTAGGACTTCCCTGGTGGTGCAATGGATAAGACTCTACGCTCCCAACGCAGGGGGCCCGGGTTCAATGCCTGGTCAGGGAACCAGATACCACATGAATGCCGCAACTAAGACCCAGTGAAACCAAATAAATAAAATCAGTAAATAAATTTTGGGGCTTCCCTGGTGGCGCAGTGGTTGAGAGTCCGCCTGCCGATGCAGGGGACATGGGTTCGTGCCCAGGTACGGGAGGATTCCACATGCCGGGGAGTGGCTAGGCCCGTGGCCGCTGAGCCTGCGCGTCCCGAGCCTGTGCTCCACAGCACGAGAGGCCACAACAGTGAGAGGCCCACGTACCGCAAAAAAAAAAAAAAGGTCCCTGGACTCTAAGACATAATTAAATAATTTCTTTCCAGAGACTGTCTATTCTGAGCTTATTTAGAGTAAACAAAATACCTTCAGTTGCCAAAACAACTTGAAGAATGTGTGATATAGTATCACTCAATCACCGCCTGCCATAGATAAGTCCTCTAAACTTTCCATACATATCAAGTTAACCCTCACAGTAATCTCATGAAGTTAGAACAACCAATGGTTCTCAATCAGGGGTGATTTTTATATCCTGTCCGTCTCACCCCTACCCAGGGACATCTGGCAATGTCTGAAGACATTTTTCATTTGTCAGTCTGAGCAGCTGTGACTGGGATCTACACTGTCAAGGTTAAGAAACCCCATCTATAAGCATTCTCCATTTTACTGATGAAAACAAGTTCAGAGAGACTGAATGACTTTTGCTTAATTCATGTCACACAAGAAGTGGCAGGGACTTCCCTGGTGGTCCAACAGTTAAGACTTCGTGCTCCCAATGCAGGGGGCCCTGGTTCGATCCCTGATCGGGGAACTAAGATCCCACGTACTGCAACTAAACAGGCGCACCTCAGCTACTGAGCCCACACGCGGTAGAGCCCGCGCACCGCACTAGAGAAGCCCGTATGCCACAACAAAGACAGAGCACAGCTAAAATAAATAAATAAATAAAATGAAATAAATTAAAAAAAATAAAGTTAGTTAAAAAAAAAAGTGGCAGGGACTTCCCTGGTAGTCCAGTGGTGAAGAATCTGCCTTACGATGCAGGGAACGCAGATTCGATCCCTGGTCAGGGAACTAAGATCCAACATGCCGTGGGGCAACTAAGCCTGCGTGCCACAACTACTGAGCTCACGCACCTCAACTAGAGATCCTGGGTGCCGCACACTACAGAGCCCACGGGCCCTGGAACCTGTGCGCCATAACTAGAGAAGAGAAAACCTACACGCCACAACTAGAGAGAAGCCTGTGCACCACAACAAACAGCCCTCACGCCTCAACGAAGATTCCATGTGCCGCAACTAAGACCCAATGCAGCCAAAAATAAATAAAATAAAGATGTGCAAGACCAACACACTGAAAACTATAAAATGTTGCTGAAAGAAATTAAAGACAACCTAAATGAACACAGAATTATCAGGCTCATGGAGCAAACACTCAATATCATTAAAATGTCATTTGTCACAAATTTATTTATAGATTCAATGCAATCTCAATCAAAATAGGCATTTTTTGGTAGAAACTGACAAGGTGATCCTACAAGTCATATAAAAATACAAAGGACTGGGCTTCCCTGGTGGCGCAGTGGTTGAGAGTCCGCCTGCCGATGCAGGGGACACGGGTTCATGCTCCAGGCCGGGAAGATCCCACATGCCGCGGAGCGGCTGGGCCCGTGAGCCATGGCCAAAGGACTTAGAATAACCAAAAGAACTTAGAAAAACAACAAATTTTGAGGACTTACACCACCTGACTTCAAGTCATTATTAAATCTACAGTAATCAAGACAGTGTGACAAGACAGACAAATCAATAGAGTCCCAAAATAGAAACAGTCCACATATATGGTCAACTAATTTTCGACAAAGGTGCAAAAGCAATTCAGTGGAGAAAGAAAAATCTTTTCTACAAAAAGTGCTGGAAAAACTGGATAGTCATTTGTTTAAAAAAAAAAAAGAACTTTGATCCACAAAATTTATGTATTTGATGCACAAAAATTAGCTCAAAATGGAAAAAGTAAAAACTATAAAACATCTAGAAAAAAACATAAGAAGGCGATCTTTGTGAAATAGCATGTATATAAAAAGGAAATTTTGGGGCTCCCCTGGTGGCGCAGTGGTTGAGAGTCCACCTGCCGATGCAGGGGACACGGGTTCGTGCTCTGGTCCGGGAAGATCCCACATGCCGTGGAGCGGCTGGGCCCGTGAGCCATGGCCGCTGAACCTGCGTGTCCAGAGCCTGTGCTCCGCAATGGGAGAGGCCACAACAGTGAGAGGCCCGCGTACCACAAAAAAAAAAAAAAAAAAAAGGAAATTTTGGTAAACTGGACTTGATCAAAATTAAGAACTTCTGTTCTTCAAAACATGTCAGAAAATGGGGACTTCCCTGGTGGTACCATGGTTAAGAATCTGCCTGCCAATGCAGGGGACACAGGTTCAATCCCTAATCCAGGAAGATCTCACATGCCGTGGAGCAACTAACCCCATGCACCACAACTACTGAGCCTGCACTCTAGAGCCCGCAAGCCACAACTCCTGAAGCCCACGCACCTAGAGCCCGTGCTCCGCAACAAGAGAAGTCACCGCAAGGAGAAGCCTGCACACCGCAATGAAAAGTAGCCCCCACTCGCTGCAACTAGAGAAAGCCCGTGCGCAGCAACGAAGACCCAACGCAGCCAAAAATAAATTTTAAAAAAAAATTACATAAAAAAAAATGTCAGGGCTTCCCTGGTGGCGCAGTGGTTGAGAGTCCGCCTGCCAACGCAGGGGACGCGGGTTCGTGCCCCGGTCCGGGAGGATCCCACATGCTGCGGAGCGGCTGGGCCCGTGAGCCATGGCCGCTGAGTCTGTGCGTCCGGAGCCTGTGCTCCGCAACGGGAGGCCACAACAGTGAGAGGCCCACGTACCGCAACAAAAAGAAGGCAGAAAATGAAAAGACAAGCCACAGAATGGGAGAAAATATTTGTAAACCACATAACTGATTAAGGACTTGTACCCAGAATATATAAAAGAAGTCTCAAAGCTCAATAATAAGCAAACAACCCAATATATTTTTTTAATTGTTAAAAGATTTAACCAGACACTTCACCAAACAGGGAATTCCCTGGCGGTCCAGTGATTAGGACTCTGCGCTTTCACTGATGAGGGCCCAGGTTCAATCGCTGGTGGGGGAACTAAGATCCTGCAAACTGCACATCGCATCCCCCCCAACTCCCAAAAGACAGACACTTCACCAAAGACAATCTAGGGATGACAAATAAGAACATGAAAAGATGTTCAACAGCATTAGTCACCAGAAAATGAAAATTAACACCATGAGATGTCACCACATACCTGTTAGAATGCCAAAATATTAAAGGAGACTGGCCATGCCAAGTATTCACAGGGATATGGAGGAACTGGATGTCTTAAATAAGCTGGTGGGAAAAAACGGTAGAGGCTCTTGGGGAAATACTTGGCACTTTCTTAAAAACCTAAAGATACACCTATTATATGATCCAGTCATCACACATTTACCCAAGAGAAATGAAAGCATATGCCCACAGAAAGACCCATACACAAATGTTCACCACAGGTTCTTTATAAAAGCAAAAACTGAAAATAAATATCCATCAACAAATAACAAATATAAACAAACTGTGGTATATCCATACAATGGGATCCTACTCAGCAATAAAAAGGAATGAAATACGGATACACTCAACAAGATGGACAAATCTCAAAATAGGTATGCTGACTGAAAGAAACAAGACACAGCAGGATACATGCTGTATGGCTCCATTTACATAAATTTAGAAAATGCAAACTAATCTACATGATAGAAGATCAACAGGGACAGAAGGGAAGGATTACAACTTGGCAGAAAGAAACTTCTGCGGGGTATGGATATGTTTATAATTAAGACTGTAATGATGGTTTCACAGGTGTATACATACATCAAAAACCTAACAAATGGGGACTTTCCTGGTGGTCCAGCGGGTTAGGCTCTGAACTCCCAAAGCAGGGCGCCCGGGTTCAATCCCTGGTCGGGGAAGCAGATCCCACATGCATGCTGCAACTCAGAGTCGGCATGCCGCGACTAGGAAGTCCCCATACTGCAACTAAAAAGATCCTGCATGCCACAATGAAGATTCCATGTGCTGCAACTAAGACCTGGCACAGTCAAAATAAAATAAATAAATAACTTAAAAAAAATGTTTTAAAACCTATCAAATGTGTGCAGTTTATTGTATGTCCATTATACCTCAATAAAGTTGGCAAAAATCCTAAACAAAAAAAGAATGCAAATGGAAATACATACAGAAATCAAAATAGTACTGGGAGTAAGCGTTCATTTTCAATATCTTCATTTTTGAAATATGCCAACTAAAGAAAACATGTATCATTTTTTATCTCATGTCATTCCAAAAGGGTCTGCAGTAGTATATAATAAAAGTAGAATAATAAAACCATTAAGCAAGACAGTAAAACTGTAATCAATAAGATTTTAAGAGGTAACTGCAAAAGGAAAGCGAAGTCTTCTGTGAAACTTACTCCTTTCCTGAAGTAAAGCTAATCTTAATTTTGTTCATCAAAACATCAGGTAATATCACTCTGTATTCTCCAAAATTTAAGACAACTTATTTTATATTCTCTCATTTTTCATCCTCTTTATCCCATGTATCAGATTTGTTTCCAATTTCAAATTCTCTTTCAAATTCTTTCTTTTTCTGCTGCTGTTGCCTTAAGTCTGAAGTCTCACCAATTCAAATCATTTCTGGAATGAGAATGAATGCATATTAATTGCTATAACAGCCCCCTAGCTTACCTCACTGCCTCGAATTCCTCCTCATTCCAATGCATTCTGAATAATTCTTTTGGAAACTGCTTTCCCAGGGTCACTTTCCTGATGAAGAATCTCAAAATATTAGCTACCTTACTAACAAAAGTTGAAGCTCAAACAAGACCTCAAGACCTTCCACAACCTGCTCTCACCCCAGCCATGCTTGTATCCCACCTGTCATCACCTACCCTGGATTCCATGCAGTTGAGACTCAGGATCTCCGGGGGTGGGGTCAGGGAAGTGGTAGCCTGGATGAATCTCACACTAAGATTTAAAAACCTACTGGTGTAAGAGAGGGTCGTTACATAATAAATTCTCCCTCCCTCCCTGGCTGCACCTCCCAACACTTTCCCAGAAAGATGTTAAATCCTAGACATACCAAATTATCTGTGGAACCCATCTTGTTGCCTTCCCGCCTCCCTGCCTCCTCTCTAAGGGGAGTATCATTCTCCTCCCACACAGTTCCCACAAACCCTAACTATGGATCTGACCCGGATGGGTAAAAGCAGGTAAGCTTCAAGTAAACAGGAGAAAGGAGGGATAATGAGATGAAATACAGAAAAGTAGAGCATGGGGAAAGTGCAGACAGAGCCAAAACGAAGCAAGGGAACAAACTGCCGGGCTGGGGCCCAAATACAAATGACCTTTAAAAAAAAAAAAGTGTAACAAGTCAGCCTTTGCTAAGGAGCTGAAAAATAATTTCTCTAAGCTCAAACTTACTCTCAGGGCAGGATGTGTTCACAAGTTCATAAACAAAAGACTGTAGGAAAAAGTAAGAGGGACGCTTACAGTAGGTGGGTAGAAGCCTGTGAGGAGGCCTTGGACGCCAGATAAGCCTCCAAGGAGCTACTGCAAAATAGCAAACATGCATAAAATTTGTTATTATTAGGAAGAACACAATATTTTAGCAGTACCAGAGTCCAGAAAATCTGCAGAAATTTGCCTTCAGCTGTCAAGTTCACTACCAGAGCTTAGGCTCTCTGAAGGAAAAAACCCGTATTTATCTCTCATTTCATACACATTTCTTGACTCACCATAATGAGCGTATTTCCATTTTCGCCCTTAAGCACTGGTTATGAGTTTCCTACTTTTCAAAAAACTATACTTCTTAGCTTACAATGTCATATTCCTCCATCTTTCAGTAACATTCTCACCAGAGGCTGGCTAACTTTTTCTGCCAAAAGCCAGATAAATATTTCAGACTTTGTAAGCAAATGGTCTCTGTTGTAGCACAAAAGCACACAGATATGTAAACAAATGAATGTGACTGCTTCAATAAAACTTTACTTGTGGACACTGAAATGTGAATTTCATATAATTTCCATATGTCACAAAATTTTCTTTTGAATTTTTTTCAATCATTTAAAAACATAAAAACCATCTTACATGACAGGCCATTGCAAACACAGGCGGCAGGGCTGTATTTGGCCAGCCTGCTACAGTTTGCAGACTCCTGCTTACACCCTCTTAAAGGTTCAACAGTACAACCATTCCATTATTCCTTATTTCTACAGCACTACAATTAACTTTATTTGCAAGTCTTTTTGCTAAGCCCCAACTGTGTGATGGCCTCTAGGTAATGAACAATTAAGCATTCTTCTGACTGAACACATTCCGTTTCACCCAAATTCGCACTTTGGAAGAAATAAAAACAACTTGCTTATCTAGTTTCTGATTTAAAACACTGAAGGAAGGAAAAGGGGATTTTAAGTAATTGTGTAAATGGAACAAAGAACAATGACAACACATATTGATGTCAAGTGTTAAAAAGAGAGTCCATTATGATGAATCTCAATTGTCAGTCTTAATTTCTCTCCCACAGTTTCAAAGCCAAAAACTAAAATGTAGCTTTTGAGTTTGCTAATGAGATATTCTAAACTCATCTCACATTTTAAAGAAATGCACAAGACCAGACTAAAGAAATGAATAATATGACCAAGTATATTGCAACAAATGAGAAAATGCTATATATAAGGAAAAGACATTCTATTGTTTAACAATTAGAAGTTATAATGGAAATAACGTAGAAAATATTTGAAACAACATATCTTTTGAAGGATGAAAGCTTTTCTCACATTCATTCATACATATTTATTTTATGCATGAAGAAACTAATGTGTTTGGAACACAAAGTCAGGTAAGAAACAGGTGTCCAAAACAGAAATGGCCTGTGACCACATGGGCCTAAGTTCTCTATCTGCTCTGGCCAATAACACAGCCACTAGTTGCATGTGACTATTGACATTTTAATTAACTAATATTAAACAAAATTAAAACTTCAGTTCCTCAATCGAACTAGCCACACTTCAAGTGCTCAAGAGATTTCTTGTGGCTACCATATTGGACAAGACAGATAAAGAACATCTCCACCATCACCCACCACACAAAGTTTTGTTGGACAGAGTTGGTTTACAATACGTTACATACTTCCCTTTCTCCACTGACTGAAACATAAAAATGAAACTTAACTTCGCCCTTTCATCAAAAGGAAAGTGTAAAATGTTTACCACCTGCCACCTACCACATGGGAAGTACCATGTAAGTCTTTCTGTACAAGTATTTACTATATTAAGAGCTGAAAAAAACTTCTTCCTAGGATAACTCATACAGCAAAGTCATCATCTTGAATGCTTCTACCAGGGTTCTAAAACTTTTACAGCATTCTGGAAATGAGTATTTCATCAATAACTATTTCAACCTCCTTATTAGCTTTAAACCACCCTCAACTGTAACTTTAATATCATCAACTACAGTATTCTCATTGTCCCGTAAAGTGAAGAATTCTCAACATCACTCTGATTATCAAATGATTCTCTTTCAAGTGGAAAACAGCTCTTCCTTGTCACCTCTGACCTATGCCTAGAATACAGAAATCACTCCAATAATTGTTGCATGAAAGGTCAAAGAACTCTAAGTCTTTCTGGTATTGACAAAAACAACACAAAAGCCAGATTCCATTTCATAACTACTGGTATTAAAGAAGCTTTAAGTCTTTTTAAAAAAATTTTATTGGAGTATGGTTTATTTACAATGTTGTATTAGTTTCTGCTGTACAGCAAAGTGAATCATGCATACGTGTGTGTGTGTGTGTATCCACTTTTTTAGATTCTTTTCCAATAAAGGTCATTACAGAGTTATTGAGTAGCGTTCCCTGTGCTAAACAGTAGGTCCTTATTAGTTATCTATTATATATATAGTAGTGTGTATATGTCAATCCCAGTCTCCCAATTTATCTCTCCCTCCTCTTTCCCCCCTGGTAACGTTAAGTTTGTTTTCTACATCTGTGAGTCTATTTCTGTTTGTAAATAAGTTAATTTGTACCATTTTTTTAGATTCCACATATAAGCAATTTCATATGCTATCTGTCTTTCTCTGACTTTCTTCACTCAGTATGATAATCTCTAGGTCCATCCATGTTGCTGCAAATGGCATTATTTCATTCTTTTGTATGGCTGAGTAATACTCCATTGTATATATGTACTACACCTTCTTAATCCATTCCTTTGTCGATGGACATTTAGGTTGTTTCCATGTCTTGGCTATTGTAAACAGTGCAGCAATGAACACCAGGGTGCATGTATCCTTTCAGATTATGGTTTTCTCTGGATATATTCCCTGGAGTGGGACTGCTGGATCATATGGCAGTTCTATTTTTAGTTCTTTAAGGAACCTCCATACTGTTCTCCATAGTGATTACACCAATCAAGCAGCTTTAAGTCTTTGCTGCTCCTTATTTTTTATGGCACTTAGTTGACTGTAGGATTTAAGTGGCACCACACATTGGTGGACACAAATTTTCTGGTTCCTAAAAATCAAGGACTTAGGGGCTTCCCTGGTGGTGCAGTGGTTAAGAATCTGCCTGCCAATGCAGGGGACACGGGTTCAGGCCCTGGTCCAGGAAGATCCCACATGCCGTGGAGCAACTAAGCCCATGTGCCACAACTACTGAAGCCCATGCACCTAGAGCCCATGCTCCACAAGAGAGCACAAGAGAAGCCACTGCAATGAGAAGCCCATGCACCGCAACGAATAAGTAGCCCCTGCTCGCCGCAACTAGAGAAAGCCCGCGCACAGCAACAAAGACCCAACACAGCCAAAAATAAGTAAATAAAACTGATTAATTAAAAAAAATCAAGGACTTACTAAAAAGTGAAGTCTACAAGGGGAAAGAAAGTATTACACACTACCCCAGAACTATAAAATTAATCTAAAATTTTCAGTTACTTAGCTATGAAATAGAGTAGATTTAAAATAAATATATGTAAATACAATGGAATATTATTCAAACTTAATAAAGAAGGAAATCTTGTCACATGCTACAACGTGGATGAACCTTGAGGACATTATGCTAAGTGAAATAAGCCAGTCACAAAAAGACACATATTGCATGATCCCATTTATATAAAGTAGCTAAAGTTGTCAAACTCTTAGAAACAGAAAGTCAATGGTGATTGGTAAGGGTAGGGTGAGGAGAAGCTGCTGTTTAATGAGTAGAGAATTTCAGTTTTCTAAAATGAAAAAAAAAGTTCTAGAGTTGTATTACACGTGCTATAGTTATTAACACTACTGGACTGTCCACATAAAAAGGTTAAGATACGGCTTCCCTGGTGGTGCAGTTGTTGAGAGTCCACCTGCCGATGCTGGGGACACGGGTTCGTGCCCCGGTCCGGGAAGATCCCACATGCCACGGAGCGGCTGGGCCCAGTGAGCCATGGCTGCTGAGCCTGCGCATCTGGAGCCTGTGCTCCGCAATGGGAGAGGCCACAACAGTGAGAGGCCCGCGTACCGGGAGGGGGGAGGTTAAGACAATACATTTTTTATGCTGTGTTTTTTTACCACAATAAAAAAGTGAACATGTATGAACCACAGTTAACCCTTGAACAACGCAGGGGTTAGGGGCGCAGAGCCCTCCAAGTCTCAGCTACTGTAAATATGTAGTGCTGCTATAAACACTAGAGCACATGTATCTTCCTGAATTAATAGTTTTCATCTCTTCCAGATATATACCCAGGAGAGGGACTGCTGGATCATGTGGTAGCTCTGTTTTTAGTTTTTTAAGGAATCTCCATACTGTTTTCCTTAGCAGCTGCACCAATTTACATTCCCACCAACAGCATAGGAGGGTTCTCTTTCCTCCACACCCTCTCCAGCATTTATTACTCGTAGACTTTTTGATGATGGCCATTCTGACTAGTGTGAAGTGATAACTCATTGTGGTTTTGAGTTTCATTTCTCTAATAATTAGCAATGTTGAGTATCCTTTCATATGCCTACTGGCCATCTGTATGTCTTCTTGGGAGAAATGTCTATTTAAGTCTTTTGCCTATTTATTTTTTTTTTATTTGGATATTGAGTTGTATGAGCTGTCTGTATATTTTGGTCACACCAGTTGCAAATATTTTCCCCCTTTCTGTAGGTTATCTTTTTGTTTTGTTGATGGTTTCCTTTGCTGTTTTTAAGTTTGATAAGGTCCCATTTATTATTGCTTTTATTTCTTTTGCTTGGGAGATTGACCTAAGAAAACATTGCTATGATTTATGTCAGAGAATGCTTTGCCTATATTCTCTTCTTCGAGTTTTATGGTGTCATGTCCTATACTTAGGCCTTTAAACCATTTTGAGTTTATTTTTTGTGTATGGAGTGAGGGAGTGTTCTAATTTCACTGATTTACATGTAGCTGTCCAGCTTTCCCAACACCACTGGTCAAAGAGACTGTCTTTTCTCCGTTGTATATTCTTGCCTCCTCTTCCAAGATTAACTGGACCACAGCAGTGAGGCTGGGTTTATTTCTGGGCTCTCTATTCTGTTCCATTGATCTATATTGTCTGTTTTTGTGCCAATACCGCATTGTTTTGATTACTGTAGCTTTGGAGTGTAGTCTGAAGTCTGGAAGGATTATGCCTCCAGGTTTGATCTTTTCCCTCAGAATTCCTTTGGCAATTCTGGGTCTTTTGTGGTTCCATATAAATTTTAGGATTTTCCTTGTTCTGTAAAAAATGTTATGGGTAATCTGATAGGGATTGCGTTAAACCTGTAGATTGCTTTGGGTGATATGGCCATTTTTAACAATATTAATTCCTCCAATCCAAGAACATGGGATATCTTTCCATTTCTTTGAATCATCTTCAATTTCCTTTATCAATGATTTATAGCTTTCAACATATAGGTCTTTCACCTCCTTGGTTAAGTTTATTCCAAGGTTTTGGGGTGTTTTTTTTTTCTTTCTTTCTGGCATGATTTTAAACAAGTTTGTTTGTTTTACTTTCTCTTTCTGGTATTTCATTGTTAGTGTACAAAAACACAACAGATTTCTGTACATTAATCTTATATCCTGCTATCTTGCTGAATTCATTTATTAGTTCTAATTTTTGTGTGGAGATTTTAGGATTCTCTATATAGAGTAACTGTCACTTGCAAATAGTGACAGTCTGACCCATTCCCTTCCAATTTGAATACCTTTTGTTTCTTTTTCTTGTCTGACTGCTGTCGATAGGACTTCCAATATGACATTAAATAGAAGTAGTGAGAGGGACTTCCCTGGTGTCACAGTGGTTGAGAGTCCGCCTGCCGATGCAGGGGACGCGGGTTCGTGCCCCGGTCCGGGAAGATCCCATATGCCGCGGAGCGGCTGGGCCCGTGAGCCATGGCCGCTGAGCCTGTGCGTCCGGAGCCTGTGCTCCGCAACGGGAGAGGCCACAACAGCGAGAGGCCCGTGTACCACAAAAAAAAATAGTAATAAAATAAAGAATCCGCCTGCCAAGGCAGGATACATGGGTTCGAGCCCTAGTCCAGGAAGATCCCACATGCCGCAGAGCAACTAAGCCCGTGTGCCACAACTACTGAGCCTGCGGTCTAGAGCCCGTGAGCCACAACTGCTGAAGCCCGTGGCACCCTAGAGCCTGCACTCCGCAACAAGAGAAGCCACCACAATGAGAAGCCTGCTACACCACAACGAAGAGTAGCCCCCACTCACCGCAACGAGAGGAAGCCCGTGCACAGCAACGAAGATCCAACCCAGCCAATAAATAAATATTTAAAAAAAAAAGAAGTGGTGGGAGTGGGGATCCTTGTCTTGTTCCTGAATTTCGCAGAAAGGCTTTCAGCTTTTCATCTCAATCATATTTCTTACACATGACAGAAAACTGGCTCTAGAGCGAACGTGATATAAATTTTTCTAAAGAGAACATAAAACAAAACTGTTATGTATTAAATTATTTACAATCATCTCCAAAGAGATAACCATAATATTTTGCTGCTATTGAAACTTTCTTTTAACTCATATAAAATAAGCTATCTAAGACCTTCACAAAGACATTTTACTACAAATATACTTTAACAATACTGTATGTAGGTAGTGCCCATTTGTATTTTTCTACTAAAGCAAACAGCAGTGCAATAAATCTTGTCTCAGTCATTTTATCTTATTCATTTATTTATTTTTCAAAGTCAGTTTTGGGTTTTTTTTTTTTAATATTTATTTATTTTTGGCTGTGTTACACGCTCAGGGCATGTGGGATCTTCCTTGCAGCACGGGCTTAGTTGCTCCACAGGATGTGGGATCCTAGTTCCTCGACCAGGGATTGAACCCGCGTCCCCTGCACTGGAAGGCGGATTCTTAACCACTGGACCACCAGGTAAACCCCTCTCAGTCATTTTAAAAATTAAAAAATCAAATGGTTTTCATAATAGCACCTAGTAAAAAAAATGAAAATCCTAGTTTCTAATGAGTACAATGTTTCAATTTGGGTTAATGAAAAAGTTCTGGAGATGGATGGTGGTGATGATTGCACAACAATGCGAATGTACTTAATGCCACTGAACTGTATGTACAATTAAAAATGGTTACAATGGTTTATGATATATATATTTTACCATAATAAAATCTCAGGTTTCAATAAGAAGAGGTTATATGTATGTCATCTGCAATAGTTTATGAACCACTATTAAGAAAAGTCATATGTGATGATTTGCACAATTAATCCTAAGCCACCACTAACAAAGATATCTCAGAGGTCTCAATTATTCACTAAAGATAGAATTACATCACAACTGGAAATTTCCCTTGAAAAAGAAAGCTGAGAAAACCAAAACAGTTTCAAATTGGTCCATACAATGACATATATTAATGAGACTATAATCACTTGGCAAACGTACTTATTAGTAAGTCACAATATGTGGTACAGAATAGTTTGAAATATTTTCTAACCAAACTAGTTCCTTACAATCAGGTGATCTATTTTTCAAGAGTTTTATTTAAAGAAATATACTTGAGCTTGCCAAAAACACATGACGTAACATGTGAAACAGGGAGTAATAATAGCAGCATTAAACTATAATCATACTTTAATACCTTATATAATCAGGGATTCTTCATAAATATCCATGTGAAAGTCCTAGGGCCAAGTACTGGGTAAAGGCCAAGAAAGAGATAACAGAATGGACACAAGCAGAAAGAGAAGAGTATTAAAGTCACTATTTATTAAGTTAACGCCTGGCTTAGTATGTGCAAGCATCACGCTAAATATGTCACATGAATTCTCAATTAATGCTCACAGTAACCTTGTGGGATACTTTCATTAATCCTGTTCCACAAATGAGAAAACTGAGGCACCAATGGGTTAAATCAGGGGTCCCCTACCCCCGGGCCACAGACTGGTACCAGTCCGTGGCCTGTTAGGAACCAGGCTGCACAGCTGGAGGTGAGCGGCAGGCGAGGGAGCGAAGCTTCATCTGCATTTACAACCGCTCCCCAATGCTTGCATTACTGCCTAAGCTCAGCCTCCTGTCAGATCAGCGGTGGCAGAGCATGAACTCTACTGTGAACTGCGCATGCGAGGGATCTAGGTTGCTCGCTCCTTATGAGAATCTATCTAATGCCTGATGATCTGAGGTGGAGCTGAGGTGATGCTAGCTCTGCGGAGCGGCTGCAAACACAGATTATCATTAGCAGAGAGGTCTGACTGCACAGAGACCATAATAAATCAACTGCTTGCAGACTCATAATCAAAGCCCTATCAGTGAGTAGCAAGTGAAAACAAGCTCAGGGCTCCCAATGATTCTTCATTATGGTGAGTTGTATAATTATTTCATTACATGTTACAATGCAATAATAACAGAAAATAAAGTGCACAATAAATGTAATGCACTTCTATCATCGCAAAACCATCCCCCCACCCCCCCACACAGTTCCGCGGAAAAATTGTCTTCCATGAAACCAGTCCCTGGTGCCAAAAAGGTGGGGGACCACTGGGTTAAACAACATGCTCAAGATCACACAGTCACTAAGCAGCAGGACTGGGACACGAAGCCCACACCACTCTGAAGTGCACAGAGCCCATCTCAGGTGCTGTCTACTTGCTATCACCTTTAAGACACACTGTGCAGTAGACCGCAGTGTTATGACTCCTTGTTCCCTAGAGAGAACAACATTCAGGAAAGATAAACCACGTTCTCAGCGGACACGGCAGCAAGCTGGCTGGAACCCAAGTCTTCTGACTTCTCAGCCAGGGCCTTTCCTCTTCAGTGTACCTGACACGTGTGATAGTTTTAAAAATATGTTCATCACAAATTATTTAATACAACTCTCTTCAAAGGGCAGAACCTAACACTCCCCTCAGTAACTCACTTTTTTTTTCTGATACATTTTATTTTATTTATTTTTAACTGTGTTCCAGTTTCAAGTACCTCACTTCTAACAAATACAATGTGGCAGAAGTGACAGGTGTGAGACTTGCCAGAGTAGGTCATAAAAAGCACTGCAGCGTCCTCCTTGTTCTCTTGGCTCCTCACTCTGGATGAAGCCAGCTGACATGTTGTGAGGACACTCAAGGAGAGGTGCACACGGCAAGGAAGCAAGGCCTCCTGCCGCCAGCCATGTAAGCAAGCCCGCGTGGAAGCGGCTCCTGCAGCCCCAGCCCAACCTTCGAGTGACTGAAACCTGAGCCAGAGCAGCCCAGCTACGCTGCTTCTGAATGCCCAACCCTCAGCACAACTACGTGGCAATAAATGTTCGTTTTATTAAGGCACCGTGGTTTGTGGGGGTTTCTTTTTCAGCTTTAAGTATAACTGACAAAACTGTAAGATATTTAATGTGTACATCCCGGTAATTAAGCCACTATGTTTTAAGGCAATTTGTTACACAGTAATAATACAACCAGGAAGGAAAACAAGTATCTCACACGTGACCCACACCTTGCCATCAAAATAACAGTGAAACTCAACTATACTTCAATTTAAAAGAAACCTAACAGAAAAAAGTGTAGGTTCAGCAGGTCACCTGTCAAAAGAAGTTGTGGACTAAGGGGCAATTTCTCAGATTCAGTTTTGCCCTGTGTAATATGGTAGATGATAATTTTTTTCTTATTTTAAAAATCCTCCCCATTTTACAATAATCTTTCCATTACCTTACCTCTTAGAGTCACTATGAGGATTACATGGAAGAATGTGTCCAGCACTTGGCATGATGCCCAATATGCAGTGGAAGTTCGGTAAATACTCACTGTAACTAATCTTATTTCTTTAATCTGCCCTTCACTAGCAGCTTCCCTTAGACTTCTTAAAAATTCCCAATTCTCAGTAGGGAGCACCTCCATTACAAATCTAAGTTGTCCAAGAGTCTTTTTCACTGGTCTTCATTTACTTCACTTACTCCCCTGCTTTATCTAAAACTCATCCACAACTGTCCCCTCCTTTGGCTCCCAGAGAATGAATAATAACAGGGTCTCTTCTGGCCTCTACTGCTGCTGCTGCTCTCCCTGCCCCTTCGAAATGCAGGTTATCCTCAGAGGTCTCTCCTTGGTCCTCTCCTCTTCATTCTCATACCCTCAATGATGACTTTTGCAGATGCTCTCTGACTCCGAAACATATCACAGCCTCTACTTCTCATCTGAGTCACAGATCCCAATTTCCCCAGCTCAAGAGCCCCACGTGAATGTCTCACAAAAACCTCAAACTCAACAAAATCTGATTTTTTTGCATCTCCCCTTACTCCTCACTTTTTCCCCCTTCTTCCCATGCCCAGCCCTGCTTCTCCTCCTGTGTTAACAGACCAAAATCTGTGAAGTCAGAGGATGAGATGTCCAAAGTGTTATTAAAATCTTCCCCCTTCTGCTTTCAATAAATGTATGAGGCACTGTGTTAGGTGCCAGGGATACATGGCAAGCTGGACACACCGCCCACCAAGAGCTCACAGGCTAGCATGCTTCCAGTCAGCTGCTAAGCCCTAACGATTCCTCTGTGCAGACTTTTGTGTCCATCCCCGCCTTTCCATTCCTACCGCAGCCACCCCTCCTCTGGCACCTGGACCACCGTGATAATGTGGCCATGTTTCTCCCTTCAGTCTCTGCCCCCACCTCAACCCATCCTTCACAGAGCTGCCCATTCTCTTTCTCAAGCATGTGATCCTGCTATTCAGCCCCTCAAAAGTCTGCACTGGTTCCCACTGCTTACAGCGAAAGTCAGAATTCCCTCACATTACCTCGACGGCACTCCATGATTATTCCAGTCAAATCACCTTCTGCACCCTGCTATACACTCCACAGGTACACTGACATTTAGGACATCTCATTCTCCCCCTAACACTCGCGCCTGTTTACTAGCTATTCCCTCAGAATGTCATGGCGTCTATGAAAATTCCCTTGTGTAGCCATCCGAATTAACTGATCCTTCCCTTATTTTACACAGCACAATGCCTGTACCTCTATTTGCTATCAACCTCTTCCACTTTCTATCACTGTTAGTTGTTTACTTGCCTGTCTCTTTGAGTACGTCATAAATCCGACTGCCACATATTAACTTGGCAATCCTGATGAATCATTGCATTATCTAAGGTTTAACTTTCTCATCAGTAAAATGAAGGGTTAGATTAACTAATTGCTAAGTAACTCCCAACTCCAAAGTTCCATAAGGATGAGTCTTATTTATCTTTGAAAAAGGCAGAATAGCACAGCTCTAAGCTTGGTCTTGGTAGTCAGACAGGTGGTTCCTAATCCCAGCTCTACAACCTACCAGCTCTCAACAATGGGCCTGCTACTTAACATTTCTGGGCCTGTTTCTCATCTGTAAAATAGAGAATAATTAGAATTCTTACAGTTTAAAATTTTTTTTTTACTAACTGCTTTAGTCAGATATAATTCACAGATCACACAATTCACCTGTTTAAAATACACGACACAACGACTTTTGGTACATTCACGTAGCTGTACAACCATCACCACAATCAATTTTCACTACCCCAAAAAGAAACTCATATCCATCAACAATCACTCCCCGTTCCCCCCAGCCCTAGGCAATCACTATTTTACTTTCCATCTCTATGGATTTGCCTCTTCTAGGTATTTCATATCAGTGGAATAATATAATGTGGTCGTTTATCACTGGCTTCTTTCATTTAGCAAAATGTTTTCAAGGTAAACGTATGTTGTAGTAAGAACTTCAATTTATTGCTAAATAATATTCCATTGTGTGGATATACTACATTTTTTAAAAATTTATTTATCTATCTATTTATGGCTGTGTTGGGTCTTGGTTGCTGTGCGAGGGCTTTCTCCATCTGTGGTAAGCGGGGGCCACTCTTCATCGCGGTGCGCGGGCCTCTCACTATCGCGGCCTCTCTTGTTGTGGAGCACAGGCTCCAGACGCGCAGGCTCAGTAATTGTGGCTCATGGGCCTAGTTGCTCCGCGGCATGTGGGATCTTCCCAGACCAGGGCTCGAACCTGTGTCCCCTGCATTGGCGGGCAGACTCTCAACCACTGCGCCACCAGGGAAGCCCAGGATATACTACATTTTGTTTATCCCTTCAGATGGACATTCAGTTGTTTCCACCTGGCCATTAAGAATAATGCTGCTCTTTCAGTTTTAAGTAATAAGAAAATGCAACTCCACCTGGCTGAAGCAAAAAGCTAAAAGTCCAGCAGGCAGCCCTTGCTTCAGCACAGGTTTAAACATCATCATTAGGACTGATTTTTTCTCCATTTCTTGGCTACGCTCTGTTCTCTGCTCAGTTTTGGTGACAAAATGGCTTCAATGACTCCATTTCACATCCTCTCACAGTCATGCCAACAGGAGAAAGCAAAAGCCCTGGGGTTAGCTCTGTGTGGGCTGCCTCGCTGTGGCCCGAGAGTATAAAACACTAAGTGAAATAGGCTGTGATCTATCCTTGGGAAATGGGGAAGGGACACAAAGGATGTGAACCAAAAACAGATAAGAGATAAACACCACACAAAATTGAGGCCTCTTTCTGGGAGGATAAATGGATTCTGAACAGCTGAAAAATTTTAAAGCCCAATTTTTAAAAACAAAAAAATAAATAAATTTTAAATAATAAAAACCCAACTTAAGGTTGTGGTGAAAATGAAAAATAAATGCATATTAAGCATTTAGGAGAATGCTTAACACACAGTAAGTACTTAATAAATGTTAGCTGTTATATTAGCTATTATCTGTATTAGATGAACCACATGAAATTTGATGGAATTTGACATTTAAGAAAAAAAGCCAATTTCATATAGCCCCGTGTCATATATACTCAGCTTAAAATTAAGTCATGTTCAGCCTGCTCTTCCATAATGAAATGTAAAACTGCATCTCAACAGAAGGAATGAGGCTTATTTTCAAAATTTTTTAAACTTCAGTTTATAGAGTCAGAGGAATTTCTCTGCTCTTGTGGAAAATATGAGAGGCAAAGTATGGGAAAGAGAAGTCTCTGAGACCAGTATTCTGTAAAGCATTTCCTACACTAACAACAATACATACTGTGGTTCAGGCCTGACAGCCACCTTAATCCTTTATTAGCCAAAGCTCTCAACTCAGTCTATTAAGAATTCTTTTCATAGGAAAACATCACTTTGATTTCTTAATATAAGCTAACAGGAAACTAGCACTCCTTTAATAAAATGTAATTTTTCAATCTTGCCCAAAATACATTTATCTCATAAAACAAGGGTTACCAAATGGTTATTTCCCTCTTGGACAGTCTAAACATGATTAAAAAATAATTTTTAAAACTACTACCAGGATCACCTATTCCTTTTATCACGTCTTAGTCTCCTCCCTGTCCCCTTGGTCTAGTTTCAAATTATAGACCTAGATAGAGATCACCTGTTATGAACAATGAATACTTTCTTCATGATTTCTATATCTGATGGTAATTTTGTTGCTCTAATTCACTGTGAGGGCCTATGCTTACACAACATTATCTCCTATCAATATTAGATCATAAGCCCTTCCTTCCTTATTCCTGATCAACAGTAAAGTCTCTGCTCTGCCCCAAAAAATAAATAAATAAATAACTACAGCAGTTATTACTGAGAAAAATAAAGATTTAAGCTGGCTAAAATAACTGAAAACATATTCATGTTTAGATGCTTAAGAAAATTTTATAATTCCAGTTTTCCTTTTTGCCTATTATAAAAATTCCTAAAATACAACTGAAGCACCATAAAATAACTAATAGCTGCCACTTACCATTTACTATGTACCACACACATATTACTTTATTTAATCCTTACATTTATTCTCTGAGAGGTATGATTAGCTCTATTTTAAGGAAAAAAAATTGAGACTTAGAAAAATTAAATAATTTATCCAACCCCACTGAGAAAAGTGATGCCTTCAAAACTTGAACCCTGGTCAGCTGCCTCTGACAACAATATCAGCCTCAGCAAAGAATATTCAAAGACTGATCAAACTTTAGGAAAAGGGGAAACTATTACTTCTTCTCAGCTAAGTTGGGGAAGTGAGATAGCCTTTGCCTACACCAAGTAAGAGGATTCAAACGTTAAGAGTAAAATTATACAGCTCAGGATCCTCTGAAAGGTAAATGTATCCTCGAGTGTCCCTCAACTTGATCGCAATGACACTGCAGGTAGTGAGCATCAGTGGAGCCAAGGGGAAGAGAAGAACAGTTCTACTATTACGGTTATACGTACAGGGTGCTGATGACTACAAAAGGATATGGAAAGCCTCAGCCTTGTAGCTACTGAAAAACAAAAACGAGTTTTTAAAGCTAAGATAGAAAACACAGTTAAACCTTTTTTTAAAAAACTGTCTTACTGTATACTAAAAGTGCCTACATAAAGCAACTTCTATCTCACTCCTACCATACATGCACATGATAAAACAGTCCAGGCCCTTGTGACATATTAAAAGTAGTCTCGGGCTTCCCTGGTGGCGCAGTGGTTGAGAACCTGCCTGCTAATGCAGGGGACATGGGTTTGAGCCCTGGTCTGGAAAGATCCCACATGCCGTGGAGCAACTAGGCCTGTGAGCCACAACTACTGAGCCTGCGCGTCTGGAGCCTGTGCTCCACAACAAGAGAGGCCGCGACAGTGAGAGGCCCACGCACCGTGATGAAGAGTGGCCCCTGCTTGTCACAACTAGAGAAAGCCCTCGCACAGAAACGAAGACCCAACACAGCCAAAAATTAATTAATTAATTAAAGGAAAAAAGTAACAAATGTTCAAGTACAATTGGTGTCTTAAAAAGAAAAAGCAGTCTCCATTCAGAGAAAGAGAATATATTTTCTTTCTTTTCTTTTTTTTAAATTTATTTTTATTTTTGGCTGCATTGGGTCTTCGTTGCTGTGTGGGCTTTCACTAGTTGCAGTGAGTGGGGGCTTCTCACTGCGGTGGCTTCTCTTGTTGCAGAGCATGGGCTCCAGGTATGCGGGCTTCAGTAGTTGTGGCACGTAGGCTCAGCAGTTGTGGCTCACAGGCTTAGCTGCTCTGAGGCATGTGGGATCTTCCCAGACCAGGGATCGAACCCATGTCCTCTGCACTGGCAGGCAGATTCTTAACCACTGCGCCACCAGGGAAGTCCCAAGAGAATATATTTTCGCCTTTCTTTTTCTGACAGTAAAGGGAGGAATTTAAAGATAAAAATTTAGAAGTAAGGTTCTTGGCTTCCCTGGTGGCACAGTGGTTAAGAATCTGCCTGCCAATGCAGAGGAGACGGGTTCGAGCCCTGGTCCGGGAAGATCCCACATGCCGCGAAGCAACTAGGCCCGTGTGCCGCAACTACTGAGCCCGCAAGCCACAACTAGTGAAGCCCACATGCCTAGGGCCCGTGCTCCACAACAAGAGAAGTCACTGCAATGAGAAGCCCATGCACCACAATGAGTAGTCGTCCCCGCTCGCAACGACTAGAGAAAGCTCATGTGCAGCAACAAAGACCCAACGCAGCCAAAAATAAAATAAATGAAATAAATAAAATTATTTTTAAAATTAAATAAATAAAATAAAAATAAGGTTCTTGGGAATTTCCTGGCGGTCCAGTGATTAGGATTCCGTGCTTCCACTGCAGGGGGCCGAGTGGCAAGGTCAAAAAATTAAAATTAAAAATTAAAAACAAATAAACAAAAAAACCCCACAACTCAAGAATGACCTTTGGCTCCCACTGAATTGCCTTCTTCCCACTTTCTGGACAAATCCTGAGTTTCCCTGCTGACTTCTCTCAACCAATCCCAGTCAGGCAGTCCCCCAACCTAAGAGACCGTTGATAAAACAAAAAGTGCCTCAAGTGCTTTGAAACCCCACGCATTCATGCGTAATCTGCTTTAACAAATCTGTAAAGTCATGTATTTTCTGCCTCTAGGAAGGTATGAAACAAAGGAACTTTGGATCACAAAATGTTCATCACCTTCTGTGGTGATAAAACTTCCAGATGACCCCACAGTTGAAACACTGCCATAGCATTTAACAAACTAATAAAAACAAAACAAAAAAAGGTTCTTGCAATAATCTCTTTAGGGGCTAAAAACTTTACCTTCTGTTTAGTCCCAGAATGGCTTGCTTTCTGCAGACTAAATGGTAGTTTCAAAAGCCAGTGAATCAGAATCCAGGACTCTAAACCAGCACTGTAAACTGGCTCAGGAACTAAAAGATAATTGACTGTAATCAAGTAACTGCTTCTTCAGTCACCCTCACTGCTCCTTCACTGGAACTTCTCTACTGAGAGAGAAAAAGAGAAATAAAGGCCTGAAGAATTTTAAGCTCTGTTCCAAGAAGCTGCCTTGGGAAGCACTACAGTGGATGAGGGAAAGACCAGGTGGTTAGGACCAAGCCCTCACCTGCCAATTCTCCCAGAATAGAGCCACTTTTTCCTCTTTACATATAATAGAGTTCTATGTAAAATTTTATTTAAAAAGCATTCTGCAGGAATTCCCTGGTGGTCCAGTGATTAGGCCTCTGTGCTTTCACTGCCAAGGGCCCAGGTTCAATCCCTGGTGGGGGTGGGAATAAAAGCATTTTGCTACTACAAAGCAAGAGTGAAAAACACTTGTTCAGGTGCTCTCTAAAGTCCTGGCTACTTCACTGCATTCTCAGATTCACAGCCTTATGCAATAAATTTCAGGTGTGAAAGACACAGTCAATTTTATATCAGTGCTGCAATTAATGTTCAGTTACATCCCATTTTAGGATAAAACACATCACGCATGCACCCCCCACCAAAAAAAACTTTCAACGGGATATTCTAAAAATAAAAATAATCAATAGGATAAGATTCCCTGTGTAAGTGGTGGCAACAGCTGACTGACAGCAGAAACAATAGCAGCAAGCTGTGTTCCGTGGATGTCAGAAGCAGCAACAGCACCTGCCAACCAATGCAAGCAGCCAGGCACAGGAGTCCCAAGAGCCAGGCAGTGCTTTTCAGTGCACTGTCTTATCTCTTCCACATCTCAAACTTCTGTTTCCTGGGGTTACAGAGGTATCCCTGGGGTGCAGTCTGTCTTTACTCCTTCTCCCACCCTGCCTAGTTCACACAATCATCTCGGGGCACATCTACTACACTGAGGTACCACAGGGGACGTGACACCCACACACCATGCTCAGCTAAGGTGAGTAACAGTCTTGTGTGTCACAACCAAATTTAAAGCCATCAATAATCTCATCCACATGTTCCCTTTTGTCCCTATCCTTTTAGGCTCCACATTCTAAGACCCTAACTAGAGAATTCTAATGCTTAAAAATACTTACATTAAGAATATGTCCAAGAATTAGCTGAAATAAATGCACTCTGGAATTGATAGGCCAATTATTAATTTTAAACTTATCAGCAAAGCAGTTTGACTATAAAGATATTCAATGTGGAAGTGAATTCAAACACCAGGAACAAAACATTACATTTTGTAGGATTTATCCAGTAAGGCTAAGAACTCAGCATAAAGTATCATATATGCCCAAGTATAAACCATGGTCTTTTCCCAAAAATTATCCTGCAAAAAAGAAGTAGTTCCCTTAGATTCTAGTCCTTATAAAGCCTTTATAATGATAGACTGCTCTCTCAAGTACCTTATTTTTAACATAATAAGGCAAAAAAAAAAATCTTCAAAAGGAAATGAACAATCAGGATTACAGTAATGCTAGGCTTGATGGCAGAGGGTAATAGAATGACCATTCCTAGAGGACCCTGACTCGGAGGAGTCTTGGTGAGACCTAGAAGAGAGGGGAGGAGGGATGAAACACTCTTCACTGACTGACGATTGATTAGGGAACTGTCCGAAATCACTTTAATCAATACTAATTTAGGAGACATCAACCCAATAAAATTAATTTTAAAAGAGGCAAATAGGGCTTCCCTGGTGGCGCAGTGGTTGAGAGTCCGCCTGCCGATGCAGGGGACAAGGGTTCGTGCCCTGGTCTGGGAAGATCCCACATGCCACGGAGTGGCTGGGCCCATGAGCCATGGTTGCTGAGCCTGCGCGTCCGGAGCCGGTGCTCCGCAACGGGAGAGGCCACAACAGTAAGAGGCCCGCGTACCGCAAAAAAAAAAGAGGCAAATAATTTCAACACATTTTTGGAATTATTCCTCCTCATTAATGCTGTACACAGCCTTTTAAAAAGCAAGTCAAGGGCTTCCCTGGTGGCGCAGTGGTTGAGAATCCGCCTGTCAATGCAGGGGACATGGATTTGAGCCCTGGTCCGGGAAGATCCCACATGCCGCGGAGCAACTAAGCGCCTGTGCCACAACTACTGAAGCCTGCGCTCTATAGCCCGTGAGCCACAACTACTGAAGCGGGCGTGCCTGGAGCCCGTGCTCCACAACGAGAGAAGCCACTGCAATGAGAAGCCCGCGCACCGCAATGAAGAGTAGCCCCCCCTCGCCGCAACTAGAGAAAGCCCGCGTGCAGCAACGAAGACCCCATGCAGCCAAAAATAAATAAATAAATTTATAAAAAAAGAAACTAAATATCATAACTAAACATTTGACTACTCCATCTATATCTCTAAAATTTATACTTTCAAGTTGTATAGAATTTTAAATTTTTCATTGGGGAGTTAGGGGACTTACAACCAAGGCTCTCTTATATTTGGGTACACAAAGTATCTGATAATACAAACTCAATGTGAAATGTTCCCCTGGAGACATACACAACGGAATAGAGCACGCCCGCCAAAACAAAGGAAAGAAAGAAAAAAGACCTGCTAATAGCCAGCCATACAAATCACTCTAAGGCCACCAGCCTAGATTAGACCGTACCACCTTTAACCTTGGCTGACAGCGCTCCTGGAATCAAGGCAGGGTACAAGCTTAAAAACCTGGCAACTGCAGGTAATAACTTTTCTTTCTTTGAAAATAGAACACAAGATTTGGTGGTAAAAATCTGGGGACCTGTTAGACCTTTGATACAAACACAGAGCAAGACAAAAATCTCTTTAATTCTTAGTCATCAACACAAAAAATACTTTATCTACCTGGACCAGATGACGAGACAAAGATACGTAATTTCTTTACAAACTGTCAAGTTTAAAAAAAGAAAGAGGGAGGGAGGGAAGAAATACTAACCCCTGAAATATAAAGGCCATCAATGATGAACTAAATTTAAAAATCTAATGAACTCTTCTCAAATCTTATTCTCCTTAAACTTCCCTATCCCATATATTGCTATTTACCCTCTTTAAGCTGATCTTTAGCTTCCCTTCTCTTATTCTGTCCAATGGCACTCTCCAAGTTTCAGGCTCCAGCCCTCTTCTCTCCTCCCCCTTCTCTTCAGTAAGCTGATCTTGCCGTCCTAATTGTCCTCAAAGGTGTATTCTACTCCCAGCCTCCCACCTCCAAACCAACTCTCCTTATCCTCCTTTAGGATATCTGTCACTTCAAATACAGTGTGCCTAAAACAAAATCTCTATCCCATCTCCAACCAACTTCTCCCAACTTTCTTAGTCTTCATTAAGTGTAACATTTTCAGTAAAACTGCCATTGTTTTTATTGCTTTCCTGTTCATGTCCCATAATTAGTTAGTTCTAGCCCTGCTGACTCTTCTTTAAAAGAACTTTTCAAAATTGGAAGTCTTAAACAGGTTCACTGTCTTTGACTCAATATTTCCATTTCTAGGATTCCACATAATCTGAGAAAATCTGAAATGCAGACAAAGATATTCGCTGAAGTATTATAATGCCTGAAACAGTAAACATGTTTCCAGCAATAAAGAAATATTTAAACAAATTAATCAGTTAAGTAAATTAGAATATTACTCAGTCACTAATAATTGGTTATGAGAAAAAAATTTTTAACTTCTTTTTAAAAAATATTTATTTATTTGCCACACCACACGGCATGTGGGATCTTAGCTCCCGGACCAGGGATCAAACCCAAGACCCCTGCATTGGAAGCCCAAAATCTTAACCACTGGACCGCTAGGGAAGTCCCGGTTATGAGAAAATTTTAAGGACATTAAAAATGTTAATGACAAAATGTTAAATAAGGAAAGCAGCATACAAAATCATACATGAGATGATTAAGTAACAAAAAACACAGGGATGAAAAAAAGACTAGAAGGAAAAATAACAAAATATTAATAATGTCCCATTTGTATCGTGCTGGATGGTGACAATGTGAGTCATTTTTGTTTTCTTCTTCTTTTTTTTTTTTTTGGCCTGGCCACAAGGGATCTTAGTTCCCCAACCAGGGATTGAACCCAGGGCCCAGGTACTGAAAACACCAAGTCATACCCACTGGACCACCAGGAAATCCCTTTGTTTTCTTCTTTACATATTTCTATAGTTTCCAGATATGGTACATAATATTTTAAAAATCAGGAAAAAAGGGGACGTCCCTGGTGGTGCAGTGGTTGAGACTCTGCGCTTCCAATGCAGGGGGCCTGGGTTTGATCCCTAGTCAGGGAACTAGATCCCACGTGCTGCAACTAAGAGTTCACATGCCACAAGTGAGGAGCACGCTGGCTGCAACTAAGGAGCTGGCAACCCATAAGTAAGGAGCCGGCCTGCTGCAACTAAGACCCAGCGCAAATAAATAAATAAATCTACATTAAAAAAATAAATAAAATCAGAAAAAAGGTAATTTTTTAAATTTTTTTAAATTTTTAAATGTTTCCAATTCAAGACTTGTCAGGTCTCCCTAAATTAATCCTCAAAGTCAATATTATTTTAAACTAAATAGCAAAAATAAACTGGAGAAGGAACTCAGAAATATAATCTTAATAGTATGTAAGAAATGCCCAAAAAATTCTGAAAACAAGAGTGACAAGGTGGGGGGGAAAAAAAAAGAGTGACAAGGTGTATATAGGAGATGTGGGAGAGCCCTTGCCCTACCAAAACCTAAAACGTACTCAGAACTACAGTAAATAAAAAAATAGGGAACTAAAGCAGAAACAGAGTAATCAACACCTCAATACTCATACATGGAGAGATGCAATAGCATTGGGGTGACCAGCCAAATCATTTAGAAAAAATAAGACAGCAATAACCAAAGCCTAATAACCACAGCCAACCTTTACTGCACACTTACCACGGGTCCAAAACCTTGGGGCCAGATGTCACTGCATTTCAGTTTCTTGGGTTTTCCAAAGACAGTATGATATTGGTGCCTATTTCATGTACTATGTAAGACTGCAGCAAGGTCTAGGAGCATGTTTTTAAAACATGCAGCCTACAGTCTTCCTGTTCTCAGAGGAAGAAGAGATCCCCCTTCCGTACAATACAAACCTGTGCTCTGATCACATCCCCTCCTGTCAACTCAGGGCGTTTGCTCCAAATTCCCCTTCTTGTCAGTATTTTCAACCTCTCCCTTTCTACTAGCTCCTTGCCATTCGCTTACATTTGAGAGGGAAAAAAACACTCCTCAGGAACCACTCCCTTGCTACCTTTTCTCCTTTACACAAAGAAAGCTTATTCAATTAGTAACCTTTTAAAAAGAAAAAACAAAAAGACTACAGTGTCATCCCATTCACTCATAGGGCTGCAGGCTCCCTGTGGCCAAAAGCACTGTGCTGAGACTACTCCAGGTGTGGGCTCTAATGACTTCCTAACTGCCAAAGTCAAAGGCCACCATCAGGGTTCATCTCACTTGAATTATTTTGCAGACTGTGCTCTTCCCTTCTTGAAATGCCCTTGGTTTCTGTGAATCAACTTTCTCCTGATTCTCCTATCCCTCTGGCTCCTCCTTTACCCTACCTATGGCTTTCTTCTCTTCACATTCAACACCTTCAGCCAGCTGCCACCAACACTATACCCAACAACTCCCATTTGCATTTCTAACCAGAGCTCTTCCCAGCGCTCTAGCGGTTAACACTCACCAATGTCTCTAACTGGAAGTGAACCACACACCTGTAACTGCCTAACAAAAGCCATCATTAGCTTTTCCCAAAGCTGCTGTGCATTCTTTACCTTGAGGAATGGCAACACCATCCACAAATTTAGCTAATTCAGAAACCTGGGATTCATCCTAGACCCCTCCCACTCTCCTCCCACATTAAATTGGACACCAAATGCAGTGAATTCTACCCCCTTAATACCCATCAGTCACCTGAAGCTGGATCTCTTTCCTCTAAGCCATTCTCTACACAGCAGATAGAGTAACCTTTCTAAACATCTCAATCTGTACCCACAGCAATGAGCCCCACTCAATGCTCACCACATCCTGCACCCCAGCCACACTTCCCTGCTTGACATTCCGAGAACACAATCATGCCACTTACACCTCCACATGTTTACGCCAACTGCAGCGTTGCTTTTGCTTGGAAGGCCCTCACCCTGCCACCTATTTACTTGGGAAATTATTATTGGCTCTTCAAGATCCAGTTTAACACAACTCTGTGAATCTACTAAAACCTATTGAACTGTACACTTTAAGTAGATGAACTGTATGGTATGTAAATTATATCTCAACAAAACTCATAATTTTCTGTGAGAAAAAAGACTTACCATCCGATTTTTTAAAAATAGGCAAAAGACAAAACAGGTACTTCACAAAATAAAAAATTTCAAATGACCAATAGACATACGAAAAGATCTTCGAAACCATCACTCAGGCAAATGCAAATTAAAACCACAGTAAGGTATCAGTACATATCCAGAAGAGCTAAAATTAAAAAGAATGACATGATCAAGTATTACAAAGATGCGGAACAATCGAAACTTCATACACTGCAGGTGGGAGTGTAAAGCAGTTCAATCAAAACTATTTCATAATATAACTGGGAAAAAAATCTCTGCAATTACTACTAAGACTAAGCATACACCTCTTCTATAACCTAGCAATCCCACTGCTAGAGTATATCCCCAAGAGAAATAAGTGCTAATGTCCACAAAAGGACATGTACAAGAATGCTAACAGGGGGCTTCCCTGGTGGCGCAGTGGTTGAGAGTCCGCCTGCCGATGCAGGGGACACGAGTTCGTGCCCCGGTCCGGGAAGATCTCACATGCCGCAGAGTGGCTGCACCCGTGAGCCATGGCCGCTGAGTCTGCGCGTCTGGAGCCTGTGCTCCACAATGGGAGAGGCCACAGCAGTGAGAGGCCCGCGTACCGCAAAAGCAAAACAAACAAACAAAAACAAAAAAAAGAATGCTAACAGGGACTTCCTTGGTGGTGCAGTGGTTAAGAATCCACCTGCCAAGGCAGGGGACACGGGTTAGAGCCCTGGTCCCAGAAGATCCACACGCCGCGGAGAAACAAAGCCCGTGCGCCACAACTACTGAAGCCCACGCGCCTAGAGCCCGCGAGCCACAACCACTGAAGCCCGCGCACCTAGAGCTCGTGCTTCGCAACAACAAAAGCCACCGCACCACAACGAAGTGTAGCTTCCGCTAGCCGCAACTAGAAAAAGCCCGCGCACAGCAACAAAGACCCAATGCAGCCAAAAATAAAGTAAAATAAATTTTAAAAAAGATTTTTTTTAAAAAAAGGTGTTAAAAAAGTAATTTATAACCAAAAAGTGTAAAGAACCCAAATGTCCATCAATGAATGGGTAACTACAACACAGTAATATCAACACAATGAAATGTTACTTGGCAATATAAAGGAATGAAGTACCAATACATACTACAACATGGATGAACCTTGAAAGCATTATGCTAAGAGAAAGAAACCAGACAGAAGATCATATGCTGTATGATTCCATTTATAGGAAACATCCAGAATAGATAAGTTTATAGAAAGAGAAAATAAATTAATGAATGCTGGGGTCAAGGGAGAATGGGGAATGACAAGCAAGTACAGTGTTTTTTTGGGGGGGGTGATGAAAATATTCTGGAATTAGATAACAGTTGCACAACTTTGTGAATATACTAAAAAAACAGCAAGTTACACACTTTAAAAACTAAATTCGTAAAAAACCAATTTTACCGTATGTGAATTATGTTTCAAGAAAAAAGTTACATGTGAGGAAAAAAAATCAATAAAAACCAAAAAAATTCTTTAAAACATTTTATACATATGCACAGGCCCCAAAGCAAAAATCTATCCCAAGCCATGTGATTTAGCTAATTCTTAAGAATTAGGTCTTCCCTGCTAGTTCTTCCCTGCTGCCTGTTACAAAGCAGCACAATTAATAATTAGCAAACTAAACTCACTGGAACAATCTGACAAGCTAACAATCTCAGTTCAGAAATCATAATCTTATTTCTGACAACTACAAATTCTAGTGTTCTAAAAAGGCTGCCTATAGGAACTGGCGCAATTCACAAAAGCTCACAGAATTGAACTGAATTAAAATGAATGAAGTGCCACTTGCACATACAAGCATATGACAAAAGTAGATCATATTACATCAAGCCAGGCCCATGTAGTCACATAATGCAAGTCTGCCAGTCATTATATTAATATAGTTTAAAATTAGATCTATTACTCTCTTTCCTCCTCTGGAGAATTAATCAAAAAGCAAAAACACTGGGCATCAGGAGACCTGAATTCTGGTCCAAACTAAGCTAGTTGTGTGACCTTACCCTCTATTAGAGCTGTCTGTAAAATGAGGAATACCTCCGAGGCTACGAGTCTCCTGAAGTCCCTCTACCATCACCTCTCCCCCGTGCCACTCTGTGCACCCAGAGTCAAGTCATCATGGTTTCCCCACGTACTATGGAAGGCCAGCTCTCGGTTTCTACTTCTCCCACCCGCTATAATCCATTCTCTACATTGACAGCCAGTACTCTTTTCAAAACAGGAATCAGATCCTGCCACTCCCATCCATATGCCTCCCAGGTGCCTACAAGGCCAGGCCCTACCCGTTCTGACTCCTCCCCCCTCACCATCCTCTTGGGTAGCACTCTAGCCACTCTGACCTTTGGGTTCCTCCAACATTCCTAGCCCATTCCTCTCCAGGGCCTTTGCCACACTCCCATCTCCTCCGCCTTATTCTAACTTCCGTTCAAATGTCACCTCCTCAGAGAACTGAGTGTGGATTCTGGTCCCAGCCTGCTTAGATTCAACTTAATAGCTGGACATGTTACTCACTCATGCTGTACCCCCGTTTCATCTGTAAAGTGGTAACAACAGTGCCTACCTCACAGAATTATCAAAAGGGATAAACGCATGTAAAGCAAGCAGCAAATAGACTGGCACGGTTTTCAAATGTCATCTATCACTATACTTAAGGCACCCCATCTTCATTTTCTCCCTCTCCCTGAGCACTGTCTGGAACTGCCTTCTTTGTCATTCGCTTTAGGGTTCCAAAACCCCCATAGAATGTAAGCTTCGTGAGGCGCTTGCCTTGCCTTGTTCAAAGCTCTACCACCATTTCCCAGGAAAGGCATGCACACACTTGTTGAATATATGAATAAATCAATCACATCAAGGATTCCTTTAAAATAATACTGGCTTGATTCAAAGAATTAAGTGAAAAACTGCCTCAAACAGTTATGTAATGGGGCTGGTCTCCTCCTGGTCCTTGCAGACTGACCAGTTCATTTAGTCACTGGCTGAGGCGTTTCTGTCAAATCTAGTCACATAACTACAACAGACAACGAAAAAAGCTAATAGATTAACCTGTAAGAGTAGAAGTTGAATACCGTGGATATATGCTAATTCTCTGTAAACATACCACATAAATCCAAACTGCAGCACACCAAAAAAGGCTCTGGCCATTAGGAAAGTCATACCCTGAAATATGAAAATATGAAACAGTGACTTTAACTAAAACTGTTTTTCTACATGTACATATATATATAAAAAACATACAGTTATATATATCCACCTACACACACACACACACACACACACACACAGAGCCATCCCCAAAACTAGGGGGATGCTTTTTTCAACTCCTTTTAACTTTTCTTAACAAAATGGGCTATGTGGGAATAAATGTTTTGAACTGAAAGTTGTGACCCAACTCAGGAGCCTAAACATTACAGTTCTCCTTACTTATGGACTAAATTTCCATCATTCACCAAAGGAAATCCCAAATATAAGGTTCTGATTACTAGTATTAATTTTTAAAGCATCTAAAACTAACAAATATCCATTGAGATTTAACATCTTAAGACTCCAACATCTAATTTTTACCCACCAGGTCAAGCCCTTAATAAATATTTTTCCCTCGCTCTAGTAGTTTTTTTTTAATTGTTTTTTTAAGAAAGGCTTTATTATGTCGGTATCTACATTTTATGAAATCCTTAACATAATTTCAAGTTATATTCCGGTTTGAATGAACACAAATCCTGTCATGATACATCACATTAGTAATGACTTAGGCAGTTTTCATAGACGCCACCAACGGTTATGAAATTCGCCAGGCTGAGACCAAAGCGAAGAAGGGAAAAAGCCTAGGAATGCTGCAGGCTAGTCCCCCAAAGAAAACAAACCAACCAAAAATGCTTCGTGATTTTATTTAAAGATGATCACGGACGATCCCCATAATACCAAATATATACCACAGAGTTCTTTCTTTCTCAAATGGAAGAGTGAAGCCACAAATCTAGGAGGAGGAGTAATCTACGCTGGTAGATTCTTCAAAATTAGGAAAGAAAGGGAAAGGAGACGCGGCGGCGCTCTGCGGTCTCGGAGCCGCTCTCCAGGAAAGGCTTCCCGGGCGCCGGCCGCTCCCACTCCGGTCCGCGGCCAGGCTGGAGGTGGCTGGCGGCTGGCATGTTTGAAATATCACCACCCTATTCATCGCCTCCCGGCACAATGAGGCGCTGGGCAGCCGCGCCGAGGACCGCCCGCGCACACGCCCACCCGCCCCGCGCAGCCCGAGACCCGGGCGCAGCCGCGTCGCAGTGAAGTCACGCTCGGCCCGGGCAGAAAGTTTCGGAAAAAAAACCAAGCGCCGAAACGCACAGGTTTCAGAGCTGAACTCGTGCCAGGAACACGCCCGAGGCAAACCACTTGACAACCAGCTCCGGTTTTCAGCAGAAAGGCCGAGAGGCGGGGGCCGGAGAGGAAGAGGAGGCAACACACACACACACACTCTCTCTCTCTCTCTCTCACACACACTCGGCTCCTCTTCCTCTAGGGCCCCGGCGCCCAGGTGGGAGCGATACCGCAGCCTCACGCCCGCACGCGGCGCCGGGGCCCGGGCAGCGGGCGCCAGCTCCTCTCCCAGGAAGGCCCGGGACCCCCGGGCCACCTCGGCGCGCAGGAGAGGGTGCGCACGCCCGGCGCTTCCTTCCCCGTCCGCCCCCAACGACCGCGGAGACTGGGGGCCCCAGGGGCCCGGGGTCAGGGGATGCTCGGCGGGCCGGCCGCGGGCTCGCGCGCGCCCCTCCCCCCGCCCCTCCCCCCGGGCCGCCCGCGGGGCGCGCAGGACGCGAGAGCCGGCGTCCCGAGGGATCAGCTCGCCCGCCAGCCCGCCCCGGGAATCCGGGCAACTTTCCCCTGTGCGGTCTCGGGCTAACCCCGACCGGGCGGAGGCGGGGGTCCGGGGGCTAGCGCGGCGTGGACTCACTTTTTCGGATGTTTCTCTCTTTTCGGCCTCCGCTTTCGGGCCTGAATGGCCAGCACTGAGGAAAGAAGACACACATTAACGGTCGGGCAGGCCGGCGCGGGGCCGCGTGGCGGGGAGAAGGGGACGCCGCGGGCCACTCACCTTTCCGGGAGCTCATCCCGACGCGGGGGAAGTGGGGCGGGGGGCTTCGCGGCGGCGGCGGCGGCGGCGGCGGCGGCGGCAGCGGCAGCAGCTGCACCGGCAGCAGCGTCGCGGGAGCCGAGCCGAGCCGAGCTGCAGCCTCCACTCACTCCACCGGCCGGGAGGAGGCGGGAACCGCGCCTGCGCCGCCGCCGCAGCCGCCGCTCCCGCGGGGGGCCCAGCAAAACCCGCCCCCGGCCGGCCCCGCCCCCCCCCCCCCCCGCCCGCCACCCCGCACCCCCCCCGCCCGGTGGGGTCGAGACCCCCGTGCCGGCCCCGCCCGCGCGCCCGCACCCACCCGCCTAGCCCACCTGTGCGGAAGTGACCCCCCCCACGACCACCACCACTCCCTCCCATGCCTCCTCCACCCCAGCCCGCAGCCCGGGCCTCCGCCTCCTGCGCCCCTGCGGCTGGCCCAGGCCTCCCGTCCCTCCTGGGCACGCGGCCTGCGCGACCCTCCCTCTCCAACCACAGCCTCTCTCCTACCCACCCCGGCGGGTCGCGCCGCCCGCTTCTCCATGCGCCCTTCCTTGGCCGGCACCTCCGCGGGTCTCACACCACCTCTCCTCACGCGGCCTCTTCTCCCCCTTTGCTCCTCTACATCCTTGCATCCCCATGAGCGCCGCTTCCTCCTCTCTGGCGGGTGTGGAAAGGGCACAGGACCAAGAGCTGGGAAACCTGGGTCTTTCACTAGCTGTGTGACCTTGGAAAAGTCATCTTATCTCTCACCTTTATCTACCCCACAGGATTGCTTGAGTGTAATGAAGGAAAAGATGCAAATAGCACAGATAGTAGGATTAAGCTTTTGCACATGAATTAAGGTCCAGTTCAATAAATTCCATGTGTCTAACAATTCAGCACAACAACCCACCAAGGAGTTATTTCTTACAAAGAGGAAACTGAGTCCTGAAGAGGTTAAACAGTTTACCCAGCAATGATTCAAATTTAGGCCTACCTGACTCTAATCAAGTTGATTGGGGGATAAAATAACTGCAGTGATCCGTTGTTTATTTAAATAATTATAATAGTTTTGAAAAATATTCATCCTGACCATTTACCCTCTCAACTATATTCTTAACTGATCAGAGTAGCTAACCTTACTATAAAGATCTTAAACCCACTAGAACAGCGCTGCTTGAACTTGAAGAGCTTTTTACTTTCTCGATTTTTTTATTTTCAAACATATCAAACGTACAGAAAAGTTATGAGAAAAATACAGTGGCCACCCATATTACCCCATATTCACCAATTTTGAATATTTCACCACATTTGCCTTCCCCGTGTGTACGGGTTTTTGGTTTTGTTTTGTTTATGATCAATCATTTGAGTTTTTTGCAGGCTTTTACCCTTTACCCCTAAGTACTTCTATAAGTATCTACTAAGAACAAAGATACTCTCCTATATAATCAGAATTCCATTATCCAAGAAAATTTCATATCATTTTACTATTATCTGTAACATACAGCGGCCATATTCAAATTTTCGAAATGTCCTTTTTAGCTGACTTTTTTCTCAATCCGGAATACAATCAAGGATCATGCATTGCATTTAATTGTCATGTCTTTTTAAGCTCCTTTACTCTAGAATAACCCGTTTTTTTTCTTGTTTTTTTTTCTTTTGTAACATTCATTTTTTTGAAGAATTCAATTCTGTTTGCAGAATGTTCCTCAGTTTGTATTCATCTGTTCCCTATTAGATTCAAGTTAAATAATTTTGTCATGTACACTGTATAGATGAGGTTGTGTTCATCATAGTATGCTGCATCAAGAGGGATACGATGTCAGTTTGTACTATTATTGGTGATGTTATATGTAATCATTTCTCCATGGTAAAGGTACCTTTTTTCCTTTGTATTTAAAAAGTAGTCTGTGTAAAAAATGGGCAAAAGACTTGAACAGACATTTCTCCAAAGAAGATATACAAATGGCCAACAGGTACATGAAAAGATGCCCAGCATCATTAGAGAAATGCAAAGCAAAACCAAAATGAGATATCACTTCACACCTACTAGGATGGCTATAATTTTTTTTTTAATGAAAAATAAGAGTTAGTGAGGATTTAGAGACATTGGAATACTCATACATTAATGCTGGGAATGTAAAATGGTGCAATCACTGTGGAAAACAGTTCCACAATTCCTCCAAAACCTAAACATGGAATTATCAGCAGTTCCACTCCTAGGTGTATATCCAAAAGAATTGAAAACAGGTACTCAAATCCTTGTACCCAAATGTTCATAGCATCACTAATCATACTAGCCAAAAGTTTAGAAACAAATATCCACCAATGTATAAACAAACTGTGGTATAGACATACAAAGAAGTATTTTTCAGCCATAAAAAGGAATGAAGTACTGGTAGGTGCTACAATATGGATGAACCTCAAAAACCTTATGCGAAGTGAAAGAAGCCAGACACAAAAGGTCATCTATTGTTCTATTCCATTTATATGAAACATCCAGAATAAGCCAATCCACAGAAAGCAGATTAGTGGTGGCCCATGGCTGGGGGGAGGGGAGATAAGGAGCAACTGCTTAATGGATAAGGGGTTCTATTTTGTACCAATGAAAATGTTTTGGAGCTCGGTGGAGCTGGTGGTGGCACAACACTGGAGATGTACTAAATGCTACTGAATTCTTCTCTCTAAAATGATTAACATGTTAGATGAATTTCACCTTAATTTTTTAAAAAAGTAACCTGTGGGGTAATACTTGGAGATTGTCTGAGTATCCTCCCCCAAGAATCCTTCACTCCATGGGCTAGCATCCATCCATGATGTTTGCTTGAATCAAGTATTACTATAGTGGTTGGAGAATAATGACAATATAATCCTATCCTTCCATCTCTTCCAACTATGTTAATTAGGTGAGCTTTCATTTCTCCTGCCACCCCTTTGTTTTCTGCTTATTTGGGGCTTGATTTTTGTGGGGTTTTTTGTCTTTAGTATCAATATTGACAGTAAACACTGTCACTTTGAGTTTTGATTCTTGAATTGTCCCATATTTGACCAGGGAAGATGCTTTCAACTTGCAGTGTCTTTGGACATGTCCCAATCCATTTTTGAGCACCTCTTTACTTCCTGGCACAAGATATTCCAGGAAACCTTGTGCTTTCCCTAACTGAGTCTTAGAACAAGCCATTTCTCCCGTTTTTGCTCCTTCTAAAAGTTGATCAGAAGCTTTGAAGCCAAAGAAATCTGAGTTTGAAACCATTTTCCTTTACTATTTTTAACAGCTTAAGATATAACTCACACACCACACAATTCACCCATTTGAAGTACAAAATTCAATGTTTTTTAATATATTCACATGGCTGTGAAACCACCACCACAATCTAATTTCAAAACATTTTTGTCACCCCTAAAAGAATCTCCATACCCATTAGTTGTCACCCACCATTTCCCCCAACCTCCCTTTGCCTAAGCCCTGGCCAACCATCTCCCTTCTGTCTCTATAGACTTGCCTATTCTGGACAGATCATAAAAATGCAATCCTACCATTGTGGCCTTGTGACTGGCTTCTTTCTCAGCTTAATGTTGAAACCAATTTCTGCTGCTTAGTGGCTTTTTTTTTTTTTTTTTGGTCGCGCTTGGTCTTACTTGCGGCAGGCAGGCTCCTTAGTTGCGGCTTGCCAGCTCCTTAGTTGTGGCATGCAAACTCTTAGTTGCGGCATGCATGTGGGATCTAGTTCCCTGACCAGGGATTGAACCCTGGCCCCCTGCATTGAGAGCGTGTAGTCTTAACCACTGTGGCACCGGGGAAGTCCCTCTGCTGCTTAATTTTTGCATAACCTTGAGTATGTTACTTAATTACAACATCTGGAAAACAGTAATAATATCAATACCAATCATCCCAGATCAATATGATAATCTACGAAGATAATATTCAATAAATAGTAATTATCATGAACATTAGTTGGGAGACACATACCCAATCTGCTGGATCTTTTGCATTCATTTATTCTCAACAAATACTTATCAAACACCTGTTGTATAGCAGGCATTAGTCTAGGTATTGAGTCTACAGCATGGAAAACACACAAAAATCCTGCCCTCATGACGCTTACATTCTACTGCCAGAAGACAGAAAATAAACAAAATAAATATGCAAAAATATATACTCTGTTTACTAGATGGTGATAGCGTCTAGGAAAAGAAAAACAAAACAAAACAAAACAGCAATCTGTTGCGAAGGTGTTTAGGAAAGGCCTCACTGAGGTGGTAACACTTATTTAAAGACCTTAAGGTGATCTTTTTTTTTTTTTTTTTGGCCATGACGTGTGGCATGAGGGATCTTAGTTCCCTGACCAGGGATCCAACCCAGGCCCAAGGCAGTGAGAGCAAGGAGTCCTGACCACTGGACCACCAGCGAATTCCCCACCTTAAGGTGATCTTGCCAGGCTTTTTACTTCTATAAATTAGGAGAGAACTATATTTGCCACCTAGAATATTTGTGAATTTATTGAATTAAAATACACCAACCTAATTATTAATGAACAACTTTACACATACTATATTACATGCTTAAAGAATGATAAATTGTAAACCCAGTCCCTGCTGATCTGGAAATTAAAAATTTCTTTGAGATGCCTCAAAACGTAAAATGACATTTTGAAGGAAATACAAAAAAGAAGAAACACAATAACAGGAGTTTAATTTTTTCTACCATCATTTATTTATACATATATTAATTATGTGAATATTATAATTAAGAAGGGAAAGTATTAAAACTAGATGTAGGTTTCTGTAGCAGTCCAAAATAAATGAAAAGGGCAGTACGTATGCATTTTTCCCCAACCTCGCACAATGGAATTCAAGATGAACACATCATATTAATTTTTATCAAATATAAAATAAAATTAAAGAATGCTATAAATCCAACTGCACTCCAATATTTCCAAGTAGAGTTACTAAATCATGTTGTATCTTAGAAGGTATATTTATTATGTCATAGAATTGGAATCGGACTTGAGAGGTCATATAATGCATCTTGGGACCTTTAGCCTCCTTCTAATGGTCCCCCAACACTTTTAACTTTTTAGAAAAATTTCTTTATATCTTATGTACACCTTCTATTATGAAAATTAAGCCTGTTGCTTGTAATTTCATTATAGTGTGTTTCTCAGTGGCACTAGCACCATTATAACAGTGTAACACAGAAGTCAGTGCACAGAATAGTAGAGCCAAACGGTCAGAGTTCAAATCCTAGTTCTGTCATTAGCTGGCTAACCTTGGACAAGTTTCTCAGTTTCTTTGTGCCTCGGTTTCCTGATCTGCAAAATGCAGAGTAATATTACCTACCTTATACGTTTGTTGTGAGGATTAAATGAGTTATTTCACATAGAACGCTTAGAGAAGGATCTAAGTGTTCCCCCCAAAATTAGGTATTCATATTTATATGCATATTAAGACAGGTATTACTTATCTATTGGTGCACACCAAACCTCTCCCAAATTTAGCAACTTAAAACGACAAGAATTTATTATCTCACAATTTCTGTGGTCCAGGAACTTGGGAGCAGTCTAGCTGGAAAATGATGCTATCTGGGGCTGCAGTCATCTGAAGGCTTGCAGAAGGCTGAGAGATCTGTCACCAAGATGGTTCACTCACATGGCTGTCAGCAGGGGTCCTCAGGTCCTTGCTGGCTGTTTCAGAGAGGTCTTACTCGCCCTCCTGGATCTTTCCATAGGGCTACTGGAGTGTCTGGCTCCCCCAGAGTAAGTGGCCCCAGAGAGAGCAAGGAAGAAACTGCAATGCCTTCTATGACCTACTCTCAGAAGTCACAATCCACCATTTCCACCACATTCTATCCATTAGAAACAAGTAGAGCACACGCTCCAAGGAGGGGAATGAAGCCACTTCTTATAGGGAGAATTATCAGCGAGTGTGTGGACACATTTTTAAACCACCACAAGGGCTCATTCCTTCTTTCCTTTGGTGCCTCTGATTTGCAAGTGAGAAACCTTCGAGACCTCTCATTCATACTGTCTAAATACTAGACATGAAAGGGAATTTTCAGTCTAACATTCAGACTGAAGAAAAAGGAATGCAGATTAGAAAGATTACCTAGAGAAAATCATCAATAGTAATAAATTTATTATAAATAAAATGCCTTCTCTATGTGACTCTTACATAAACCAGCTAAAAAATGACTCCTGGGACTTCCCTGGTGGCGCAGTGGTTAAGAATCCACCTGCCAATGCAGGGGACATGGGTTTGAGCCCTGGTCTGGGAAGATCCCACGTGCCGCGGAGAAACTAAGCCCATGCACCACAGCTACTGAGCCTGTGCTCTAGAGCCCACGAGCCACAACTACTGAGCCCACATGCCTAGAGCCCGTGCTCCGCAACAAGAAGCCACCACAATGAGAAGCCTGTGCACCCCAACAAAGAGTAGCCCCCGCTCGCCGCAACTAGAGAAAGCCCGCCGCCCACAGCAACGAAGAACCAACGCAGCCAAAAATAAATAAATAAAATTTTTTAAAAAAATGACTCCTGAAGATGTGCCCAGGGCTGGATTAGGATGGATTTAGAATACTGACTAATATGTCCACACATATCTAAATAGATGAAATGGTCTGGCCATAATGACTATGTTGAAATTCCCCACGCTGGGCTCCATTTCTTTCAAGTTTTTAGACATGGATAAAGCCATGACAGAATACTCATTTCTCAAATATTTGAACTCTCTGAGTATAAGAATTTGCTTTTCCATTTTACTGTAACTGGTTTAAAAATCCAATATAAAATCTAATATAAAAAAACATCTAATAGAAACTGAAGATGACCTTGCTCACAGTTAAACACATATTCTGTTCAAGCATAATTCATAATCAGTTCTTCAACATGTGTATTTGTCACCTTCAGGTAGGTTTAGGCATTGTATCTGGAAATAAGATATACTTTTACCATTAAAAAGCAGCTTTAAAAAAAAAAGCAGCTTTATAATCCTCATTATTATAGTGTTTAATTGAACTTGCTTTTTAAACTTTTTTATTGTTACCTAATATACATACAGAAACATGCATAAATCACAAGGGTACAATAGAGCAAAGACACCTATGTTTAAAAATATTGAAGGTTACCAGTACCTTGAAAGCCCCCTTTGTCTCTCCTTAGTAACTGCTCCCACCAAGGTTACCTCTATTCTAACTTCTAACACTGCTGATTAACGCTAACTGGTTTTTAGTTTTATGGGAAATGGAATCATACACCAGGTACTCTTTTGCATCTGGTCTCTTTTGCTCAATATTATATTGTGAGACTGAGCCATGTGTTGTGTTTAATACTCTTTTCACTGTTGTATAGTATTCCATTTTATGCATACACAGCTTTTTTAATTCACTGGTGCTATTTATTAAACTACTGTCTCAACCCCAAACTCACCCTTCTACTCTCAGCTTTGTAATGAGGGAGCTGTGACTCAGCTAACATTTCTCCGTTGCCAGCGGATGCCCATTAATTCTGCCAGATGGGGGAGCTAGAGGGAAACTGGAAGGCTGGAAAAGAGAGAAGGGACTTGCTCCCTCCTGTTTGCTGGCTGTTCCTGTCACTATCATCTTGGCACAGGCCCTTTACAGAAGCAGTTGGCTGCAGTCTCAAGTTTCAGTGGTGCTCCTCAAACCGGCTTCATTGTCTCTCCTTAGAAGGACAATCAAGGCCAGGCCATACACCCTCCTGACATTTGGGTCCCAGCTCCCTCCTCTAAGCTTCTGAGGTCTACTAACCTACCTCTGCACTTTGTTCCCCAGCCCTAGGAGTGGACGCTGATTCCTGCATTATCACTGTATTATTTGTGTCCCCTTTACTCTTTTTCAGTTCTCCAGTACCTCTTCAACCAATCAATACCTTATATTTTTTGTGTTTATTAAAACAATCTAACTGCCATACAAAAGTAAATAGTCCCTGCTTTCTCTCTAATGGCTACAATAGATGATTGGGTTGTCTCCAGTTTGGACTACTATGAATAGTGCTGCTATGCATATTCTCCTACCTGTCTTTTGGTGAAATGTGTATATACCTGAAATGGAATTGCTAGGTCATAGGGGAGGTGTGTGCTCACTTTCAGCAGGCACTGCCTGAAAGTTTTCCAAAGTGGTTGTACCAATAATTGCATTGATTCTAAGACACTCCCAGGAGCTCATACCTGATCCTCAGAACTTTTAAAAGTTAGAGAGCTGGGCTTCCCTGGTGGCGCAGTGGTTGAGAGTCCGCCTGCCGATGTAGGGGACGGGGGTTCGTGCCCCAGACCGGGAGGATCCCACGTGCCGCGGAGCGGCTGGGCCCGTGAGCCATGGCCGCTGAGCCTGCGCATCCAGAGCCTGTGCTCCACAACGGGAGAGGCCACAACAGTGAGAGGCCTGCATACCACAAAAAAAAAAAAAAAAAAGTTAGAGAGCCAATAAACTCCACACTATTGTAATTTAATCTCAGCTTCAGAATTTTTATGTTGCAGTGCTAAAGAAAACCAGACTCTGTTGCTTGAGGACAGACTTGGTGTCCTTAATTCCTCTATCAGTGCCTGGTACATAGTAGGTGATGTTGAATAGATAATAAGGGGAAGTTTAAATCTGTTCTTCTGTACAGTTGAACTAATGTGAAACAGCAATGTAAATTGAGGTCAGTCCCATCTAGGGGATACTGTCACCCCAGCACATATTCCACTGGGCAGCTGTGTCCCATCTAGGGGATACTCAGTCACCCCTTCACATATTCCTCTGGGCAGCTGGAGATAAACAGGCCTCTGTTTCCCCAGGTTGCTTCTATTGCCCTGCAAGACCCATTTCTCTCCTCACCATAGGTTTAAATGACTTGATTCAGGAACAGACGCAACACAACACTGGCTGCTTATGGACTAGGGCAGCCTCATATCTGGCACATCAACCTCATCATTCCAACCCTCTCTCAAGAATCTTTGGTGGAGATCCCAAACTGAATTAAATCCCTTTGAGATTTATTCTTAGAGTGACTCAAACTTCAGGGTGCTCCTGTCCAACCTCTGGGATGTCTTAAGAATCACCTACACAAAACGCAAGGCAAACAACACGCTTCTTCACACCCTACCTGAACCTTTCACAAGCCGAACTCTCAAGAACGAATGGGTTACTAGCACCTGCTGGGAACTCAGGGTTCCTGACGTGAGCACACCATGGAGAAAAAGCAGCAGCGTGCTAGATGTTAATATAGGAAGCTGACTGCCATGGAGTGCTCTGAAATCCACTCAACAAAAATTGGGGTGGGGGAAGGAGGAGAAGGAGTGAAGGCAACACATACACTTGTTAATAAAATATATTCATGCTTTCTACAACAACACAGTTTCCAATTGCGTAAGTCTGCTTTTCTTTTTTTTCTTTTTTTGTGGTACGCGGGCCTCTCACTGTTGCGGCCTCTCCCTTAGCGGAGCACAGGCTCCGGACGCGCAGGCTCAGCAGCCGGGGCTCACGGGCCCAGCCGCTCCGCGGCACGTGGGATCTTCCCAGACCGGGGCACGAACCCGTGTCCCCTGCATCGGCAGGCAGACTCTCAACCACTGCGCCACCAGGGAAGCCCAGTCTGCTTTTATACGATACAGATTGTTAACGTGACATCATTCTGATTTTACAAGTAATATAACCTGACTGACAAAATGGTGAGGAAGCAGATATACCTAATTATGAATTATAGACAATTATATTTTTTAATCTCTGGGTATGTAAGGCATGTTTTTCTGACTCATCACAGGCAGTGACATAACAAGTTGATGTCTCTTCTCATGCACTGTTTGTTACCAAAGAGGAAGCCAGCATGTTCTGATGTCATCATACAAGGTGATATAAGTACCTCCTGTCTCTGATTCCTCAGACATTTCTTTAGTTCTCATCCTTTCCCTCTCCAATCCCCCTCCTAACACTACATTCATCATCACCTAACATCTAAAGAATCTGGTCATCACAAGCTGGGTGTTGCCTCAGTTGCCTATGCTGTAAAACAACCCAAAATTAGTAGCTTAAAACAATGGTTTATTATTTCTCACACTTCTGTGGGTTCTTCTGATCTCACCTGGGTCATTCATGCTGCTGCATTCATCCGCTGGGTCAGCTAGAGCTGGAGGCCCAAGGTGACCATATCTGTATATCTGGGGCCTTGAAGGGACTAGAGGGCTAGGACTTCTCTCTCCCCATGTTATCTTTCATCATTAACTAATTTATCCAAGCTTCTTTACACAGCAAGTCCCAGGAGAGTGAAGGCACAAGCTGTGTAGACTCCAGAACTCACACAATGTCATTTCAACAATATTCTATTGCTTTAGGCAAATCCTAAGGCCAGATTCATTGTGAAAGGCAACCACACAAGGGCATGAATTCAGGGAGACAGTATTCATCAGGGTCATTTTACAACAATCTACCATATGTGTATAGCTATATAATCCCGTCAGACTTCATTTTAGGCATGCTTCCCAATGCACCTAAGCCTCTGCAAGGTCAGTCAGTCAACAATTTTTTTTTGAGCAACCACAAGGAACAAAGTAATAGGCTAGGAATAGATATTTATCATACAATTTCTGGCTAAAAAAGTGCTTTCAAGACCATTAAAAAATTTTTTCTCGGGGCTTCTCTGGTGGCACAGTGGTTGCGAGTCTGCCTGCTGATGCAGGGGACACGGGTTCATGCCCTGGTCCGGGAAGATCCCACATACCACGGAGCGGCTGGGCCCATGAGCCATGGCCGCTGAGCCTGCAAGTCCGAAGCCTGTGCTCCTCAATGGGAGAGGCCACGACAGTGAGAGGCCCGCGTACTGCAAAAAAAAAAAAAAATTTTTCTCAATCCCACCCTGTGAAATAGGTAAGGGTGTATGTGCTGGTGATATAGTAAATATATTTGGTCTTTGATCCCCATCCCTGGCACAGAACTTCTAAAACCTTTGGGATTTCCTGAGTAATAGGAACGTCTTTTGTTGTTCATAATAAGCGCCCCCCACCCCTTGGGCTTCCCTGGTGGCGCAGTGGTTGAGAGTCCGCCTGCCGATGCAGGGGACACGGGTTAGTGCCCCGGTCTGGGAAGATCCCACATGCCGCGGAGCGGCTGGGCCCGTGAGCCATGGCTGCTGAGCCTGCGCATCCGGAGCCTGTGCTCCACAACGGGAGAGGCCACAATAGTGAGAGGCCCGCGTACCGCAAAAAAAATAATAATAATAATCGCCCCCCTTTTAAATTTTATGTATGTATGTATGTATGTGTGCGTGCATTGAGTCTTCGTTGCTGCGCGCAGGCTTTCTCTAGTTGCGGCGACCGGGGGCTACTACTCTTCTTTGCTGTGCGTGGGCTTCTCATTGCAGTGGCTTCTCTTGTTGCGGAGCACGGGCTCTAGGTGGGTGGGCTTCAGTAGTTGTGGCTCGCGGGCTCTAGAGTGCAGGCTCAGTAGTTGTGGCGCACGGGCTTAGTTGCCCTGCGACATGTGGGATCTTCCCGGACCGGGGCTCCAACCCGTGTCCTGCATTGGCAGGCGGATTCTTAACCACTGCGCCACAAGGGAAGTCCCAGTAAGCCCCTTTAGATGACACCTGGCCAACTTAGGTAGGGCCCCTAAGGCCCGTCAAGATGAGGCTGGTCACCAGAACGACCAAATGATGAGAAAGTTGGAACTTTCAACCCCACGCCTGACCTTCCGGGAGGGGAGGAGAGCTGGAAACTGAACTGTTCTATAAAAATTCTCAAAGGAGATTTGAGCTTCCAGGCAATGAAGCCTCAAGGTGCTGGGAGGTGAGGAGCCCAGAGAGGGCATGGAAACTGCACCCCACCACCCCACCACCCAGTACCATGTCCTACACATGTCTTCTATTTGGCTGTTCTTGAGTTGTATCCTTTATAATAAATCAGTAAAATGCCTTCCTGAGTTCTGTGAGTTGTTCTTAGGAGGGGTTGTGGGAAGCCCTCGTTTAGAGCCAATCAGTCAGAAGCATGGGTGGCCTCTCCAGGACATGCAACTGGTGTCTGAAGCTGGGAGAGGGGCAGTCTTGTGGGACTGAGCCCTAAACTTTGGGGTGTGCACTAACTCTGGATAACTGGTATCAAAACTGAATTGAACTGTTGAATATTCAGTTGGTGTCCTAAGAATCAGAGAATTGGTTGTTGGCTTTGGAAAACACTCCAGAGTCCCCACTGTGCAGTAGATAGGAGAGCTAGGACACACACTCATTTGTACCAACATACACTTCTTTCTCCACATTGGTTGCTCCTCTCAAAAAAAAATTGTTTTTCATGAATCATAAGACATTGCGCCTGCCCTCTTTGTATGTGTGAAAGAACTAGAGAACATTAAACCTAAAGCCAAAGAGAGAAATTGGAGAGTAAGAGTTCCTGTGATAGCTACATCAGTAGGCAGACTCTCCAGCTGCAGCAAAACTTTCTGGAGGGAATCAAAGCTCTTATAACCCAATTCAAAGTTCCAAGGAGAAAATTGAGTTGACAGTCACATATTTATGTATATGCACATACAGCACCACTAGAAATGAGGCATCTAAGCTGTCTGAAAACAAATAAACTGAGTATCACAACACCAAACTTATCTGCCAATAGTTCCTGGCAAGCATTAAAATCAATTTAGAGGAGATAGTGATGCTGGAAGTGTCCAGGAAATGAGTTATGCTGAGATATTTAAAACAAACAAAACAATGCTTACTATGAATATTATCAGCGGGATAAGGTCTGCAAATAGACCAACGTCTTCTAAAAGTACAAAAAATTCTATAATGGCAAGCTGTGATTACAGAGTATCATCCTGCACGTTAACGTCTAAGGCAGTTTGGGAGCCCCTCTTCCCTGTCCCTTGCAGCACCTTGGACAGGGGATAAGGTGGTTTTTGTTAGCCTCAGCAGTTTTCAGGGGCTCTTGTTTAGGATTCCATCTTAGAGCCTCCAAGGTCTACGCACACACTCCTCCACTTCTTCTTGGAGTGCAAATGTCTTCTAAACAGTTTTCCCCATGGATTGTTCTGTTTGACTATATAAAATTGTGGTTTTAAAAAATGTAAATGTGGTACTTCCCTGGTGGTGCAGTGGTTAAGAATCCGCCTGCCAATGCAGGGGCACGGGTTCGAGCCCTGGTCCTGAAAGATCCCACATGCCGCGGAGCAACTAAGCCCGTGCGCCACAACTACTGAGCCTGCACTCTAGAGCCCGTGAGCCACAGCTACTGAAGCCCACGTGCCTAAAGCCCGCGCTCGGCAACAAGAGAAGCCACCGCAATGAGAAGCCCGTGACCACAACAAAGAGTAGCCCCCGTTCGCCTCAACTAGAGAAAGCCCGCGCACAGCAACGAAGACCCAACGTAGCCAAAAATAAAATAAATAAAATTATTAAATAAAAATAAAACTTTATAAAGACTTTAGCACATATTTAGTGCTCAACAAATATTTACTAAGTGATTTAAATAACAATAATGTTTTGATACCTTGCAAATTTAGTGATTTTTTAAAAATAGGTCTAGTTAAACTTACACTTAGAACTTTACTGGAATTGAATTATTGTGGAAGAGTAGCCCCTGCTCTCTACAACTAGAGAGCCCACGCACAGCAACAAAGACCCAATGCAGCCAAAAATAAATAAATAAATTAGAAAAAAAAAGTTCTCTTTCATGCTGGAGAGGATGTGGAGAAAAGGGAACCCTCCTATACTGTCGGTGAGAATGTAAATTGGTACAGTCACCATGGAGAACAGTATGGAGGTTCCTCAAAAAATTAAAAATAGAACTACCATATGATCCAGCAATCCTACTCCTGGGTATATACCTGGAAAAAACAAAAACTAATTTAAGAAGATACACGCACCCCAATGTTCACAGTAGCACTATTTACAATAGCTAAGACATGGAAACAACCTAAATGTCCATCGACAGATGAATGGATAAAGAAAATGTGGTATATACATACAATGGAATATTACTCAGGCATAAAAAGAATGAAATATTGCTATTTGCAGCAACATGGATGGGCCTAGAAAATGTTATACTTAATGAAGTAAATCAGACAGAGAAAGACAAACACAATATGCTATCACTTATATGCAGAATCTAAAAAATAATACAAATGAATGTATATACAAAACAGAAACAGACTCATGAACACAGAAAACAAACTTAAGGTAACCAAAGGGGAGAAGGAGGGAGGAGGGAACAAATTAGGAGTATGGGATTTAACAGATACGAACTACTATACATAAAATAGATAAGGAACAAGGATTTACTATATGGCACAGGGAATCGTATTCAATACCTTATAAAAACCTATAATGTAATATAATCTAAAAAAAACTGAATCACTTTGCTTTATACCTGAAACTAACACAATATTACAAATCAATTATACTTCAATTAAAAAGTTCTTTTATGCTGAATATGTGTTAATTTAATATTTCTCATCAATAGATTTGAGTAGAAGCACTTTGCAACTGATAAGAATCTTTACCTATTACGTTTTTTGCTTACGGTATTTCAAAATGGCTTAAATGGTATAAATCACTTCATTGTTTATATCATATCTGGCATTTTCTGAATGAAATAAAGTGTTTAAACAAGTTTCATTACTATTACAGCCCAAAACACAAAGACTTGTTCTTTTTTCCTACTTTTATATATGTAATCTGAAGACATTAAATTAATTGTTCAAAAGAGGTTTTTAAGAACAAAGTGCCAAACCTCTGATGATTTTTGCGTGTGTGTGAGTTAAGCCTAAACTTGTTACCAGAAAGGGCAAGTAAATTCAGACAAGTTCCTGTAAATAGTTGTGGCTGTATTCATTTTTAAGTCTGTGCTACATTAAATACTTATTTAATAAGTTCATAACCTAAGTATATTTATAATAAAATGGTAGTGGGAATTAAAACTAGGAAGAAAGTGTCATTTAAATAATCATACTGAATTCAACACTGTTTCTGAATCCTGGCCAGTAGAAAGCAACCTGATTTCCCATCCCAGCTCTGCCACTCCCTAGCCATGACTGTGAACAAGTAATTCAATCTTTCTAGGTCTTAGAGTCTCCTCTGTAACATGAGATTGACAATACTTGCCTCATGGGGTTTTTGTGGTTTTGTAAAGAATGGAGTCAACATGCGACAGGCACCTAGCGCAGTGCCTAACACATAGCAAGTGTCCATGATAGAACGTTACTAATAACAATATTAATTTAACTAGAAGTAACGTTCCAAGACAAGATGTGAAATTCTTAAAGTGCCACACGACTTGAGAACAATGACTGATTTGGCTAGTGACGATATTTCTCCTAACACTGCAACAAGGACATTACATACAACACTTGCCAGGCCTTTCCCTCAAAAGGTTAAGCACATTTACAGTTTTGGGATCTCTTATAATTAACTTTCTTGAGTTTTTCATCCATTTATATGGACTCCTGATCATAATACTATCCCTAGTAGTAATATGCTCCATAAATGTACCTGCTTTGTAAAGTAGCACTGTTTTTTTATCCCTAAACAAATCCTTTCAAGTTTTGAAATTTTTCTTTCTTATTCTGCCACTGAAATAATTATAAAATGATGTACTGAAGCAAAAAGAAAAGCAAGCTCAAAAGAAGAAATAAAGTAAGCTCAGATTAATAATATACGAACTGTCTTCCATTAAAATTATTATTATACATAAGAATAACAAAATGACCTCTTGAATTTTTACTTGAATAGTGGTCTTTGGTTTGAAATAGAAGTGTTTGTAATTCTTAGAGGAATATACATTTTATAGTATACAATGCATATATATACATATATATATAATATATACATATATACATATACATTATACATATATACATATACATTATACATATATAATAATACACATAATATGTAATTCTTAGAGGCAGAAAACATTTTAACCAGAATGAGGTGGTAGTCTTTATTACTTAAACTTACGACAAAAACAAACTGTAAATGGAGAATATTTGAATGAATGATGTTAAAAGATAAACTGTGGTATACTAACACTTGGAAGAGTTCATCTGAGCAAACATGAGTTTGACTTAGTACCAGAACAAGAATGGTTAGGAGCTCTCTGTTGACAGTAGCTAGGGGAAAGACTTTGACAGAGCAGGCCTGGAAGCAAAGCAAGGAACTTACCTGAATGGCTAAGCAGCTGCCTTATTTAGGAAAGCCTAGTTGGCTTTGTAATTGCTTGTTCTTAGGTTTTGATTTCTTATGCTTGAGACATTTAAGGAATTTACTCTGGCTTAGGTTTGCTTAAGAAGGCCACCAAGACACTAGACCCACCTCAGTCTAATGGCGGACTTGTTTGATTACATAAAATATCTAAAAATCAGCTGTTCTTCTTTAACCAAAGGAACATTTATAATGAGAAGTAATTTGGATGGAACAAAATTACATTTTCTTCTGACACCTGAAATTGAAGTTCCTCATAATCCTTGAGAATGAATAAAACAGTGAAAATGGACTTAGTAGGCCTTTATTAGCTGGTAGCTTGGCGTAAAGTTTGTGAACATTTTAAAAGTATAATGACTATAAAAAATGGCAGCTTCAAAAGTATTATATCATCAAAGGTGGGTTACCCCTTAATTTGGGGCAAGCTATGATAGGACCATATTCTACACTGAGTTCTGAATTGAGAAGCTGCTTAAAGACCAGTATTATTCAGATGAGGAATTACTTAAACAAAATAGCATGAGAGTTTTTTGAAAATATGGTGGTTAGGGCAGAAGGAATACAAATTAGTTCATTATAGTTTTAGTTCTAATTGTTAAAAAATATTGTCCAAAACACAGAAATAAGGCAGAGAGAGAGCAGCATGTCTTGCCAATGTCACATCCAAGCATTGTTTAACAGGCCCATCAAAGCATTATTTAATTATCTACAATCTAAGGGTCAGCTAACATTTTCTGTAAAGACACAGATAGTAAGTTTTCAGGTTTTGTTTTTTTCCGTTTTTTTTTTTTTAAATCAAAGACTGGTTTTATTTCAGTAATGGAGAGAATTTTAGAGGTTCTCTACAGATGGAGAGAACTTTTTTAAAAATTTTATTTATTTATTTATTTTTGGCTGCGTTGGTCTTTGTTGCTGCACACGGGCTTGCTTTCTCTAGTTGCAGCGAGCAGGGGCTACTCTTCTTTGTGGTGCGAGGGCTTCTCATTGCGGTGGCTTCTCTTGTCACGGAGCATTGGCTCTAGGTGCATAGGCTGAGTAGTTGTGGCTCACAGGCTCTAGAGCACAGGCTCAGTAGTTGTGGTGCACAGGCTTACTTGCTCCTTGACATGTGGGATCTTCCCAGACCAGGGCTTGAACACGTGTTCCCTGCATTGGCAGGCGGATTCTTAACCACTGCGCCACCAGGGAAGTCCTTCTGTTTCTGTTTTTTTTACAATCCTTTAAAAATGTAAGAGTCATTCTTAATTCATGGATTACACCAAAACAGACCAGCAGCTAAATGTGGCCTGCTGACCCTATTCTAGAAGAAGTCCCTTTGTCTGTCTCACTATTCACTATTGATTAAAGGCCTAGGTTTTATGAATTCACATGTTAACTTGCAGATTTTTGTCCAGTAAAGGCAAAATTAATTTGGTAAAAACACCAAAGTTATTGTTTTATTGTCATATGATATTAACTAGTTTTGTATCTAACAGAACAATCTTTTTTTCATTAAACTTTTAATTTTGAGATTATTTTAGATTAACATTCAGTTGAAAGAATACAGAGAGATGCTGTGTACCCTTTACCCAATCTCCCCATTGGTTACATCTTGCAAAACTATTAATACAGTATCACAGCCAGGATATTGACATGGATGGAGTCAAGATGCAGAGCATTTCCATCATTACCGGTTTCCTCATGTAGCCATTTTATAACAGTCACACCACTTTTCTCAAGCCCCCCGCCACACCTCCTTCTCAACCCCTGGCAACTGTTAATCTATTCTCCATTTCCATAAATTTGTCATCTCAAGAATATTGTATAAAGGCATCATATAGTATGTAACCTTTTGGGATTGGCTTTTTTCACACAGCACAATTCTCTGGAGATTCATCCAGGTGAAAGATGAACAATCTTACTTAAAATTTCCTTTCTGAAAGGGCTATCAATACGCCACTCCTCAAACACTCTTTGAATCAGCCTTATCATTCTGTTTGTTCCTTCACTGAGTTAAAAAAAATATTTTCCAAGTGTTCATTCTGTTTGTATGAGTCATACTTCAAACTTTTTGAAAATGATACTTTGATATAATTGATTAGCTTGTTTGTCCCCAAGAGATAGTTTCCAGTTGGCTCAGTTTTTTATTTAGAAAACTTGTATGTAGTCAGAAAAGATCAGACCACGTGTATTCTCCTCCAGTCACAATAAAAATGTAATTTGCTTTGTTTGAGTTTCAAAGAATGATAAGAATGATAAGATGTTCTCTCTCCAGTGATAGGTTATTTCTGTGAGATTTTTGGGTGAGTTAAGAAGAAATAAGTTTTAAAATAGCACTTTTATCCTATGCCACTGGATCTTTCTTTCATCTCTTAAGCAACGCTTCCAACAGTAGATCAGCATAGAGATTTATGAGTAATTGGTCAGAAAACCCCATGGGCCCTTCAGACTTCAATTTTCTGCTTCTAGTGAGAAGTATATAGTTTTATGATAGAGATTATCACTTAATAGAAAAGGTATGTTTTCTCAGATGGGAAGATCAGATGCCACTTAGACCACTCCACTGTTTTGGAGCATGACTAAAGTAAACTTTTCTTTTAAAAAAACAAACAACAACTTAACAGGGAAAATCTCAAACATACACATATGTAGAAAGAATAGTTTAACAAACCCCCACATAACCATCATTTAAATTCAGTATTAGTAATATTTGGATAATCTTGCTTCATACATACCCATCATTTCCCCCAATTCAGCAGATCGCAGACACCATATAATTTCATCCATAAATACTTCAATATATATCTGTGAGAGATAAGGCAGTTTTTAATATAACAACTCCATTATCACACCAAAAAATATTAATAATTCCTTAACATAATCTAATACCCAGTCAGTATTCAGATGTTTCCCATTGTCTCAAGCATCTTTTTACAAATGGTTTGAAACAGGATCTGAACAAGACCTGTGTATATATCTGGTTGATTCATTTTTTAAAACATTATTTATTTATTACAGCTTTACTATGGTAAAATTGACTTACAATAAACTGTACATGTTAAAGTGTACAATTTGATAACTTTTGACATATTAACCACCTGAAAAATTATTACCACAACCCAGGTGATGAACATATCCATCACCCCTAGAAGTTTTCTCATGCTCCTTGGTAATCCCTCCTTCCCAATCTCCCCACACACTCCCCTTCCTAAGGAATCGCTGATCTTCTTTCTACAGATTAGTTTGCATTTTCTAAAACTTCTTAAAAATGGAATCATACAGTATGCATACTTTTTGGGTCTGGCTTCTTTCCCTCAGTATAACTATTTTGAGATACATAATATTGTTGCATGTACCAACAGTTTATTCCTGAATACAACCACCCGTTGTATGGATGTATCACAATTTGTATATCCGTTCACTTGCAGATGGATATTTGGGCTGTTTCTAGTTTTTGGCTATTACAAATAAAGCTGTTATGAACATTCGTGTAAAATATTTTGTATATACTGTGCTTTCAATTCTTTTTGGTGAATGCATAGGAATAGGATCACTGGGTCATATGGTAGGTATTTGTTTACCTTTTAAGAAACCACCAACTTGTTTTCCAAACCGGTTGTACCAATTTACAAACTCTCCAATAAACTATGAAGCTCCACATCTCACCAACGTTTGGTCATTCTTCTAAATTTTAAATATTCAAATTTTAAACATTCTACAGATGAACTCCCACTTTTCCAACTACATTTCTGTTTAAGGCCAGATACTCTTCAACCAAAACAACATAATGCAACAGATTGAATGTAAAGCAGATATGAAATCCAACTATTTTCTATTAGACCAGACATCAAAGAGACTTGCCAAAATGTAAAACAATGCCCTTCTCACTATCCTTTTATCTTGGAAAATATAGTTGTTTCCATTAAAGTATAACATGTAATGGGTTTGTTATTATTATTAAAAAATTTTAAACGTAAAATTCACATAAAATAAAATTCACCATTTTAACCCTTTTGAAGTGCACAACTCAGTGGTTTTTTATTATATTCACAGTGTTGTGTAACTATCAAACACCAGAACATTTCTATCAACCCAAAAAAAGCTCCCATAACTTCCAACTCTCCCTTCTCCCATCTCCTGGAAACCACTACTATACTTTCTGTCTCTACGGATTTGCCTAGACCGGACATTTCATATAAATGAAATCATATAATATGTGGCATTTTATATCCCAAATCTTTCACTCAGCATTGTTTTCGAGGTTTATCCATATGGTAACATGTATCAGTACTTCATCCCCTTTTCGTTTATCCATTCATCAGCTTATGGAAACTTAGGTTGTTTCCATTTTTTTGCTGTTATAATAAGTAATGCTTCTATTAAATTCATGTACAAGTTTTTGTGTGAAATGTTTTCATTTCTCGTGGGTATATAGCTAGAAATAGAATTTCTGGGTCACGTGGTAACTCTTGTGTTTAACAGTCTGAGAAATGTCAAATTGTTTATCAAAGCAGCTGTGCCATTTTACCTTCCCCCCCAGCGATATATGACGGTTTAAATTTCTTCACAACTGTGCCAGCACTTCTTGTTGTTGTTGTTGTTATAACTATAGCCATCCTAGGGGGTGTAAAGTGTTATCACACTGTGGATTTGCTTTGCATTTTCCGGATGGCTAATGATGTTGCGCATCTTTTCATGCGCGTTTTGGTAATTTGTATTTCTTTGGAAAAATGTCTATTCGAATCCTTTGCCCATTTTTCAATTGTCTTTGTTGTTCAGTTGTGAGAGTTCTTTATATGTTCTGGATACCAGACCCTTATCAGATATATGATTTACAAGTATTTTCTCCCATTCTGTGGGTTTTCTTTTGACAATCTTGATGGTGCCCTATAACACACCAAAGTTTGAAAAATTGGACAAAGTCCAATTTATCTTTTTCTTTTATTCTTGTGCTTTTGGTGTCCTATCTAGGAAACTGTTGCCTAATGCAAGTTAATAGAAATCTACACATATGCTTTCTTCTAAGAGTTTTTACTCTTACATTTATATCTTTAATCCATTTTGAGTTAATTTTTGTATATGGTGTGAGGTAGGGGTCCAAATACATGCTTTTGCATGTCGATATTGTCAAAGAAAAAATTATTCTGAAACTTGTTAAAGATGATAAGGAAGACTTTAGTCAAGAGACTACTGGAATAGGGTTTTGCAACAGGGGAGAGAGATTGGGCTCAACTCCAAATATAATACGGAAAAGTGGGGATTTAGAGCCAAGGAGCAGGGTGTGAGGGGAGGGTCACTGGATAAAAAAATCACTAAAATGAAACATCAGGGTTAAGGGGGGGATTCTGCCTAAGCTGACTTGACAGGATTCTTGCTGAAGCCAGGCGAGGGTGATCATATATATCACCTGTGGGATCAATGGGGTGTGAGGAATTTAATTCGACAAGGAGTGTCGGGGTTCCTTCTAAACTGAATTAAAAGATTCTTGCTGACAGTGGGTGATGCAGACCCAACAAGGACAGACACTGAAAGCTGAGGCCTAGAGGACTTAGAAGAGACTGCCTAGAATTAGATCAAGGAGAGAGTCTTTGTCAATATCCAGTTGTCTCAGCGTTATTTGTTGAAAAGATTCTTCTTTTTCCATTATATAAGCTTTGAACCTTGCCAAAAAAGTAACTGACCATAGATGTATAGATTTATTTCTGGACTCTTGATTCTATGCCATTGATCTATATGTCTGACATGATGCCAACACCACACTGTTTACTGTAGCTTTGTAGTAGGTTTTGATATCAGTAAGTATGAGTCCTCCAATTTTTTCTTTTGCAAGATCGTTTTGGCCATTTGGAGTCACTTGCATGTCTACCTGAATTTTAAGAAGAGCCTGTCCCTTCTACAAAAAAAGTCAATGGGAGTTTTGTTAGGGATTGCACTGAACCTGTAAATCAACTTGGGGATTACTGCCAAAAGTTACTATTATGAGTATTTTGTAATGCCCTTTTAACTACTCTATACATAAGTGAAATTCACCGATCATATAATATCTCCTCAAATACAATTCCATCAAGGATCAATATAATGAATGCGCCAACTATATTATAAAGGAATAGGCATTTCCATTTCAGACACTATTACACAGAAGGCTTAATGAAATAATCAGACAATTGCATTTCAATGCAGAATCAAAGTAAATGTGACCAGTTACAAGGGCAGAGAAATACAAGTGTGTTGCATGGTGAACTGAATATCCTTCATGGTGCTGACATAGGTGATACGGTGTTCTGAAATGGTGAAAAACTCTTGCTAAGGAACAGTACATAACACAGTCACATCGCCCTTTCACATTCATGATACCTGTTTTCTTGGAAAATTCAGGGTATATTATAAAACGTGTAAAAAAATACTTGTGCTTATTTGTAAAATGAAGTTTTTTTCTAGGGTCAGATAATTATAAACAGGTTTTCAACCTACATCTGATAGGACATTTGAAAAACAGGGGTGGATGACAAGATTCATTAGGCGTGAATATCCCTGTATGGCAGACATCTTATATCTTTGGTCTCCATGTGGTAAAATGCCAGTAAAGCCACCCAGTTATTGTGACAATCAACAATACCTTCACACATTTTCAATATGTTGAGAGGGCACTACTGCCCCCTTTGAGAATACAGGGTAAAGGCAAGAGCACTGAACCAGGTGTTGGAGATCAGAGGGGTGCTCACTATGACCCAGGTCAATATGTTGCTCTGGGTCTCATTTTCCTCATCTGGAAAATGGTCTCCAAGATCTTTCTGATGATTCCTTGTAGACTGATATCACCTTTCTTATTGCTAGCTGAAGAGTATAATGTAAAAGAATGAAATTAGAACATTTCTCTAACACCATGCACAAAAATAAGCTCAAAATGGGGCTTCCCTGGTGGTGTCGTGGTTGAGAGTCTGCCTGCCGATGCAGGGGACACGGGTTCGTGCCCCGGTCTGGGAAGATCCCACATGCCGCGGAGCGGCTGGGCCCGCGAGCCATGGCCGCTGAGCCTGCACCTCCAGAGCCTGTGCTCCGCAACAGGAGAGGCCACAACAGTGAGAGGCCCGCGTATAGCAAACAAACAAACAAACAAACAAACAAACAAAAAAAGCTGAAAATGGATTAAAGACCTAAATGTAAGACTGGATACTATAAAACTCCTAGAGGAAAACATAGGCAAACACTTTTTGACATAAATTGCAGTATTATCTTTTTGGATCCATTTCCTAGAATAACAGAAATAAGAACAAAAATAAACAACTGGGAACTAATTAAACTTAAAAGCTTTTGCACAGCAAAGGAAACCATAAATAAAATGAAAAGACCTACAGAATGGGAGAAAATATTTGCAAACGATACAATAAACAAGGGATTAATCTCCAAAATATACAAACAGCTCATACAGCTCAATAACAAAAAAACAAACCCAATTAAAAAATGGGCAGAAGATCTAAATAGACACTTCTCCAAAGAAAACATACAGATGGCCAAAAGGCACATGAAAAGATGCTCAACATCACTAATTATTAGAGAAACGCAAATCAAAACTACAATGAGGTATCACCTCATACCAGTCAGAATGGCCATCATCCAAAAGTCTACAAATAATAAATGCTGGAAAGGGTGTGAAAGAAAGGGAACCCTCTTGCACTGTTGGTGGGAGTGTAAATTGATACAACCACTATGGAGAACAGTATGGAGGTTCCTTAAATAACTAAAAATAGAGCTACCATATGACCCAGCAATCCCACTACTGGGCATACATCCAGAGGAAAGCCAAAATTTGAAAAGATACATGCACCCCTATGTTCACAGCAGCAGGACATGGAAGCAACCTAAATGTCCAGTGACAGATGAATGGAAAAAGAAGATGTGGTATATATATACAATAGAATATTACTCAGCCATAAAAAAGAATGAAATAATGCTATGTGCAGCAACATGGATGGACCCAGAGATTACCATACTGAGTGAAGTAAGCCAGACAAACAAATATCATATGATATTGCTTATATGTGGAATCTAAAAAAAATGATACAAATGAACTTATTTACAAAACAGAAAGAGACTCACAAACAGAAAACAAACTTACAGTTACCAAAGGGGAAATGGGCGTGGAGGGAGGGATAAATTAGGAGGTTGGGACTAACATATACACACTACTATATATAAAATAGATAACCAACAAGGACCTACTATAAAGCACAGGGAAATATACTCAATATTTTGTAATAACCTATAAGGGAAAAGAATATGAAAATGAATATATATATATTTGTGTGTGTGTATACACACACACACATATAATCACTGTGCTGTACACCTGAAACTAACATGATATTGTAAATCAATTATACTTCAATTTAAAAAAAAGGAAAGAAGGAAAAAGAAGTGTAGCTGCTAAAACCTGTATAGCCTTGTCTCCCTCTGCTGGCTGAGTAACATGTCATAAATGTCAAAGAAACATTTTTGTTCTTTTCAGTGCTGAAGTTATCATCTTTCAGAATTTATAAACCACACACAAAATGCTGACCAACCAAAAAAGACAGACAGCATTCAAATCTTGGTTACCATCTTCAGTTTTCTAGGTCCTTTATAAATATATGTATCACAACAAAGTCTCTATCTTCTCATCAGGTAATTAAATTTAGAAAAGCAGGTCAGATTTCAAATAAAACTGACATACTGTGTTGGTCAAGGATTTCTGGCTGGAATAATTTGGCTTATTCCCTCAGATGTCTCCAGTGGATCATTATCTACAAAGAGGGGATTTTCTGTTGGAGTTAACAGAACTCCGAGAAATATTCGGCAGAGCATTAATCTTTTTCTTTCTTTTTTTTTTTTTTTTGCAGTACGCGGGCCTCTCACTGCCGTGGCCTCTCCTGTTGCGGAGCACAGGCTCCGGACACGCAGGCTCAGCGGCCATGGCTCAGGGGCCCAGCCGCTACACAGCATGTGGGATCTTCCCAGACCAGGGCACGAACCTGTGCCCCCTGCATTGGCGGGCGGATTTCTTGACCACTGCGCCACCAGGGAAGCTCTACCTTTTTGTCTTTATTATATGAAGTCATCTATTTCTTCTTCTTTATTTTTTAATATTTATTTGTCTGTGCTGGGCCTTAGTTGCGGCATGTGGGATCATCGTTGAGGCGTGCAGGATCTTTTACCTGTGGCATGTGTGCTGTTAGTTGAGGCATACCCGGGCCCCCTGCATTGGAAGCATGGAGTCTTAACGACTGGACCACCAGGGAAGTCCCGAAGTCATCTATTTCTTAAATAAGCAATGTCGTATTCATTGATCTCTCTCTGAAAAGCAGTAACTTAATGCTTTTGTTTTTAATTTCCTCTCTTTTCGTTATATTATCTTACTTTGTTGACATAATTTTATAGTTTATCTACTTAAACCTAAAGCTAGGGACTTCCCTGGAATTTCTGGATTTCTGAAATGTCATCAGAATGTGTGCACCTTTCTAATTAGTCCTGCTTGATACTTGGTGAGTCATACTTTTCTTCAGTTAGGGAATATGTTCTATGATTTATTTCTCCACTCTCCTGTCTTCGTTCTCTCCTTTACATTGACATATCCTCCATCTGCTGTCTTTTTTATTTCTATTCTGAGAGGCTTCCTCTACTTTGTCCTCCCAATTACTTGGCCTTCAGCTTTCCACTTTATCATTTTTCTAATCCAGTATGTCGTCTTGGCAATCACTCTTTCAGTTGTCTGATTAATTCCCTTTCATTGCAGACTTTTTGTTTGATAGATGCACTATCCTCTGAGTATGCTAATCAGGACAATTTGAAAGCCTCTTCTGTTTTTAGAGTTATCTATGTCTCCGATGGGGTTTGTTATTCAGTTTGTTCATCTGGGTCCTTCTCTTCCATGTTACTGCTGCCTTTCCTCTTGTCTGGTAAGCCCTGACATTCACTCAGATGTAGGAACAAAGGCCTCCATCGGTTAGTCTAGGCAGTGGTGGGTGTGGGTTTCTTCAGTAGTGAAGTTCTCTGTTCCCCAGCTGGCCTCCCCAAGGGGAAAGCGGGTTGCTTGTAAGTGGCAGAGCTTGCCTGCCAGCATGCCTCACCAGATGTGTGGGTACAGAGCCAGCAGACAGGCTGGGGAACCCCACAATCGCTTAATTAAGGAGGGCTGTACTTCGCATGGAACAGGTTTAGCGTGTTTCTCTCCTAGGCAGAGCTGCCTTTCCCTCCTCCCCACCCACGGCTGCTGTGGACTTCCGAAGTAGGCTCAGGCTCTGCTCTCCTTCGCCCAGGCTTGAAGCACTTCACTGGGTGCCCTCCTTAGGCCACCTGCCCACTTTCTTTAGGAAAAAGCACTTGGAACAGGGCCTAGTGCTTTGCAATGTGCTCAACAAATATTTGTTGAATAAATGATGGAAGAGAAGTGGGGAGGGACCCAAACGTCCCTGCAACTCCAAACATGCTTCGGTAATGAATTATCCTAAAGAGGGCTTCCTGGTCCAGCCCTGCTCTTTGTATTGAGCTCAAACTAGCCGACTGCCAGCGCCAGGATTTCCTTCATTACATACGGTGTGTTGGACTAAGTGCAATTCCCTCCTCTTTTTCTCTATCAATGTGACCCCACCTGCTCACTCTCTTCTATAATTCCATAATTCAATGAGACCTTGGGAGAGAAAGAAGATAGATGTGTGTGTTCTGTCTGCCATATTAAACCAGAAATATATGTGAAAGTAAAGCTACAGAAAAAGATTTATTTTCAAACTTTTGTTGAACCCTCACAAGATGGAAAATAGAAAAACTTATTTCAGCTTTTTCTATTTATTATATGTTGATGTTTTATTTGGCAATTAGGAAATAATTATATAATTGAATACTTGCGTAAAAAGTAGTGGGAAATGAATTAAAATTTTCTGGCCTGTTTTCAATAGAATCACAACATTTTAATATAGTATGAATACAGTGTATATGCCATATATAATATATACCATATTAATAATATAAATGAAATTTCAGGACTCCTGAGGAAAAGTACAGTTTCGTCAGTTGAATACAAATCTCATCTGAAATAAATTTAGCTTTTAAAGAAAACGAAGTACAGAGAATATTAAGTGGAAAAAGAAGTTACAGCATAGTATGATACACACATTACAGCCACATTAAAAATGTGTGTATATATGTATATATATAAAAATATATATTTTATATATATATTTAAATATATTTATATATATAATATACATATTTATATATATAAATATATATTTATATTTATATATAAATATATATATATTTATATATATATAATTATAATGAAGAAACAATACATCTATACGTATTGCTAGACACACAC
>NW_020837971.1:7587272-7630150 GCF_003676395.1 Aethalodelphis obliquidens
ATATATTTAAATATATTTATATATATATAATATATATATTTATATATATAAATATATATTTATATTTATATATATAAATATATATATTTATATATATATTTATATATATATGTGAGTATATAGAGGTGTATAGATATACACACACATAGAAACACAGATATATACACACATATAAATGGAGAAACAATTAGAAATCACAGCAAAGTGTTAAGTTATTTTAGGAGGTTTGGGGTTAATACAATGGCGATTGAGAAGCACTAGTGTCATGTAATTTATTCCAAGTAAGAGGGATTAATTACATATACATTAATTAATTAAAAAATACACACTGGGGGACTTCCAGAGTCAGTTCTGATATATAAAGAGTTTGGAAGTTGTTTCTCATGTCGAGTCAGTTCTGATATATAAAGAGTTTGGAAGTTGTTTCTCATGTCCTTAAAAGAAAAAGGCTACGGCTTCCCTGGTGGCGCAGTGGTTGAGAGTCCGCCTGCCGATGCAGGGGACATGGGTTTGTGCCCCGGTCTGGGAAGATCCCACATGCCGCGGAGCGGCTGGGCCCGTGAGCCACGGCCGCTGAGCCTGCACGTCCGGAGCCTGTGCTCCGCAACGGGAGAGGCCACAACAGTGAGAGGCCCGTGTACCACAAAAAAAAAAAAAAAAAGAAAGAAAAATGCTAAACAAACTGAAAAATCAATGACTTTAATGGCTTTTCTCAGAGCAATAGTAGAATTGAGGTTGCAGGACAAACTGTCACATCAGAATCTAGAGACAGGAGAACACAGAGTCACAGGTGAGATCAGCTTACCTGAAACAGAAGTTTCTGGAGCCATAAAGCAGTAGGAAGTTACATGGTAACTTCGATGAACTGCTAAAGACTGGGTGTGGACTAGCATTAGAGAGAGAAACTCTGAGGGGCTGTAGTCTAACTGAGGTCTCCATACTTCAGTGGGTTTTACTTCCAGGAACCCCACTAGGTTCTCATTATGAAGAGCCAAGACGGAACACTTGTGTTTCTGGCAGGGGGAGGGGAAAAGTAACCATTTTGAAATATGCCCAGTGTTCTCCTTAACAAAGGCCTATTCAGTAGAGAGGAGAGACTTCACCAGAGCCTTAGTTCATTTGGGGGAAGGGAAATTACCCAAACCAGCCCTCTCTAGCTTTATTCTCTCACCTAAGGGGGAAAAATACTGAGAAACACTTGTGAAAGTTCAGGGACACAGGCCTATCAAAAGACTGAGATTTACACATAGGATTATAGAACATCTCCTCTCTCCCCAATACGTTACCACATCAACAGGGCCACAGTATAACAGTGGATTACAGCTGAAGGAACTGCAAGGTGCAGATTCTATTCAACCACAAAGCCAACAGGGGAGACAGAAACAAGGACACTAGAGGAAATGAAAGTCTCTGACACCTACAGCTACAGCAAATATGAAACACGGTCCAACTCCTAGCCAGATTAACATAAGACCGCACACAGAACACCTACTGATCTCAGTCTCTATTACCTAATATACCTTAGTATGGCTAAAACAAGACATACTAAGTTTTAAGGCAAGAGACAACGCAAGCATCAGAATCAGATTCAGACATGGCATAGACTTTGGAATTTAAAATAACTATGATTACTGTTAAAGGTTCTAATGAAAAAAGGAGGTAACATGCAAGAACAGATGGGTAATGTAAACAGAGATGGAAACAATAAGAAAGAATTAAAAACATACGAGAAATTAAAAACCCAGTGTAACAGAAATGAAGAATGCCTTTGATGGGCTCATCAACAGACTGGACATAATCAAGGAAACAATCAGTGAGCTTGAAAATATTACCGTATAGTAAATATGGCTATATCCCAGGAGCTCCTGGGATATAGTAAATGTCTTCTCAAGCTCACAAGGAACATTCACCAAGACAAACCACATTCTGGGCCATAAGACACACTTGAAGGAATTGAAGAAAAAAATAAACCAAAGTATATTCTCAGATCACAATGAATTAAACTAGAAATCAAGAACAGAAAGATAGCTGGAAAACCCCGATATATTTTTATTTATTTATTTTGCGGTATGCAGGCCTCTCACCATCGTGGCCTCTCCCGTCGCGGAGCACAGGCTCCGGATGCGCAGGCTCAGTGGCCATGGCTCACGGGCCCAGCCGCTCCGCAGCACGTGGGATCCTCCCGGACTGGGGCACGAACTCGCGTCCCCTGCATCAGCAGGCGGACCCCCAACCACTGCACCACCAGGGAAGCCCCAATATATTTTTAAATTGAAGTATAGTTGATTTACAATATTGTGTTAGTTTCTGGTGTAAAGTGATTCAGTTTTACATATAGTTTCTGGTGTAAAGTGATTCAGTTTTACATATATATGTATACATATATATACTTTTCCATATTCTTTTCCATTATGGTTTATTACAGGATATTGAATATAGCTCCCAGTGCTACACAGTAGGATCTTGTTGTTTATCCATTCTATACCTAATAGTTTGTACCTGCTAGTCCCAAACTCCCAGTCCATTCCTCTCCTGACCCCCTCCCTTGGCAACCACAAGTCTGTTCAATGTCTTTGAGTCTGTTTCTGTTTTGTAAATAAGCTGGTTTGTGTCTTATTTTAGATTCCACATATAAGTGATATCATATGGTATTTGTCTTTCTCTTTCTGACTTACTTCACTTAGTATGATAATCTCTAGTTGCATCCATATTGCTGTAAATGGCATTATTTCCTTCTTTTTTTATGGCTGAGTGATATTCCATTGTATATATGTAGCACATCTTCTTTATCCATTCATCTGTCAATGGACACTGAGGTTGTTTCCATGTGTTGGCTATTGTGAATAGTGCTGCCATGAACATGGGGATGCATGTATCTTCTAATAGTTTTGTCTAAATATATGCCCAGGAGTGGGACTGCTGGATCATATGGCAACTCTATTTTTAGTTTAGTTTTTTCTTTTTTTTGCGGTACGCAGGCCTCTCACTCTTGTGGCCTCTCCTGTTGTGGAGCACAGGCTCCAGACGCGCAGGCTTAGAGGCCATGGCTCACGGGCCCAGCCGCTCCGTGGCATGTGGGATCTTCCCAGACAGGGGAACGAACCTGCGTCCCCTGCATCGGCAGGCGGACTCTCAACCACTGCGCCACCAGGGAAGCCCTATTTTTAGTTTTTTGAGGAACTTCCACACTGTTCTCCATAGTGCCTATACCAATTTACTTTCCCACCAACAGTGTAGGAGGATTCCCTTTTCTCCATACTCTCTCCAGCATTTGTTATTTGTAGACTTTTTTTTTTGGCTGCACAGTGCGGCTTCCTGGATCTTAGTTCCCCAAACAGGGATCGAACCCACACCCTCTGCAATGAAAGCAGAGTCCTAACCACTGGATCACCAGGGAATTCCCATGTAGACTTTTTAATGATGGTCACTCTGACCAGTGTGAGGTAGTACCTCATTGTAGTTTTGATTTGCATTTCTCTAATAATTAGCGATGTTGAGCATCTTTTCATGTACCTCTTGGCCATCTGTATGTCTACTTTGGAGAAATGTCCATTTAGGTTTTCTGCCTATTTTTTTGGGGGGGCTGTATTGGGTCTTCATCGCGGTGTGCAGGCTTCTCATTGTGGGGCATCTCTTGTTGCGGAGCACAGGCTCTAGGCACGTGGGCTTCAGTAGTTGTGGCGCACGGGCTTAGCTGCTCTGCGGCATGTGGGATCTTCCTGGCCCAGGGCTTGAACCTGTGTCCCCTGCATTGGCAGGTGGATTCTTAACCATTGTGCCACTAGGGAAGCCCCTCTGCCTATTTTTTGATTGGGTTGTTGCTTCTTTGTTATTGAGTTATATGAGCTGTTTGTATACTTTGGAAATTAAGCCCTTGTCAGTTGCATCATTTGCAAATATTTTCTCCAGTCCATAGGCTGTCTTTTCATTTTGTTTATGAAAATCCCCAAATATTTGGAGATTAAACAACTCTCTAAATAAAATACCAGTCAAAAAAGAAGTCACAAGAAAAAAAAACTTTAATATTTTGAACTTAAATGAAAGTGAAAATACAACTTATCAAAATTTGTAGGATGCAGCAAAATCAGTGCTTTAGCAGAAAATTTATAACATTAAATGTGCATTTCAGAAAAGATCTGAGGTCAATAATCTAAGCTTCCATCAAAAACTAGAGAAAGAAGAGCAACTTATGCCTAGAGCAAGCAAAGAAAAACAATTTAAAAATTAGAGCAGAGGGCTTCCCTGGTGGCACAGTGGTTGAGAGTCCGCCTGCCGATGCAGGGGACACAGGTTCATGTCCCAGTCTGGGAAGATCCCACATGCCGCAGAGCGGCTAGGCCCGTGAGCCATGGCCGCTGGGCCTGCGCGTCCGGAGCCTGTGCTCCACAACGGGAGAGGCCACAACAGTGAGAGGCCCGCATACCAAGAGAAAAAAAAAATTAGAGCAGAAATCAGTGAAATCAAAAACAGAAAAACAACAGAGAAAAGCAATGAAATCAGGCCTTCCCTGGTGGCGCAGTGGTTAAGAATCCGCCTGCCAATGCAGGGGACACGGGTTCGAGCCCTGGTCCGGGAAGATCCCACATGCCGCGGAGTAACTAAGCCCGTGCACCGCAACTACTGAGCCTGTGAGCCTAGAGCCCGTGCTCTGCAACAAGAGAAGCCACCGCAATGAGAAGCCCACGCACCGCAACAAAGAGTGGCCCCTGCTCGCTACAACTAGAGAAAGCCTGCAAGCAGCAACGAAGACGTAGCACAGCGAAAAATAAATAAATAATGAAAAAGAAAAGTTTGTCATGAAAAGCAATGATATCAAAAGCTTGTTCTTTTAAAAGAAATAAAATACATTGTGAAGGGGTGGGATAGGGAGGGTGGGGTATGGGGCTATATGTATACATGTAGCTGATTCACTTTGTTGTACAGCAGAAACTAACACAACACTGTAAAGCAATTATATTCCAATAAAGACATAATAAAATAAAATAAAATGCACTGTGAATTTTTAAAGATTAGCTTTGGTGATTTTTGTTAGAAATACGTATCAGAAAATCCCTTAGAAGATAAGATGTGAGAAAAAAATCATTTGCAGTTTTTTGCATTAACATTAATTTTGCCATTAATATTTTATGGGACCATAAATTCTCTGGTTTTTTTAGTATAGCTGGTCAGTGTAGTTATGTCTTTATAATTACCTGTCTTTGTTGAGTATAAAATTAGGAAATTGTACATCTAAAGAGAAATATATTCTTTTACTAATTTTTTAATTCTATAAAAATTGAAATATAGTTTATTTACAATATTGTGTTAGTTTCACGTGTACAGCATAGTGATTCAGTATCATTGCAGATTATATTTCATGACAGGTTATTTCAAAATAATTGATATAATTCCTTGTGCTATGCAGTATATCCTTGTTTCTTATCTATTTATATACAGTAGTTTGTGGAAGAAATATATTCTTAATCTGTCTAGTGTTAAAAACTTTACATTCAAAATTTTCTGAAAAGTAACTATCTCCAGTTTTGTGACTATCCATTATAAAGAATTTTCCATTTTCTGATTTATTTCCAGTTTTATTAGGCAGCCAGGCTTCCCTTTCTAGCATGCTTTTGGACTATTTTTCTCCTGCCATCAGTTGGTATATGTCCAGGAAGGAAGTACTGGACAAACTAATTTCAAGAGAGAGCTCCCTGAGGGCAAGGTCTACTTAAGGATATATCAACACAGTGCTTTCTGTATACAGGCATACTTCACAGATATTGTGGGTTCGAGTCAGACCACCACAATTAAGTGAGTATTGCAATAAAGCGAGTCACATGAATTTTCTGGGTTCCCAGTGCATATAAAAGTGTTTTACGTTATATTATCTGTGAAGTGTGCAATAGCATTATATATAGAAGAAAACAATGGAAATACCTTAATTAGAAAAATGGTTTATTGCTAAAAACTGCTAACCATCATCTGAGCCTTCAGCAAGTCATAATTTTTTTGCTGGTGGAGGGTCTCGCCTCGATGTTGATGGCTGCTGACTGTTCAGGGAAGTGGCTGCTGAAGGTTGGGAAGGCTACGGCAATTTCTTAAAATAAGACAACGATGAAGTTTGCCACATCAATTGACTCTTCCTTTAATGAACAATTTCTCATTGGTGTCTGACGGTATTTTACCCACAGAACTTCATTCAAAATTGGAGTCATTCCTCTCAAACCTTGCCACTGCTTTACCATCTATTTATTTTTAGAATGTTTATGTAATATTCTAAATCCATTGTTGTCATTTCAACAGTCTTCTCGGTATCCTCTCCAGGAGTAGATTCCATCTCAAGAAACTACTTTCTTTGCTCATCCATAAGAAGCAATTCCTCAACTGTTAAGTTTTATGAGATTGCAGGAATTCAGTCACATCTTTCAGCTCCACTTCTAATTCTAGCTCTCTTGCTATTTCCACCACATCTGCAGTTACTTCCTCCACTGAAGTCTTGAATGCTCTCAAAAGTCACCCATGAGGGTTGGAATCAATTTCTTCCAAACTCCTGTGAATGTTGATATTTTGACCTCTCCCCATGAATCATGAATGTTCTCAATGGCATCTAGAATGGTGAATCCAGGTGTTCAATTCATTTTGCCCAGATGCATCAGAGGAATCACAACCTGTATTAGTTATAGCCTTATAAAATGTATTTCTTAAATAAGACTTTAAAGTTGAAATTATTCCTTGAACCATGGGCTACAGAATGGATGTTCTGTTAGCAGGCACAAAAACATTTAATTTTGCTGCACATCTCCAACAGGGCTCTTGGATGACCAAGTGTATTGTAAATGAGCAGTAATATTTTGAAAGGAATCTTTTTTCTCTGAGCAGTAGGACTCCACAGTGAGCTTAAAATATCCAGTAAACTATGCTGTAAACAGAAGTGCCGCTATCCAGGCTTTGTTGTTCCATTTATAAAGCACAGGCAAAGTAGACTGAGCATAATTCTTAAGGGCCCTAGGATTTCTGGAATGGTAAATGAGCATTGGCTTCAAATTAAAGACACCAGCTGCATTAGCCCCTAATAAGAGTCTTCAGCCTGTCCTTTGAAGCCAGGCAATGACTTCTCCTCTTTAGCTATGACAGTTCCAGCTGGCATCTTTTCAATAAAAGGCTGTTTCTGTCCGCACTGAATATCTGCTGTTTAGTGTAGCCATCTTCATTAATTACCTCAGCTAGATCTTCTGGAAAACTTGCTGGAGCTTCTACATTAGCACTAGCTGCTTCACCTTGAACTTCTATGCTATGGAGATGGATTTTTTCCTTAAACCTAATGAACCAACCTCTGCTAGCTTCAAGTTTTTCTTCTGAAGCTTCCTCACCTCTCACAGCCTTCAAAGAATTGGAGAGAGTTAGGACCTTGCTCTGGATTAGACCTGGCTTAAGGGAATGCTGCGGCTGGCCTGATCTTCCATCCGCACCTCTAAAACTTTCTCCATATCAGCAATAAGGCTGTTTCGCTTTCTTATCATTCATGTGTTCACTGGAGGAGCACTTTTAATTTCCTTCGAGAACTTTTCCTTTGTGTTCACAACTTGGCTAACTCGCCTCTTGACACAAGAGGCATAGCTTTCAGCCCACCTTGGCTTTCAACATACTTTCCTCACTAGGTGCAACATTTCTAGCTTTTGATTTTAAAGTGAGACGTATGACTCTTCTTTTCACTTGAACACTTAGAAGCCAATGCGGGGTTATTAATTGGCCAATTTTCAATTTTGTTGTGTCTCAGGGAATAGGGAGGCTGAGGAGAGGGAGAGAGACTGGGGAACAGCTGGTCAGTGGAACAGTCAGAATACATACAGCATTTATTATGTTCACCGTCTTACCCGGTTGCGGTTTGTGGTGCCCCAAAACAATTGCAAGAGTAACATCAGAGGTTACAGATCACCATAACGAACAATGAAAAAATTTGAAATACTGTAAGAATTACCAAAATGTGACAGAGGCGTGAAACGAGCAGATGCTGTAGGAAAAATGATGCCAATAGACTTGCTCAACCCAGGGTTGCCACACACCTTTAATTTGTAAAAATCACAGTATCTGTGAAGTGCAGGAAAATGAGGTATGCCTGTACCAGGAATGCAATAAACATTGGTGGAATGAATGATGTATATTTTTTCTTTGCAGAATTACAGATATCAATAAGCTGTGCTGTATTTAAAGTACACTAAATCTAGGGCTTCCCTGGCGCAGTGGTTAACAATCTGCCTGCCAATGCAGGGGACACCGGTTCAAGCCCTGGTCTGGGAAGATCCCACATGCTGCAGAGCAACTAAGCCCCTGCACCACAACTACTGAGCCTGCGTGCCACCACTACTGAAGCCCGCACACCTAGAGCCCGTGCTCTGCAACAAGAGAAGCCACCCAATGAGAGGCCCGCGCACTGCAACGAAGAGCAGCCCCCACTCGCCGCAACCAGAGAAAGCCCGTTTCAAAAATAAATAAATAAATAAATTTATTTTTTAAAAGTAAACTATATCTAATTTTGGATTTTCACTTTTTGGAGTTATCTACATCATGACTTCCTCCTAATTAAAGCACAAGGGCCCAGCCCTAAGTAGCCAGGGTGGCTCAGGAAAGAAACAGACTTTAACTCCACATTATTAGACAGAGAGTGGTATTAGGATCAACTAAGACAATATCATCTTTCCAAAGGGTCGAGTCAATGGAAGATGGCTTCCTTGTCAAATGAAGCGACTGAGTCCTCGAGACCAGGGTTTTTAAGAGTGAAACCTTTTGTCTTGGTCAAAACAGGCATCAGATCTTCCACAGCGAAAACTATTTTTGTAAACAGAAGAAAAACGTAGAAACAGGATGAATGTGGCCAATAAGGAGCAGCCGTGGGTTGGGGGCATCTAAAGAGAGTAGCAGGGGTGCTTTTACCCACATGCTATTTGTGCCAACACAGATCTCAGAGGCTGCAAGTGGAGTTGATCAGAGTTGAAAGAGAAGTGCTCCCAGGTGTGCCTAAGTGCCTTTCATTCCAGAGAGTTAAGGTTGAGGAATTCTTGCACTTAACCTCGAGCCCTCCCTGTCATGAAAATCTATTTTGGGGTTACTGTGGACTAGTTTACAAACAAAATCTCAACAAAGAATATCTCCTGCAACCTTTAAAACCCAGTCCCCAAGAAAGTGATAAAACACAGGGACTGGGAGAAAATATATGCCAATTGTATATCTGATAATGTATCTAGAAAATATAAAAGAGGTCTTAAAACTCAACCACAAAAAGACGAATAACTCAATTTTAAAATGGACCAAGGATCTGAATAGACATTTCTCCAAAAAACATAGAAAAAAGACCAATAAGCACACAAAAAGATGTTCAACATAATTAGTCATTAGGGAAATGCAAGTCAAAACCACAATGAGATACAACTTCACAACCACTAGGGTGGCTATAATCAGACAGATATCAAGTGTTGGTGAGGATGTGGAGAAACTGGAACCTTCATACACTCCTGGTAAGAATGTAAAATGGTGCAGATGCTTTGAAAAACATTCTGGCAGTTCCTCAGAAGATTAAACACAGAGTTATGACCCAGCAATTCCACTCCTAGTTATATGCCCCAAAGAAATAACACATATCCACACGGAAACCTGAACAAAACTGTTTCTAGGAGCATTATTCACGACAGCCAAAAGGTGGAAACAACCCAAACATCCGTCAAATGGACGAATGGATAAACAAAATGTGGTATATTCATACATGGAATATTATGTGGCAATAGAAAGGAATGAAGCACTGACACCTACTACACCATGGATGAAACTTGAAAACATTATGCTAAGTGAAAGAAGTCACAAAAGACCACATCTTGTATAACTGCATTTATACGAACGATCAGAAGAGACAAATCTATAGAGACTGAAAGTAGTTTTTGCCAGGGGCTGGGCATGGAAAGTGACTGCTGATGGGTAAGGGGTTTCTTTTTTGGGGTGATAAAGGTGGTGTAGAATTGATTGTGGTGATGGTTGCACAGCTCTGAATACACTAAAAAACCTCTGAATTACATTCTTTAAATAAGTGAATTGTACAACATATGAAATTTATCTCAACAAAGCTATTAATAAAAAAAACAAGGCAGAAACTTCAGCCCTGCTTCAATCGCCTTACCCCGCCTGCACAAACAACTTGGGTTCCCAGCTTTGGGTGCTAACCGGTCACAAAATCCTCACTATCATCCCTAAAACCTCAATTTATATTCCATGAATTTGGAATCTAAAATCTAAACAGAAGCTGCACTAAAGATCAGCTCTGCATTATTTAGAGGAGAGAAAATTGCAGAGCGTCATCGGAACAGCTTAAGGAAAATTTCAGCATCCTGAAATATTTCCCATCTATTAACAGCCATGTTTGCTATGTGCTCCCATAGTAAAAACATTTAGTCCCAATAACCGTAAAACATAATAATCAATTAAGCATTTCAAAATCACATTTAACTAGCCTTACTCCCAACTTACATATTCACAGTATGACAAATTAAACCTTAATACTGAAGGCATATTTACCATTATACCAATGACATGCAATAAAGAAGTGCTCTTTCAAAACCTTACGGTCGGGCTCCCCTGGTGGCGCAGTGGTTGAGAGTCCGCCTGCCGATGCAGGGGACGCGGGTTCGTGCCCTGGTCTGGGAGGATCCCACATGCCGTGGAGCGGGTGGGCCCGTGAGCCATGGCCGCTGAGCCTGCGCGTCTGGAGCTTGTGCTCCACAATGGAGCACAACAGCGAGAGGCCCGCGTACCGGAAAAAAAAAAACAAAAACCTTACTGTCCAACACAGTAGCCACTGGCCACATGTGGCTACTGAACACTGGAAATGTGGCTAGTCCAAACTGAGATGTGTTGTAAGTGTAAAATACACACTGTATTTTAAAGACTTACTACAAAAAGGAGACTGAAAAATATTTAGCTTTGCATATTACATGTTGAAATGATCTTTTAGATATATTGGTTTAAATAAAATACATACTGTTAATCCCACCTGTCTCTTTTTAAACAGACTCAATCACCAGGACTAGAACATTTCAAATTACATACGCAGCTCACATGATATTTCTATTGGAAAGAGTTGCTCTAGAAAAACATTTAGAGCTTTTGAGGGGAAGGTAAGTATGCATCAGAAGACAGGGCTCTGAATGACTTCTATTATGGTTCCCTGTCGCCATCTCTTTTATATACCGGTCACTTTGCAGGAGTCTTTAGTATGGGTGGAAAAGCTGTAACAGAAAGTCATCACCGTACTCCTGTGAGACAACACAATCATACGGACCCTCCAACCATGCTTGCCTTCTGCAGCTGTGGCTTTCATAAGAAGCTACAGCATGTGCCAGCCAAGAAGGAAAGTTTTAAATGACATCAGTTAAGGATAATTGTAATTATCCAGCAGTTCTGGATAATTTCCCCCTGTGGAGCAAAAAGGCCTCAGAGCTTTAAGTATGGTTTGATTGAACCTTTGGACAAGGTATCTAGATGAAAGCAAGGGCAGAAAAAAGGATCACAGGTGATCCAGGAGGAAACCAGAACATGAGAAGCATTGAACTGAGTTTAAGGAAGACCCCTAGGGTGATCTACTTCAAGCGGGAACTCTTAAGCCATCAGTGTGAGCCCTGGATCTAATCGCAACGTAACCCCACCTGCACCTGTGGAATGCGTGTTACCCGAGCATTTGACTTTAATCATTAGCATCGCTGGATGTCACACCTCCTGTGTACTGGAATATTTCTGGTGACGGATTTGTTATCCAGAGCAGTGCTGTCCAATACAGCAGCCACTAACCACACAGATGGCTATGGGGCTGTTGAACTGCGGCTAGTGTGACTGGGAAGCTCAACTTCATTTTAGTTAACTTAAACTTAAATTAACATGCATGGCTAGGGCTGCTGTACTGGCCGGCAAAGGTCTAGAGCCTTGCTCCCCCAAGTGTGGTGTGCAGACCAGCAGCACAAGTACCTCTGGGAGTTTGTTAGAAACACAAGGTATTTCTGACTCCATCTGAACTTCCTGAAATACATCCTGCAGTAACAGCATCTCCAGGTGATTCCTATGCACTTTAACGTCTGGAAAGCACTGACCCAGAGTAGGGGGTCTTAGCTGAATACTACACTGTATAAAAAGTTAGCACATATGTGTATGTATAGGTGTACGTATGTGTATATACATGCTTTACCCCTTTCCTTCCCCTGAAGACCATGTCCACACTTTTTCCTTAGATTTTCCAAGGAGTTTGTGATCCAAAACAGAAGTTTTATCCTATAGAAATGTAGCCCCATAAAGTAAGAAAGCAGATTTCATTGAACAAAGAAAAACTTTTAAATTACCCTTTGTTATGCAGGCACACTCTTCAATTCATGAAGGGCAGAACCTGGCCATCCACGGCTTTGAGGTTCTTCTGCTGTGTTCTCACTTCTTCACCCATGCTACCCACACAGTTCATTCTCCTAGACTGTTTTTATGTTTCAAAATACCACATGTACACGCATTAGCACAGATAAGTAGTATAACATTTATATATATTCTATTTTGAATTATACACCCATACCCACACCCTGATTTTTTAGTGCAAAATTGGCCACAAAATGCACTTTAGTGCAAATACATACCGGTTTGTGCTAATTTGTACAGCCTGGAACAACTGGTGGAGTTTTAAGTACTGATGTGCTGTTGCAGCTGCTACCAATTTTTTGGTTGATTCAGGAATCAACCAGGAAAAAAAAATTTTTATTAGTATCATAGAAGTCTAGTTGTTATCTACAACATGTAACCATGAAGATTCGGGAATCAACCAGGTATCTTTTTAATTAGTATAATGGCAGTCTAGTTATAATCTACTACATGAAACCATGAACAAAAACAGTTGATGGTCAGCTGGTGGTTATTTAGCTTACTTTTCCATCAGTAGATAGCACTGGTTTTATATTATAATAAAAAACACTCATCCTTTATTATTTGTCTGGCAAAAATTTAGGAAACAAAGATTTCTTTTTTCAAAGATACTTTTATGTTGAGGATGCGGCTGCCGTCAGGCTTCGTAAACTTGCCTCACGGGAATCCTTCCCCCCCCCCCCACCCCGCACACCTCCACTTTGTTAACAACAAGATGCTACGGCAATGATTTATTCCCAGTTGACTAAGTCCCTAGCATTAGATATCTCCCCAAGTCTCAAAATGGCTCTAAGAGTCTGCCTTGAATCATGATCCTCCACTGCTGTTTAAGAGGAGACATGCACAAACTGGTAGTCAGTTAATGCAGCCAGGAAAATTAACTCGTCACAAAGAGCCACAAGTAACAATACTTCAAAAATGAAGAAAACATAAGTTTAGCCTCACTTTTTTTTTTTTTGTAATATAAATTTATAAATGCAGAAGTACGGAATACACTTGCAACATGAAGAGTTAGGTTCCCTCAATAAATACTTTCTCACTAATCAGTCTGGTGAAGAATAACTTGCTAGCACTGGAAAGTACAAATAGACAAATCATACATTTAATACATTTGGCCCCGGTGGGGCAAAAGATTCTTTAGAAATTAGCCAGCTGAAAGGGTAATTTACCAAGAGGGTTCTAATCTTTTTTTAACCTCTGCAATGTGACAGACATCATTAAAATACCAGGGCTAAAATACAATTTTCCACCTTGTTTCCACTGCCAGATACAGGACGAATGTCATCCACATTCCCGTGGTAGAGTAGGGTGGCTTTTCTCTATCCCGTTCTTTTCCATCCAGAAAGCACGCTGGAAGGCAAGTGAGTGGTGCTACTGTAAGAATAACCTTGATGCCAGTCTAACATGGTCAATCAGTCATACAATTGGACACGCCATCATATTATCTCACGTCCAGTCACGACACACCTTTTCTGAGGATCTCTCATTCACTTAGTTTCTCACCTTCAGCAGGGCCAACATTCTCATTTGCATTCAGTTTAAGTATTTATTTCATTTATTAACATAACCAGTAGAACTGAGTGTTTTAAAATATTTATTATATTTCGTTCTAGAAATGATGGTACAATTACGTCACACACCTTTGGGAAGGCATATTTATGCTTTCACACCAGAGCAAAGTTTTATGCATGGCCAGAACTGGAAATACCTAAGCCGTGAATAACAAAGGATAATGCTGTTGATAGGAGGAGCCCTTGTAAGTTTTCAAAAGCTTTCTTCTCTATCATTTATTTTCGGGCAGATATCAATCAGTCCAGTGGAAGGAGTTCTGAACATAAAAGGCACCTAGAATAAAAATTAGACCTTAACTAACAAAAAGAGGTGCACATGTTTACATCAAGAAACAAAAAGCCCTATTGATGCAACTCTCCTGCAAGCCAATGATAATAATAAATGCAAAAGCTATTGCAACTGAAGTCTATAAACACTTACCTGAACCTGGTTCATGAGCTGGATAATGACAATCACTTGGTGTTTTTAAACTTGTGGATGTTTTATCACCATTTAAACAAACATGAGTACTGTTATTTATATTCACAGGTTCTAGGGGGAAGGCTCACTCTAATTATTTATCCATAGCCAAGATTTGTTTTGCTTTCTCTTAAAATCCACTGCTATGTACTCCATTCATGGATGCGTTAAAAATCACTGTTGTCAAAAAAAAAAAAAAATTACTGTTGTCCTTCGAAGAATGTAGCAAAACCTAACACTGCTACTTTAAACCAAATTCCTTTAAATGATTATAAAGCCAGTAAAGCTGACGTTTTACTATGATTTAAGCACCTGAAATATATTCTAACCAACTGATATTCTCTGAGCTAGAATCAGGATCCTCAAAATTTGTATGTATGTACAAATACTGCAAATTAAGCTAATAAAAACTTGGAAAAATACAAACAGCTTTTTTAGTACAAAGATCCAAAATCCACATAGGGGTCTGTACTAAGAGGAAAATGAACAGGAAGCCAGCAAACGTGTCTGCATTTTCTAATCTGGAGACAAAGGCCTCAGCGGAGCCAGGTGGTATTCAGCTGGGTCTGGTTCTTGATGCTGGTATCCATTTTTAGCACTTCGCGAATGGCCATGGTCGCGTAGGTAGAAGGAGGGAGAGAAAAATCCATCTTCAGAGCTCTGTATTTGCCTTCTGCCAGGCAAGAAAGAACAGTCAGAAAGTAAGGCAGCTGCAGACAGACTGGGGCGAGTCACATAATCTCTATACAGATAAAAGAACTGTGCTCCTTTCTTCAGCCTACTTCCCATGGGGCCTCAGAAAATGAGGCATGGAAGTAAGAGGTCTGTGAGTGAAGGATCCAGCTGAATCCCTATAGTAATTCTACCTGGAACCTTCATAGAAAGGGTAGGTGACAGAAGAGCATAGGAGAGAAACACACGTAAAATGAAAAAAAAAAAAAAATTTACAGTACAGGGTGAAAACAGACAAAGGAATGGCAACAAGAATTTGACAATGAAAAGGCATTTTTAGACTCTCTTGCTGGGTTTTCACTTAACTTTGTTAACTCTCTATGGGAGTGGGGAGGATATTCAATCACCTAATATCACAACCTTCTATAATGTTCATTCATTTTCAGTGGGAAATACTCTTTTAATCACTGACCTCCAACTGTAATCATAAAACTAAGATGACAAACACAAAATAGAAATCATAGAATGGGTTGCGAGATGGTGGTGATTATAAGATTTTTTTTTTAAATATGTTTTTGTATGAGAAAACATTTCAAAGTTGACACAGAACTGATGGCTGAGTAAACTTACCAGAAGCAAACACTGGTGGTGGTTTCCCTTCTAGGTTGTCCACATCTGTGTTGAAGAGTGGAATTTTAGGATCATCATATGCAACGACTTCCCTTTGAAACACATAAAGAAAAGTGTGAATGTGAATTTCCATAACAGGCACTAAGTTACTCATCACCATTTGTTCAGCAAGGAAAACACACAGGCCTAGTGTAAATAATTCTAGGTGGGAGTATTCAATAACAGAATACGGCCATATTTTATAGAGAAATACTATATAGCAAGGTGACAGATGATGCCAGCCTATGGTAAAAATAAAAAATGTTTCCCTAGGATGGAAATTCCTTTTGTATGTAGTTGGTAAGTAGTAAACTTCACTTGGCAGAGATGCAACTGAATTAATCACAGCATCTGTACTTTCTCCAGGGCGGTTATCACCACTAACACCACCATGTTGCTGTGAGAAACTGCTCTCTGGCAAGATGGAGGCCAACTCTGTCAGCCTCTTCCCACAATCCAGAGAAGAGGAGGGAAAAGGAAAAGGGAGAAGAGATGGAGAGAAGGAAGAGAACTTCCTGACAGTGGGCAACTAGTCCAGGGTTTAATTGTTTAAATTATCAAATAAAGCTTTACATAATACTAGGTATTTAAAGTATTTTAAAATGGGTAATACAAGTATCTTTTTCTCTCTAGAAACATGATAATGAAACAACCATATCAGTGTGGAACTCAGAGCTAATTCTGAGTAAGGTAACTTGAAAATCTCAGTTTTTTAGGAATAGGGAAAAAGTTCATTCTCTGCACATCTCTTCAATAATTTAGCAATGTCAGTAAGATGTAAACTTAGCCACTTTCACTATATATTTGAATTCATTTATCTCCTGATAATTTGAAAAATACCAGGTAGTAGCAGTAATGAGAATAGTATTCAATAACAGCAATAACACTTTTATGCCAGGCTGTAAGCAATGAAAAATATTTATATAATGAAAAAGGTTAAAATCTAGTAGTTCAGTTCTATTTCATTCCAGACTATTACTCACCAGCTGACATTCTGCGGACGAATAATGATCTTTCGGTAGGCCCCTGATAAGGAATAATCTCTAATTTTGTGTCTCATGTTGTCAATATCAAGATTGTCCGCTGTGAGCATTTCCCTGTAGGCTTCACTAACTAATATAAAACAAAATCAGTTGGAATGCAGCATGTCAGCAAGCTACCTTGAACTATAGACAGTAACATAAATTGTCACCTTAACAAAATTAATCATCTCAATTTAACAATCCAATCTGTTCTCTGGAATTAAAACGTACTGACTTACTAACTAGTACTAGGTGTCTCCCGTTTAGGTTTGGTCGACTTGTAGGTTATTTTTGCAACCAGGCACAGTATCTGGGGCTAAGGGTCCCAAGATGGCTACAAAAGGCCATTTCATCAGAAGTTACTCAACTACAATGTATATGTACTCAGAGTTGGAAGAGACCATATACAGAGCCTCTAACTCCTTCCGGAAGAAGGTAGTTATAAATAAATGTATAAAAATAAGAGACCGGGGAACACCACCTGGCTCACCCTCGCACCTGATGTAGAAACTTTTTTACAACACCAGAGAGAGACAGTCATCCAGCCTTTGCTTTCACGTTGCCATTTACGGGGAGCTACCACTTTGTGAGGCACGCAATTATTGGAAAATTTTTTCTGTGCCATGCTGAAATATGTCTTCGTGTGACTCCTGTCAACTGCTTTGGAACACAGATTAATTGCTTTCTTCCACATGTGTTCGTAAGTACTGGGCCTTTAAGCCATGATCTCCTCTAGACCAACAAGTTCCTCCAACCGTCCCTCCTTTGATATTTCTGTACTCCCCACTGACCCCGCATCTGCCTTGGGTAACAGGCTTACGTTAATAGTAACACCGGATACTTTTCATGTAGACTACCACCAAACTGGCCTTTTCCATCTGTACACTTGATCTTTGAACGTAAACATGAGAATTTACATTTAACCCTATTAAATGCCCTCTGCAGTTCTTTTTAAATACTTATTTTCCATATAATTAATATTAACTATTTTGGATTATACTACTTGCAAATATGATAAGCAGATTTCTTTACTCACGTCATTCGTAAAAAACGTTGGTTAGACCAGGGTCAAGGAAAGACTCCTTCACGACCCACTTGTGAGGACAGCAGGGATCCCTAACTGAGCACTGCTGACACCAAGTGTGCCTACGTCATGAATCCACATGCCTGAACCACCACCCAGCCAGTCTGTGAGCCCCTGTCTTGGCCACGAGGTCTCCACAATCGGCTCTGTCAAAGGCTAAGCTGAATGTATGTTTTAACTGATACTAACTAGCCCAAAGTTTCTGACCTTGAGAGGTACCAGAAAGAAGAAAAGAATACTTTCTTTTTCTCTCCTGGAAAGAGGGCAAGTGTGGCTCCAAGCATCTCAGTGCCTTCCTTCTCTACCTCCTGGTACTGGTCTCCGGTTCCTCGCTGCACCACCTGTGCCATCCACGCAGCACAGGCAGGCCACCCCACCCTTGTCTACCGCCCTTATTCATTCTCCCTGCTCTTGTCTAATCCTTTTCCCTCCAGGAGGCCAACCTCACACAGCAGTCTGATTAGTCAACATGTAAATGGCAGACTACCACTCAACTCTTTTATAAGTATTTGCCTTATCAAAGAAGGGTGTTAATCCTAATCATTCTGTAATTTCAAGGAATATAACGTTGATAAGTAAACTAATTCTGGGCTCTTGAGAGAAAAGATGTTTTAACAGGAAAACACCTCCGACAGACCAGCCCTGGTGAGGAGTAAACTTCCAGGGTCAGTTCCACCAGGGTAGTCCCATGCTCAGGGCTGTTTTCTTTTTTACAATTTCTGAATCCTTCAACAGTAAAAGTTCCAATTCCCCTGTCAAAATGGCATCCATGAAGGTACAGAAGTAATTCTTATCAGCCTCTGGGGAATGGGAAATAAGGGTAGGGAATACTAAGATTCCAGTTTGTAAACTTCTGAGCCCACTGACTCTTGAAACACAATGAACAGGTATTACTTAACACGGTTTAAAAAAAAAAAAAAAGGTTAAAAAAAGCAACGTTAAAGTATAATTATCCATTCTCTTTCTCAATGACTCTTTCCAAACCCTTCCATCCTTAGTAAGAATTAGTGAATTTCAGAAATTTTAAATAACAGTGCCAATAATAACAGCCACAACAATAAGGATACCAACACTATCACCATCACCACCACCTCCACCACCTGGTTTCTTAATTTAAATCATCCATCTGAATGCATCTATTTCAGGGAGACTTTTATAAGCAAACACGGCTTATGTATGTTTGAAATCTAAACATTTTTTTTCAAGTCGGATGGAAATTAAGGTTCTAAAATCATATTTAAAATACGGATTTTTTTTCCCCTCTCTCGACTCTTGGCTGCCAGTGGCTTAATTATGTCCGACTTTAACTATCTTCCCCGGAGGGAACTTACTTTTATGCTGGGGGTAGATAACATCAAAACCAGGCAAGGGCATTACCACATCATGGATGGAGTAATTATTAACATCGTCTTCCTCAATACAGGTAACTGCAGCTGAAAATATACCAATGGATAAATTAAGAAGAATTAAGAAAACAGGCAGTATTTCCACAAGCCCAACCTTCTAAAATTACACATCTAAGCAATCAGAAATGCAAGCGTGCCCAGGTTCACTGCCCCATGAAGCTTAGAGAAATTAATTTGGAATATATACCTTTCTGTCTTTTCTATTCTACCCGAAAAATAAATATCGTGGATTCAGAAAAAGTAGAAAACTAAAAATAATCTATTTCTCAGCTGCACCCTCACGTTTTAGGACTCCTGGCTTTTAGCTTCTTTTTCCTCATCAGACAACACTACAAAATACTATTTGGAAAGTCATCACAGATGAATGCATTTTGCTAAAAGCATAAACAATGGGGGAAAAAAACCCCGTCTGTATTTAGAGGATGAAATGTGGTGGCACAGGGGACATTAAAATACACCAGATGTGATCAATATTGGGTGAGGAAAAATTAAATCAGGAAAAGATTAATTAAAATTTCCATACAAATGAAAAGCTTTAGTGCATTTACTGGGCACACCTGCAGATGAGCAGACTGTCTCCAGGAAGTAGCCAGGAAGAAACGGACTTTGGAAACAGACTTGATTTGATTCCTAGACTTCTCTCTCCCTTTTTAATTTTTTTAAAAAATTAATGTTTATTTATTTTTGGCCACACTGAGTGGCGTGTGGAATCTTAGTTCCCCGACCAGGGATCAAATCCACGTCCCCAGCAGTGGAAGCGCGGAGTCTTAACCACTGGCCCGCCAGGGAAGTCCTAGCCTTCTCTTTTTTTTTTAACCAGCTGTGGAACTTGGGGTAAGTGACTGAACCTCGTGTGAGGAACAGAGAGAATGCTTCACAGTAATACTGAGCTTTAAACTAGAAGATGCAGGTAAAGGGCTTACTTAGCAGAAGGCCCAGCACACAGTAAGGGCTCAACAGCAGATGGGACTGTTTGCATGTCTTATGAACATTTCAGGCACAGAGTGTGCACTAAATGTCTACGATATCACAGCCCCATGTAAAGTGCACTCCAGTCTTGTGTTGACTTAAAGAAACTCTTTAAGACTGGCCAACGACAGCAGGGAGGCTGAAGTGCACCCAGAAGTGTAGAGAAGTATCAGCTAGACCCAGATCAGGGTTTGCAAAGGGATCTTAGGCAACACTTAGTTCAAATCTCATCCTAGTTGAGGAAATGGAAGCCCGGAGAGAGTCAGGTGCATATTTTCGAATCAGATGCCTATTTTTCATTACATATGACAGATCCATACCAGTCAGTCTGAGCTTACAATGTCTTTCCCTTTCAAGCTTACCAGACAGCTATCTTAACCAGCAGCCAGGCTGGATGTTAAGCACTAGTGTCAAATAACTGAACCCAAGTTTGGGTGAGCAAGGATGGTGTCTGCCCTTTTACCTCCTTTGAGAACAAGGTCCCCCGGGACAGGGTTCAGTCCGTACTCTTCAATCCTCTTGCTCACCATGTTGTTCCACACATAGCTCTGATAGCTATGAATATACATTAAGCGATTGTTTCTTGGTATCTGACGGGAGAAAAATAAAAAACAGGCAAGAGAAAAAAATATATACATTCCAAATATTAAAAGTACTGTACTTTCCAAGACATCCCACTTGTTTAGTGGTGCCCCTAGTCCAAGAAACTCGTAACTTCAATCTCCCATTTTTCTAACAGCCTATAGAAACAGTAACTGACACACAGCCACCAATTTTAGAGACGGAAGCCCTCAGACTAGGGGGTGTTCATGATCAGCAGCAGCTGCAGCGGCTCCCGTTTTGCACCCACAGTTCAGACGTTCATGTGAAGAAAGCAAGTGCTTTGGAATTTATACCCTAAATCAAAGATACAGACTTCAAACTCGAGGAATTTACACCTCAATCATAGAGCTAACAGTGCTTTCTAATTCTATGGAAGGAGAAAGCCTGTATGACTGAACTGACGACTAATTTCCTGCAGCAGGAGTCCTGATTTTTTTGTACATCTGGGGGAGAGTAATCAAGACTTACAGTTAGGAGTTAAACTTTAGTCTATCTGTACTATAGTACACAAACACCAGTATAGGCTACACTTACCATGATGCTACCCAGTCTTGAATCACCACAGAGAAACCACACTAAAATGTAGTCATTTAGATCACTTACTGCGCAACCCTCTCACTGAAGCAGGTTACAGCTCTGATGCTACAGAGACTAAGAAATGAACTCTATGATGGGTTCTGAATTTCTCAAATACCAAGATACTTTTTAAATTTCCTCGTAGGTATTTTCCACACAGATGCTTTCCTCGTGCCTTGCATGTTAACAACCACTGCCCCACTGCCTGCACCCACCACCCTCCCCCATCACCACCCAGGGTCTCAGCAAGGATCCCGCAGGCAACACCCCTCTCAGAGATCGCCAAAGGATCCTTATTTACCTTCTGTTCTTCCAAAATTTAGTAAAATATTTAAAGATAAAAAGTTCAAAGCATTGAGCCACCTCGAGTCAGTGCCTGACTTCACAAATTGCACTCACTATGCCAAATGCAGAGACTATATTCTTCAGTCCGTATTTTGAAAGTCCTCGGAGAAGCTGCCCTTCCACACACCTTTTGACAGGTAGTTTTCGGAGGGCAGCGGCTGGGTCTTTGGTCTTCGCCCATTCCTCCCTGCATTTAACCAAGTACCCCTTTTCAGCTGGTGGGGGGGAAAAAAGCTGTGATTAAACAATTTATCCAAAAGACAGTTCTATAACTTAAAACACTTCACAGAGAACACAAAATTAGAAAGTGCTATTTGTAAGAGAGATACTCTGAAGCGCTTTTGGTCACCTGAGAATAATCATCAGAAAGTGAAAAGATGGGAAGGGCAGAAAGTTTACAGAACTAGATGGCTTTCAACATGCTACCACCCCAGGACTTAAAGCCAATGACTGTTCATTATCAAGCTGACTCAACATCAGACAAAACCTTGGTAGTCCTTTCTTCCTTCCCTCTCTTTTTCTATTGTATTGTCAAATTTAATGGGTTACTTTCCATAAAATTAGATAACCTTATCTCTTTTAACTTGCAAATGAATAATTATCCAAAGTGGGCATAATTATTTTGCTGATTTGTAAAGTGGTACTTAAATCCTTTTCCATACAGTATGACATTAGTTTTTAATGAACTCTCCAAACTTAAAAATCCTCAGTGTGTTTTTGCCAAGTTTTTATATTGTATTACATTTTGCTTTAAAAAATAACCACCAGTGAAATCTGTTTGGATTCCTATATGTTCAGAGATTTAATACGGCATGGAGAAAAGGAAATGAATGTATTCATTTATGAATTAATAAATTAGATGAGCTAAAGACCTGAAAATAAGATATAAATCTCAAATATATACATAAAACTTGTGTAAAAAAAGACATAAACTATACTTTTTACTTTAAAAACAGTTTTAAAAATTCTGAAATAATGATCCCAATTTGTACCTATACTTCAATTCAAAGCAATTCTACGAATACCTAGTCATATATTCTTTTTTTTTTCTTAAGATTATTTTTATTCTCACCTCCAGAACGGGGTTTCAATATTAAATCCATGACTTCAGCCCAGGAATTTTGTAGTATAGCTCTAAAATTAAACAGCATTTATTTTACTTAATTTTGCATTAAGATGAATTTTATTTGCGCAAGCCTGTGGAGTAACAAACCATATTAACTTTATATATTTTATTAAACTTAAAATAAGCAGAAAAACTAATACAACATAAGTTTCAAATGTAAGTGTCAAAAGAACTTAAGAGAAGAAAATTAAAAATATAATGTTTACTCATAACATTTAATATCATTTCACAGTTTTAGAAAGCTGTTATAGTATAAATACTACCTAGTCATGCTTTAAGCTGTTATACATGGTATTATCTGTATAAATCAAAGTTGTCTTTATATACTAAAACTTGAAACTTCTCAAAAAAAGTCTCCCATGTTAAATACTTTCTTGTCTAGATAAAGAGAATAAATACAATTTATCCTTCTCTATTATTCTTGCCAAAGTGGAAGTATCTTTACATTTGCTGATTATAAGTTATACATGCTTCTTTAAAATTAAACAGTACATAAGAAAGGTTACCTGATATCTAACCTTTAAAAAATAAACACTGTTAACACTTCAGAGAGTAGTTTTCAAGACTTACTTGATCTTTAAGTGTATGCAGTTTTTTCCTTAACTTTTATTATACTCTCTTTTATCACACAGAGGTTGTATTTCATGTATCATATCTGAACACTTTTTATAGTTAAGATTTCTGCTCTTGGAGTCATACTGAGAAAGGTCCTCCCTACCATAAGAAAATAAAAATCCCTTCTATTAATTTTTCTGTTTTTCTACTTAACTAGTGTTTTTATTTTTCACGTTTAAGTTAATCTATATATTTCTATGTATTAAATTATATAAAATGATGTTTTATCTACTGATGAGATCATATGGATATTTAACCTACTAATGCAATGAATTAGATTAACAGATATCCCACTGCTGGCCATCCTTGAAGTCCTGGAACAAGCCATGCTCTATCAGTCTTTAAATATACTCCTGAGTGACACATTATTCAGCTGCCTAGGCCTTCAGTAACATTTCCAAAAGGAGTACAGTATTAATTCAAGACTAGGAACTAGTGTGCCAGATTTCATGGAAAAAGGCTTCTGTGCTCAAAAACCTTTGTAATCTGGCTGGCCACTTGATTTTGTAAATAGTTTTATTGGAAAACATCCATGATCCTTAATTTATGTACTATTTCTGGCTACTTTCACACTGTAACAGCAGTGCTGAGTAGCTACTACACACACTCCATGGCCCACAAAGCCTAAATATTTACCTTTACAGAGAAAGTCTGCCAATATCTGGTGTAATATATTAAAATTTCTCAACTACAGGACTTTTTAACACTTTTAAGATACTACCACACACGTGAAGTTTCAGTATATATCGCCATATTAAAGATGGATATATTTGGTTTATAACAAGCCATCCTATCTGGCTCACCACACATTAAAATGTTTTCTATTTTTCTGACAGTATCTTTCCTTCTTCCACCTTCTTTTTTTATTTTTTTAATTTTCTAAAAAATTTATTTTATTTTTTTATTATTTTTGGCTACGTTGGGTCTTTATCGCTACATGCGGGTTTTCTCTAGTTGCGGCGAGCGGGGGCTACTCTTCGTTGCGGTGCGCGGGCTCCTCATTGCGGTGGCCTCTCTTGCTGAGGAGCGTGAGCTCTAGGCAGGCGGGTTTCAGTAGTTGTGGCACGCGGGCTCTAGAGCGCAGACTCAGTAGTTGTGGCACACGGGCTTAGTTGCTCCGTAGTGCGTGGGATCTTCCCGGACCAGGGCTCGAACGCATGTTCCCTGCATTGGCAGGAGGATTCTTAACCACTGCGCCACCAGGGAAGCCCTAAGTTTTTTAATATGGTGTAAAAGTAAAGTTCCAACTTCATTTTCTTTTTCTTGCAGGTGGATAGCCAGTATCCCCAACACTTACTCGTTGAAAAGTTGTCCTTTCGCCAATTGAATGATCTTGTCACCCTTGTCAAAAATCATCTGACCATATATATTAGGATTTGTTCCACTTTTTTTAAAACAGTTTTACTGAGGTATAACTCACATACCACATAATTTATCCTTTAAGTGCACAACTCAATGACTTTTAGTATACTACAGAATTTTGCAACATTACACAATCAATTTTAGAACATTTTCATCACCCCGAAAAGAAATCCTAACCCTAACCCATCAGCAGCCACTTATTCTCCGTGACCTCTGCCCCATCAACTTTCTGATTCTATGGATTTGCCTAGTCTGGACATTTCATACATAATGAATCATACACTATGTTGCCGTTTGTGACTAGCTTCTTTCACTGAGCATGTTTTAAAGGTTCATTCAAGTCATAGCATGTATCAGTCCTTCGTTCCCTTTTACTGCTGAATAATGTTCCATTGTATTAATATGCCACATTTTGTTTATCCATCTATCAGCTGATAGACATCTGGGTTGTTTCCATAATTTTGGCTGCTATAAATATCAGTGTAAATTTTAATGTTGGACATATGTATTCGATTCTCTTGAGTATATTCCTAGGAACACAATAGCTAGGTCATATGGTAACCCTATTATTTAACCGTGTAGGGAAAACCCAGACTATTTCCCAAAACGGCTGTACCATTTTAGATTCCCACCAGCAGGTCATGAGAGGTCCAAGTTCTCCACATCCTCAACAATACTTTTTTTTTTCTTTTTTGGCTGCATTGGGTCTTCGTTGCTACACGTGGCCTTTCTCTAGTTGCGGCGAGCCAGGTCTACTCGTCGTTGCAGTGGCTTCTCTTGTCGCAGAGCATGGGCTCTAGGTGCGCAGGCTTCAGTAGTTGCGGTGCACGGGCTCAGTAGTCGAGGCATGTGGGCTCTAGGGGGCACGGGCTTCAGTAGTTGTGGCTCACGGGCTGTAGAGCACAGGCTCAGTAGTTGTGGCACAGGGGCTTAGTTGCTCCACGGCATGTGGGATCTTCCCGGACCAGGGATTGAACCCATGTCCCCTGCTTTGGCAGGTGGATTATTTTTTATTTATTTATTTATTTATTTTATTATTTTTATTTTTGGCCACGTTGGGTGTTGGTTGCTGTGCGCGGGCTCTCTAGTTGCTCCTCGCTGCGGTGTGCGGGCCTCTCATTGCAGTGGCCTCTCATGTTGCAGAGCACAGGTTCTAGGCATGAGGGCTTCAGCAGTTGCAGTACGCAGGCTCAGTCGTTGTGGCGCAGGGGCTGAGTTGCTCCGTGGCATGTGGGATCCTCTTAGACCAGAGCTCGAACCCAAGTCCCCTGCATTGGCAGGTGGACTCCTAACCACTGCACCACCAAGGAAGCCTGGCAGGTGGATTCTTAACCACTACACCACCAAGGAAGTCCCCCACCCATACTTATTTATTGTCTGTCTTTCTGATTTTAGCCATTGTACTGGGTGTGAAGTAGTATCTCATTGTGGTTTTGAACTGCTTTTTCCCAGTGATTAGTGATTCCTTAGTGATGTCAAGCATCTTTTTATGTACTTATTGGCCATTAGTCTATGTTCTATGGAGAAATGTCTACTCAGATTTTTTGACCATTTTTAGGTTAACTGTCTTTTTGTTTTTGAGTACTAACAGTTCTTTAAATATTTTGGATTCAAGTCATTCTTCCACCTTTAAACTATAAACTGAGGGTTTTTTTCTTTAGGTGGTCCTGTGGTGGTAACAGTGGGCTACTCTGAAACTAGGAAACATTCTTGTGTTTTACAAATTGTTGGTTAGGAATTCTGAATGGATTATATACTGACTTTATACTTGGGCATGTTAATGCAACTTTGGCCCTGAATAAATCTGATGTCATTTTCATTAGCTATTTTACATTATCTTTGGAGTGCAAAATTTACAGGGTCCCATGGCTGCTGTTCTGCTGAATTAGCTACAAATTCAACAGGTGATACAGCCTTCTCTTAAATATTCTGTCTCACAGTACAATTAGCATCTTCATTATCAATGTCTTCTGAACATTAGCAAGATTGAAAATATTATCTTTTATTATCTAATAATAGTGATTATTATTTATTACAGTGTTCTTCCTGGCAACATTTTTTTCCTCTGGTTAGTATATTCTAATTTTAATATACTACTTTCCATTTATTGAGCACTTCCTATCTGCTAGGCATAGAAACAGGTATTGCATAGACTCCATCTTACTTCATTTTCACCACCCCTGTGAGGTTGGTGTTATCCTTTCCATTTCACAGATGACTAACGTGAGGCTCAGAACTGAAATCTGACTTCAATGCCTGAGGGGTTTTGTTTTGTTTTGCCTTTTTTTTTTGGCTGAACCGCAAGGCTTGCGGGATCTTAGTTCCCCCACCAGGGACTGAACCCAGGCCCTAGGCAGCGAAAGCGCACAGGCCTGACCACTGGACTGCCAGGGAATTACCCCCTTCTGCCTGAGCTTTTAACCCTAACACTGCCTCAAAGAGGCAGAGGAAATACTACATGATATTTTTCATTTTGTGCTCTTAAAGATGCATGAACAAATGCAACTTCATGGAGTCAGCTGCTGAACCATGGACTGATTCAAGAAGAGCCCCTCTATTCTCAGTGCTGCACCTGACCAACTAGTGAGCCTGGGCAGGCTCCCTAAGCCGAGATTTCATCTTTGCTAAAATAAAGGATTTGAAGCACCAGGAAGAACATGAACTAAACCTCTCAGATCACTTCCAACTCAGACTTCCACAGTTCTAACTGCCAGGTGAATAATTATTTAGGTAACACAGTCTCCGCTGGACAGCAGGAGAGCATAAGTAAGTTTATAAACCCAAGTATTTATTGATGGGATTCCCACTCTAGCTCGCCGTACAGGGATTTCCTGTTATCTCAAAGCTAAACAGAGAGTTCTTAAAATAAATTTTACTTGCTAATTGCACCCTATACCACTTTCTTTAAAGGATGGGGGAAGGGCAGGTACAAGTTTAAGAAACTAGGAAGCACTTGTTAACAGAGATCATAAACTACACCATCTCCTTCAGGCTACTTTGGGTCTGAGTTACCCAACTGCTACTGTTGGGTCACTTACTGAGCCAAGATTTACCTGTAAAAAAGAAAATAAAATAGAATCTCTGGATGGGCTATCAGGGGAGAGAGAAAAACTTTACTTTTCAAGTTATATCTTTTTGAACTCTGATTTATTTTTTCACCTTGTGCATGTATTATCATAAAACAGAAGGAGGCTGTGGATCAGTTGGTCATCCAAAAGGATGAGACACACTGCTTCGTTTGGCCCAGATTTCCATTTTTTCTAGGAAATCTAGAAATAATTAAAAACACCACCAACAAAAAACATCCTGCTTCTTTTTTTTAAAGGAGAGAGCTCTTTTAGACGAAAGTTAAAAAATTAAATACAAACCTTCCAACTTGATATGTGGGGACGGCTGTGGTTCCAAACCTTTGCATTCCATAGTAGTTAATAAATCCAATCTCCTTGAGAGAGTTCATAGCTTGTTCCACTTGGTCGTCAGTTCCAGTAATATTTCTGTAGGGGCCCAAATTACCCAGAGAAAAAAATGTACAGGCCAACACATTCAGGGATGCATATCACAAGTGACATGGCTTGGCTTCTGTGCCTTTCCCTTGCCCCCTGCAGCTTTCTACCTCCTGAGGACACTGTCTTTTTAAAAAATTGTGACATATACACAACACTAAATTTACCTTTTTAGCCATTTCTAAGTATGCAATACAGTAGCATTAAGTACATTCACAATGTTGTGCAACCTTTACCACTATCTTCATCTTCGCAAATCTAAACTCCACACCTACTGAACAGTAGCTCTCCATCTCCCCGCCCGCACCTTATACCCCAGGTTACTTTTATTCTACAACCTACGTCTATGAATTTGCCTATTCTAGGTACTGAATATGAGTGGAATCATAGGCCGTCTTTTGCATTTCAAGGAGACAGCTTCTTTTCAAAGTTGGTGCTGAGTTTTTAGAGGGGTGGGCGTGTTGGTACAAACACTGCAGCTGTGTTTGCTCTCCCAGCCTCATTGGGCCCCACCCCGCCTTCCCGGCTGCCACGGGCATCTGCACCAGCTCACTGGGATTAACAACTGTTCTGAACAGACTCAAAGTGACACAGCAAGACCCTCTCTGGTCTGCATTCATACCCACAGCTCTTTACCTGAGGACAACAGTGAAGTGATTCCCTTGAAGTTCTCCCAATTTCAGAGGGTTTTTCTGATAGCTGAAATTCCCTAGCTTAAAGTTCATCAAGCACTTATTCAAGTGGGCAAGTCTTTGTGCAGTTATTCTAAAAAATACGAAATAAAAAAAGGAGCAGAAAGAGGGTCATGAGCTATCGCTTGGCTGAAATGGTCTAGGACACTTTACTACAGAAAACAGCAGCTTGAAATGAGACTACACACTATGACAATGGAAAAGAAAGGCACCGCAGCTGGTGGGGTGAGCCTACCTTTCATTTGCCTCTGGAATGTTCCTCCAGCATGAGGACACCTGTTCCTATTGGAATGATATAACCTGGGCCATATTTATATTCTTAGAGCCTCATGTTACTTATATACTGATAATGGAACAGTATCATCTGTGAAATTTTCTAGTTTTTGTGAGGGAAGAGGGGTGAGAAAGGGAGCAGAGAGCAATCCCTAAAGGTAAAAAGATAGTTATTAAGCATTAAAAAAGTCATATTTTCATTTTTGTCCCTCAGAAAAGTATTGTAAACTCACTACAGAAAACTTGGAAAAATACAGAAAAGTACAGAAGAAAAAAAAAAATTCAGTTTCATCACCTGAAAAAAAAATCTGTTAATATCTAACTTTGAATTTCCTCCCATTCTTTCTTTCTTAAATTCATGTCAAATATATTTATATAATATTTATCTTTATCTGACTATATATATGTAGTCAGAATCCTACCATAATCTGTACCCTCCTGCTATAATTTAAATGGCATGATAAAATTTTCATGAAAAACTTCTTAACTTCTTTAATAGTAATACACATAGAAAAAGAAATACAGTACTGAAAGGCCTCTGTTCTATCTCTATCCCTCAATACCCCTCCCCACTGGCAGCCAATATTAAAAGTTTCTTGTCTATTCTTCTAGTAACACTTTCTGTACACACAGGTATACCTATTGTCTTCTCTCTTTTTGGAATTTCTTTGTAAGCTTTTAATACATATGTTATATATACAGAAAAGTGCACAGATCGTAAGTGTTCTGCTAGACGGATTTTCACAAAGTGAACACAACCATGTAACTAGCATCCAGATCTTCCCTTTCAAAAAACAATTTTTGTTACATTATAAATTGTTCAGCATCTTGCTTATATTCACTGAAAAAATGCATAGTACAGACTTGGCTTATGCATACAGTCCTTCTAGAGCTGCCTCACTCTGTGTACAGCTTCGAAAAATGGCTGCTGCACTGCCTGGATCCTTTCTCTGACCTTTATCTGACCAGTCCCCTGTGATGGGCATTTAAATTGCTACCCATCTTTTGCTATTACAATCCATTCTATAACACATACCCTCGTATAGACTTCTTGGTGCATCTACATAAGTGAATGATTCAGATAAGCCCCTAGAATTAGAAGGCAGGGATCTTAAATTTTAACGCCTATTGCCCTCCAAAACAGTTACACCAATTCACACTCACACCATTAATATGTAAGTGCCTACTTCCTCAGGCCTGTGTCTCCTCACACAGGATGTTATAAACCTTTTTGAGCTCTGTCAGGCTGATAAGTTAAAAATGCTACCTTGGGGCTTCCCTAGTGGTGCAGTCGTTAAGAATCCGTCTGTCAGTGCAGGGGACACAGGTTCGAGCCCTGGTCTGGGAAGATCCCACATGCCGCGGAGCAACTAAGCCCACGCGCCACAATTACTGAGCCTGCGCTCTAGAGCCCGAGAGCCACAACTACTGAGCCCACGTGCCACAACTACTAAAGCCCACGCACCACGATGAAGAGTAGCCCCCCGCTCACCGCAACCAGAGAGAGCCCACACAGCAACGAAGACCCAACGCAGCCAAAAATAAATAAATTTATTTATTTTTAAAAAATGCTATTTTGATTTTTATCTGAATGCTTACTATGAGAGAAACTAAACATTTCTTCATTATCTTGACTGTGAAGTACCTGTTCGTCCTACTACTTATTTTTCTATTGGATTGTTAATATTCTTCTGTTTTCATATATTAAGGAAATCTACCCTTTACCACATAGCTTGCAAATATTATCTCCCATTTTGTGAGTTTATTCATAATATTTTACACTTTAGAAAATTTCCCAACTTCATGTTAAAAAAAATCAAACTGGAGAAAATTGGCAACACTATAACGAAAGGTCTTATACCTCACCTGTAGATTTACCAATTGCTAACCATTTCCCAGATTTACTTTACATATATTTCTAGATATATGAACACCCACACATTACACATATACGCATACATACACACATGCAGGTAAAACCTATGTATTTTTCTGAACCATGTGAGAGTGACCTGCAGACTAGGGACACCTCACCCCTAAAGTGACTGCAGTGTGTCTCCTAAGAACAGCAGGGTCTCCCACGTTTCTAACCACCAGTCACCCTCACAAAGCCAATGTGAATTCAAGGCCACTGCTGAACAGTCCACATCCAATTCACCCAATTCCCCCAATAACATCACTTAGATTTTTTTTTTAAACCTCCTTAAATTCAGGATCTAATCAAGAACCAGGACAATCATTGTTTCCTCACATTAAGATGCCCAGATTTTGGTGGGAATATCATGTAGGTGATGCTGTGGCTTTTTCAGTGTATCACAGCGAAACGGTACCTCTCTCTCCTTTCCCTTTTTTTAGTTGGTAACCTGTGGGGTGACATTTTAAAAATTCTGTGACTATCCTCTTCCCCCATAGTCTTTCATCCAACTGTTTAGGTACCCGAGGATAATTTTTTATTATTATTTTTTTTTCGCTGTGCTGCATGTGGGATCCCAGCTCCCAGAACAGGGATGGAACCCGCACTGCCTGCATTGGAAGCACAGAGTCTTAACCACTGGACCAGCAGGGAAGTCCCCCAAGGGTAATTGTTGGCTGAGGCAAATATTACTGTGTTGACTGCAAAAGACTGTTTTTTCTATACCCACCATTCCTCCTATATTAGCTGGCGTTCTTCTACAAATAGGACTGTACAGTAAAAAATTTTTTTTTCATTTTCCCATTTAGGTTGTTAGATAATATAGAGCAGAGTTTTCTGTGCTATACAGTAGGTCCTAGTTGGTTATCTTTTCTTTTTAATTTTAATTTTATTTTGATTTAAAAAAATTTTTTTATTTATTTATTTATTTTTGGCTGTGTTGGGTCTTCATTGTTGCGTGTGGGCTTTCTCTAATTGAAGAGAGTGCGGACTACTCTTTGCTGCGGTGTGCAGGCTTCTCGCTGTGGTGGCTTCTCTTTGCAGAGCACGGGCTCTAGGCATGCAGGCTTCAGGAGTCGTGGCTCGCAGGCTCTAGAGCACAGGCTCAGTAGTAGTGGTGCCCGGCCTTAGTTGCTCCGCAGCATATAGGATCTCCCCGGACAAGGGCTTGAACCCGTGTACTCTGCACTGGCAGGCGGATTCTTAACCATTGTGCCACTGGGGAAGCCCTGGTTATCCATTTTAAATACAGCAGTGTGTACATGTCAATCCCAAACTCCCTAACTATCCCTCCCCCCTCCCCTCCACCCTGGTAACCGTAAGTTCGTTCTCTAAGTCTGTGAGTCTGCTGATTTTCAGTTAGTTGAAATTTAGTTAGTTGCATTTTAGTTAGTTGAATTTTTTCCAAATAGCTCTGGGATTTAAGTCTATTTAGGAAGGGTGTCCCTCGTCAGAGATTATTTTTTTTAAATAGTATCCCCAGGTATAAGTAGAGTACTTTTGCAGTTGTTGTTTTTTATGAATTTATTTACTTATTTATTTATTGGCTGCACTGGGTCCTCGTCGCTGCGCGCAGGCCTTCTCCAATTGTGGTGAGTGGGGCTACTCTTGGTTGTGGTGGCCTCTACCGTCACGCAGCACAGGCTCTAGGCGCGTGGGCTCAGTAGTTGTGGCTTGCAGGCTCTAGAGTACAGGCTCAGTAGTCGTGGCACACGGGCTTAGCCGCTCCGTGGCATGTGGGATCCTCCCGGACCAAGGCTCGAACCCGTGTCCCCTGCATTGGCAGGCGCAATCCTAACCACTGCGCCACCAGGGAAGCCCCAGTTATTATTGTTTTAGAGTAAAAAGGGTACTTTTCCTTTTGTCTCCTTCTGGCCAACAGTAGTGACGTACTTTTCATCATGTCTCATTTACAGCAGTGCTGGCCTCCATGCTGTCCCTAACATACTAATCTTGACTTACTGGTCTTTTAAAGTCTACAATGGTTGTGGCAAAGAAGAAAAGAACTCTGGTACTGGAGTCCCAGGGGCTTTGACTGGCAGTTTCTGTTTACTCTCCCCAGTCAACTACTGATGCCCAAAGTGGCTCGTTTAGAGAGGAATGGGAGGAGGTCAAGTTCTCCCGCTCTGCTTTAAATTTTGGACTCTCTTCATCCTAGGCAACAAGGAGGTTAAGGAAAAAAGAGGGGAAAGCTGTTCACACACAAGTCAGTAACAGTATCAGCTGCTGCTCAGTGGCTTTGGTTCTGCATTTTAAATTATCAGCATACACGTATCTTTTGGCTTTTTGTCTTTTTTTAAAAGGCAGATTGAGGAGTATAAATACTACACCCAGGACCTGGTTACAAAAGATAAATATTCATATTACATCTATCTGTAATATCATATATCTCTCTCTCTCCATCTATCTTCGCAGTGACACTGTGGCTGATACCGCCTTTCAAATGGCTTTGTTAATATTTGGCAAAGCTTTGCCTCTTCCAGTGAAGACATATAAAAACTCAGGTAAGGAGTCAATTTAATTTTTTTTTTTCAGGTGGCTACTCAGTCATTTCAACAAATTCACTGACTCAGAACTTTTCTTTGGGACTTCCCTGGTGGCACAGTGGTTAAGACTCCACACTCCCAATGCAGGGGGCCAGGGTTCGATCCCTGGTCAGGGAACTATATCCCACATGCATGCCGCAGCTAAGAGTTCACATGCCACAACTAAGGAGCCCACCTGCTGCAACTAATAAATTAGAAAACAAACAAAAAAACCAACACTCTTCTTTGCTTATTTTAAATGCTACTTGCTTACACACTAACTCTGTGGATATATCTGGGTCTGTAATTATTCTAATGCTACCCGTTTATGTGCCAGTATCATATTGCTTTAACTGCTATACTTTTTTGGCCATGCCACGCAGCATGTGGGATCTTCGTTCCCCAACCAGGGATTGAACCCGTGCCCCATGCCTTAGGAGTGTGGAGTCTTAACCAATGGACTGCCAGGGAAGTCCCTACTATACTTCTATAATATGCTTTAAAATATACTGAGGCTGGACAGCTACATGTAAAAGAATGAAATTAGAACATTCTCTAACAACATAAACAAAAATAAACTCAAAATGGATTAAAGACCTAAATGTAAGACCAGATACTATAAAAATCCTAGAAAAAAATATAGGCAGAACATGCTTTGGGCTTCCCTGGTGGCGCACTGGCTAAGAATCCACCTGCCAATGCAGGAGACATGGGTTTGAGCCCTGGTCCGGGAAGATTCCACATGTTGCAGAGCAGCTAAGCTCGTGCGCCCCAACTACTGAGCCTGCGCTCTAGAGCCCGCGAGCCACAACTACTGAGCGCATGCGCCACAACTACTGAAGCCCGCATGCCTAGAGCCCAGGCTCTGCAACGAGAAGCCACCGCAATGAGAAGGCCACACAACAGAACAAAGACTAGGCCCGGCTCGCCACAACTAGAGAAAGCCTGCGCACAGCAACGAAGACCCAACGCAGCCATAAATTAATTAACTAATTAATTAATTATTTTAAAAGAACATGCTTTGACATAAATCATAGCACTGTTTTCTGTGTCCATCTCCTAGAGTAATGGAAACAAAAGCAAAAATAAACGAATGGGATCTAATTAAACATAAAAGCTTTTGCACAGCGTAGGAAATCATAAACAAAACAAAAAGACAACAGACTGGAAGAAAATATTTACAAATGATGCAACCAACGAGGGCTTAATTTGCAAAATATACAAACAGTTTATATAGCTCATTATCAAAAAAAAAAAAACAAAACCAATCAAAAAATGGGCAGAAGACCTAAATAGACATTTCTCCAAAAAAGACATACAGATGGCCAACAGGTACATGAAAAGATGCTCAATCTTGCTAATTATTAAGAGACATGCAAATCAAAACTACAGTGAGGTACCACTTCGCACCAGTCAGAATGACCATTAAAAAGCCTACAAATAACAAATGCTGGAGAGGGTGTAGAGAAAAGGGAACGCTCCTACACTGTTGGTGGGAATGTAAATTGGTAACAGCCACTATGGAGAAGAGTATCGAGGTTCCTTAAAAAACTAAAAATAGAGATGCCATATGATCTAGCAATCCCACTCCCAGGCATATACCCAGAAAAGATGAAAACTCTAATTTAAAAATATGCATGTGGGCTTCCCTGGTGGTACAGTGGTTAAGAATCCGCCTGCCAAGGCAGGGGACATGGGTTCGAGCCCTGGTCCGGGAAGATCCCACATGCCGTGGAGCAACTAAGCCCATGCACCACAACTAATGAGCCTGCGCTCTAGAGCCCATGAGCCACAACTACTGAGCCCGCATGCCTAGAGCCCATGCTCTGCAAAAAGAGAAGCCACCGTAATAAGAAGCCCGCACACCGGAACAAAGACTAGGCCCCGCTCGCTGCAACTAGAGAAAGCCCACGCACAGCAACGAAGACCCAATGCAGCCAAAAATAAATAAATAAATATATTTTTTAAAAAAATGATACATGCGCCCCAGCGTTCATAGCAGCACTATTTACAAGAGTCAAGACATGGAAACAACCTAAATGTCTATTGAAAGATGAATGGCTACAGAAGATGTGGTACCTACATACAATAGAATATTACTCAGCCATAACAAAGAATGAAATAATGCCATTTGCAGCAACACGGATGGACCTGGAGATTATCATACCAAGTGAAGTAAGTCAGACAAAGACAAATATTATATGCTTTTACTTATATGTGGTAAAAAAATATATACAAATGAACTTATTTACAAAACAGAAACGGACTCACAGACATAGAGAACAAACTTATGGTTACCACAGGGGAAAGGGGGAAGAGAGGAATAAACTGGGAATGTGAGATTAACATACATACAATACTATATATAAAATAAACGTCGTACTGTATAGTACAGGGAACTATATTCAGTATCTTGTAAAAACAATAATGGGAAAGAATCTGAAAAAGAATATATGTGTGTGTGTGTGTCTGTGCATGTATATACATATATATATATATATATATATATATATATATGTATAAAACTGACTTTGCTGTACACCTGAAACAATGTAAATCAACTACACTTCAATAAAAATAAATTTAAAAAAATAAAAACAGGTGGTAAGTTAGAGAAATCGATTACTATAAATCCAGAAATATCTTAGGGTGGAAAGTGTAGTTAAAATGTTTTACTAGTCTAAGCGTACAATTTACCCCACAGCAGAAATCATCATGAGAATGTTTCAATAAAAACATTTTAAAAATGAAAATCTATATGTATTTATAGATATATTTTTTATTTTTATAGATATGTCATATATATATGCTGAGGCTAATACCCCTTTATTAGTCACTTTTTCCAGAATTTTTATGGCTAGTTCTGTGTCTTTCCCACATTATGATCAGCTTGATTACACTGAAACATTCTATTGGAATTTTCATTAGTATCAGCACAAATTTATAATTTGTTCATTAGAGAACATTTATATGTATCCAAGAACAGGTTATAGCATTCATTAATTCAAGTCCTTTTACATCGATCAATAGCATTTCAAAGTTTCTTCAGAGAGAGATCTTATACTTTACAAAAATCTTTGTTTCTAGGTATGTTCTTTTCTTTTCTTTTAAACTTTTTCTGTGTAAAAGAGTTTTTTCCATTATAATTTCTAATTGGCTCTCATCTGAATATTGATTTTTGTACATAATCTTTCCTATCTTGTATAACTTTCAGTCAACTCCTTGCGTAGAAACAATAAAATATCAGTAACAAAAACTGCAATTTGGCCTCCTCCCTTATAATTTTTACACCACTTATTTCTTAATTTTGTTTTTTGTATTACAGTATGCCTAGAACAATGATAAATAGTGGTAATAGTGTGGTCATCTTTATTTACTTTGTTCCCAGCTCTAATAAAATGCTCTAGTATTTCACCATTAAACAGGACATTGGTTTTTCATTTGAGACTTTCACACTTTGCCCTTTCCTTTAATAAAGAGCCTTTTTGAAAATTACAAATAATCTAATATGGTCAAAAATAATTCATCAATTGGAATTTACTTATTTAGCCATTCATTTAAGATTTTCCAGTTTGGGTCACCTGGGTTGTTTACAATTTTTCAAAATCACAAATAATGCTGCACAGTGTATCACTGTGCCTAAGAAAGCCGTTTTAAGTTTTTCTGAATTCAGACTTCCTCTGAAAAGACATCTACGCTGAGAACTACCAGAACAAAGAGCGTCTGTGCTTCACTTTGTTGAAAACACTTCTCTCTTTACTACTCTGGACTGTGCAGTGTTTTTCAGCCTTGGTCCTTAAGCACATTCCTGCTGGCTCTTGTTATGAGGAGCCATGTTCCAGCTTTGCCTGAAAATACAGGGGTTGGGAGGACCTGGATGCGGCTCCTGGGCCCAGGGCCTGCACGAGAGGCTGTTCTGCCCCAAAGTGCCTGGTCTATCAACCCAGAGCAGCTAATCGTGGAAGCAGCCCCACAGAGGTGTGTGCCCCTGCTCTGCAGCCTCTGAATTTCCAACATTACATGAAAAAGTAGTGGGGAAATTTTATCTTACTCCCTTGTTAAAAATATGCTGTTACTGAGTTAAACTGTTTAAAATCCACCGATATAATACCAGTTTGCCATTTCATCTCAGAGAATTCTTGTTTCCTTGCTGAGAATGTCCCCATACTCCCTGAAGACAGTCAATTCCTTGACGCTATCAATCAGTCTTATCTGTTTCCTGGTTCAATATGAGCAGAAACAGCTTGACCAAATTTCTTGAGGAAAAAACATTTGTCATTATTCCATTAATTATTATAAAATGTAGGAAGCTAGCCTGAGAAGTGGGCAAAGCTCATACTCCTTTACCCTCTCCCCTGGTTCTGAATGCCCTGTCCAACCCGAGTACCAAAAAGGTGTAAAGTGGGTCTATACCAGCCTGGGCCAGCTGCTCAGAGGCAGCAGATCCAGGAGAAAAAGGGCACCACATCCTTGACTTCAGATATGTAGGGACAATGGGAGAGCCACAGGGCATAAATTAATCCAGAAACAGTATCCTGGAGTCCAGGCAGGAGAGGATGGAGGTGAACAGAGGGAGAACCAGGAGGACAGAACCCCTCTTTGGTCAGTAACTACTGTTGTAGAAACGAATGGAATATTTAATAAGAGTCAGGAGGAAAGAAGGAATCAGATAAGCAACTTGGCAGCTCTGGAGAGAGCTTATGAAGACTGATGCCCAACAGCCATGAAAGACAGCTCTGTTCTTTTTTTTTTTTTTTAAGTTGAGCTAAAATTAACATAACAAAAAGGTTATCATTTTAACCATTATAAAGTGTACAATTCAGTGGTCTCTAGTATATTCACAATGTTATGCAACTGTCACCACTATCTAATTCCAGAACATTTCTCTCACCTCCAAAAGAAACCCTACACCCACTGACCCCATTCCCTAGATCTGCGGCTCCTAGCAACCACTAATCTACTTTGTCTCTACGGATTTCCCTATTTGGGACATTTCATACAAATATAACCATATAGTATGTGGCCTTCTGTGTATGACTTCTTTTATTTAGCATAATGTTTTAATCCATGTCATAGTATGTATCAGTACTTCATTCCTTTTCATGGCTGAATCATATTCTACTGTCTATTCTTAAATACACAACATATATTTCTGAAACCCACTAGCACAGCAGAAAGCAAGAGCTACACTCAGTTCTCAGTGGTGTGGGTGCCCCCTGAGAACTGATGGAATGAAGCTGACAATACTTTTCACGGTACTGTTCATAGTTTTAACTTTGATGATCCTGGATCAAGCTCTTCGGCTGTCAGTTCACAGCAATTCTGTGAGTAACTTGGGACGACCAAAATCTTGCGTTTAAACATCAGGAGCCAACCTAAGCAGCATGTTGCACAAAAAAGCCTTTATTAACAAAGCCAGGGAAATACTGGCCCAGGCTCAGAAAGGAGACTGGCAGGAAGAGGCAGGAAAAGAAACAAATCATGCTGAATGAGGCTGTTCCTGCTTGAGATCCTGTTAAAACTACTAGGTGACTTTGGAGAGTTACATGAAGCTGAAATGCTGCTTATCCGGAGGATTGATCAATTCAGCAATAATTAAAATCCTTGTGTGGCGGAGTGGGTTTATCCTGTCCACCAGTTCTCACGGGAAAGGCCAATCTGCCCAGCCCCACGTACCCATTAAGCAAACGAAGGGTGCAGCCTGCATCCGCAAGATAAGTGCTATGTGCTTTCCAAAGGGCAGCACTGAGGTGTCTAATATGGTTTCTTACTAAGTCAACAGGAAGATGATAAAGGCAGCAAAGGTCTATGAATAGAGCCGCATTGTGATCAAGTATGACACCTGGTGGCTGACGAAGAAGAGAAATAAGTACCTTCACGCTTCAAAGATGTCACATCATAAAATGCAACAGAAAATAACGAGATGCCATTTTTTGACCCTCAAATTACTAAATTATTTTTTTCTTAGATCGTGATATGTGTCAGGGAGGATTCTGGAGAAGAATAAAGGTGATAAACTGGTACCACCTTTCTACAGGGCAAGTAAACTCTGCTAACAAAAACCTAAAATCTAGAATTTCACATTCCCTTTAAGGCAGTAATTCCGCTGCTAAGCTTATCTTAATGAAGTTATCACAGATGTGTGCCAAGATTTAACTCCCAATATGTTCATCATGGAACTGCTTATAATAGCAAGAAATGGGAAACTATGTAAACATTCAGAAATAGAACAGCAGTTCATAAATTAGGATGCATCCATATATTTAAATATCTTTTGCTACTTATTAACAGGGAAAGAGGTACATCATTTATTGTTTGCAAGAAAAGAACACATTTAAAATAAATATTTCGGTTTATAAGGAAAAAAGAGTCCCCTACAAAAATATACCAAGCCGTAAGCAAAGCAATCTCTGAGGGAGTACAATTATGGTGGAACTTTCATTTTCTACCTAGTTCCTTCTGTGTTGAAAACAAAATGAACCAATCCTTTTTTTTTTTTTTTTTTGCGGTACGCGGGCCTCTCACTGGTGTAGCCTCTCCCGTTGCGGAGCACAGGCTCTGGACGTGCAGGCCCAGTGGCCATGGCTCACGGGCCCAGCCGCTCCGCGACATGTGGGATCTTCCCGGACCGGGGCACGAACCCATGTCCCCTGCATCGGCAGGCGGACTCTCAACCACTGCGTCACCAGGGAAGCCCCTGAACCAATCCATTTTTTAATTTACGTGGAAAAATTCCCAGAGCTGGCCAGCCGGAAAGCACAGGAGTTGACTACAATGGTATTTCAGGACACCAAAGAGAAGGCAAGAACCTTCTGTGCCCCCCATCCAGAGCATGGAAAGCCCAAGCCCTCGAGTCACTGCTGGTACACTATTGTCAGGAGCTGCTGACGAGCCCATCACCCACAGAGGCTGTTTCAAATCTTCACACTCTTTTAAAGCTCCCTTCCCCACTCCTGCCCCCTACACTCTCAGGAGACGACCCCACGTTCCATGGATCTCAGGGAGAGAGAGACCAGGCCACCAGGAGAGAGCACTGGCATCTTCAGGTGTCTCCTCCCGCTCTCCCTCAAACACAGCGACACCACACCACCACTAGTGAAGTCGCGGAGAGATGTTCTCACCCTGCCTTTACTATGACATCACGCCACTGTCCCAGGGTCAGTGAAGGAAAGGACCGGAAAATCCATTAGGATGCAACCGGGAGCTCAATCCTGACATTATCTCAAATGCATCAGAGGAGGGGTGGGAAAGGAGCCAGATGGCAGGTGACTGTGGAGCGAAGAGGAGGCGCCACCTCAACTTCTTTATGAAAAGATGGGAAAAGTACAAATACATACATGCATTTGTTTTCAGCGGGGATAGCAAGCATAGATGACTTTATTTTTCATGACAAAATTAACATACGGTAAACCGTACATACTCAAAATGTACAAGTTTTAACGTGAATGTTAAAACCCATGAAACCATCACCACATTCAAGCTAATGAACATCTGCATCACCCCCAAAGTTTTCTCCTGCCCCTTTATTTCTCCCTCCCACCACTCCTTACCTCAGGGGGTGCATGAGGACAGAAGCCTGAGTTTGTCCAACTTCCTCCTTTCCCTCTGACCTTCCCTGAACTGACTGGGTTCAGGCCCCTGTCCTCCGCCCCAGCATATGGCAGTAGCCCCGATCTCCGTTCCATCCCTCTTGCTCACTGACAACCCCTAAGCCTGTCCCTACACACGACTCCCCCTGTTTAGATTAAGGTCAAGTCCAAGATCCTAACATGACCCTCAGGGCCCTTCAGGATCTGGACCGTGCCTACCCATCAAGCCTTATTTCCTGCTAAGCTCCCACAAAACTCAAACACCTGCCAGGTACCAAATATGCTATGCTCCCCAAATCCTTTCCAGTGTCTTTTCACAAGCTCTTTTCTTGGTGTGGAACCAACAACCCTAGACCCTCCCAGCCCTAGGAAACTCCTACCCATCCTTCTAGAATCTAGACCAGTGATTCTCAACCAGGGGCTATTTTGCCCTTCAAGGGACATTTAGAAATGTCTGGAGACATTTTTGTTTGTCACAATGCTGACATCAGTAGAGGGAATGCTACTGACATCTAGTGGGTAGAGACCAGGGCTGCTGCTAAACGTCCTACAATGCACAGGACAGCCCCCACAACAAACAATTACCCAGTCCAAAATGCCAGAAGTGAAGAGGCAGAGAAGCCCTCATCTAGATGCCATTTTCTGTGAAAACCTCCCTGGCCTGCCCCCCCCAAGGAATGCCAAGCTCTGTCATCAGGTCTACCCTAATACCCCAAATATACCTCTATTTTAGCATTTATCTCACTGTGCAATAAGTTCTGATTTATTTTTCTCTCTGCCATCTTTTTCATCTGTATATCTCCAGCGTGTAACAAAAGACCTCATTCACTGTTCTGTAATTTTAAATAACTTATATTTAATAATGCATGAAAAAGAGAGAGAAAGGAGAGAAAGAGGCACTTATTCTCTTGACTCTACCACAAAAATCCTTTAAAAATTACTGCAAAACATTTTGGCTGCAAAAACATTAGAAAATACAGATAAGGAAGAAGAAAAAAACAAATAGAAAAGCAATCTTTTGAATAGGCAGAGGCACCATCTAAAGATGGAAGAGGTAAACTCCACAAAGCAAATCCAAGAACTCTGAAAGGTGGTGCTTGGAGTTTTGCAGTACGAATCCTGACATGTACTCACTACTTACTTGAGAACAGCAATCTCTTGAACGGTTATGGCCCTTTTATCTTTGGTTCCCATGTAGGAGAATATGTTTGGCTTGACTCTGATAAGACAAAAACAAAATCATCTGAAGTCACGTACCATTAGGAAATCATGCTTCTCATAAATTAAGATTTAAAATAAATATACTTAAAACCGTAACAGAATAAGAGAAGAGTAAGGACAAACTTTATTTAAAAATATACCCAGGAGGGCTTCCCTGGTGGCGTAATGGTTGAGAGTCCGCCTGCTGATGCAGGGGACGCGGGTTCATGCCCTGGTCCGGGAAGATCCCACATGCCGCGGAGCGGCTGGGCCCGTGAGCCATGGCCGCT
>NW_020837971.1:7630250-7637308 GCF_003676395.1 Aethalodelphis obliquidens
AAAAAAAAAAAAAAAAAAAAAAAAAACCAGGAAAACATAAATTAGTGTGCAAGCTAAGAAAGTAAATGATGCCTGAACAATTATAAAGCAATTATACTCCAATAAAGGTGTTTAAAAAAAAAAAGATGCCTGAACAACCCCCTCCTTAGCTGTCCATGACTTTTTTAAATCATTTTTTTAATTTAATTGTTGGCTGCATTGGGTCTTCATTGCTGCGCACAGGCTTTCTCTAGTTGCAGCGAGCAGGGGCTACTCTTTGTTGCGGTGCACGGGCTTCTCATTGCGGTGGCTTCTCTTGTTGTGGAGCCCGGGCTCTAGGCACGCAGGCTCAGTAGTTGCGGCTCGCAGGCTCAGTAGCTGCAGCTCACAGGCTCTAGAGCACAGGCTCAGTAGTTGTGGCGCGCGGGCTTAGTTGCTCCGCGGCATGTGGGATCTTCCCGGACCAGGGCTTGAACCCATGTCCCCTGCACTGGCAGGCGGATTCTTAACCACTGTGCCACCAGGGAAGTCCAGCTGTGTGTGACTCAAAACATTTGTACTAGCCAGCAACAAAGAAGGAAGTAATGCACTTCCTGTTGATTACATGCAATTCATTAATTACATAACTGTGAAGGTAAAGAAAAATACATTCTAGATGTATCACGTACCACTTCAAAAATTTTATACCTTCAATTTCAAACAAGTTAATAGTAATGTGAATTTTCCATAAATACATGCTATTTCTTTGTATAAAAGCCAAATGCTAAAACAAGGATCGGAATAGTTTTAATATGAAGATATAAGTGAGCCAGTTAACCAAGAAGAATTTTATAAAAACCGCTCCACGCGAACAGGAAAGAAACGGGAAGAATTTCTTGAACTCTGAGCAATCCCAACTCCAGATCTCAGGAGAGCTCCCTCCCCAACTGCCTACTCTCCCGGGTTCAGGTACAGACAAGGAATCCGAGAGAGCTAGCAACCAGAGTAAAGTAAAATGCTACTTCAAATGGTACTGTGTCCTATGGACTAAACTGTGCTCCCTTAAAATTCCTATGTTGAGGCTGTGACAGCCAGTACCTCAGAACGCAAGTGTATTTGGAGATAGAGCCTTTAAAGAGGTGATTAAGTTAAAATGAGGTCCTAATCCAATTAGACTCGTGTCCTAATATAAGGAGAGGAAACATGGACACACAGAGAGACTCCGGGTCACAGACACACTCAGAGGGAAGACCATGAGAGAACACAGAGGAAGTGGCCATCTGCAGGCCAAGGAGAGGCCTCAGAAAAAACCAAACCTGCCAACACCCTGAGCTTGGGGCTTCCAGCCTTCGGACTGTGGGAAAATGAATGTCTCTTATTTAAGCCACCCAGTCCGTGGTATCTTGTCAAGGCAGCCATAGCAAACTAACACACTGTGTGCTGTGTTTAAACTGGGTTAAATATATATCAGAAAGCAAATTTCCATGCATACAGGTTTGCTATGGTACCTGTACCCATTTCCAAAAATAAAATGGCACCTGGCTCATCCTCAGAGACCCAAACTCTACTATATTTGCACTCCTGTGAGAAAATCTGACTGGTGTCGGTTTCCAATCTAGTCTATCTCCTGGAGTTAAGAGCTTATGGTTTAGTAGCAGTCCTCTGCAACCACATCAAAGTGTAGGCTTTAAGGGAAGAAAGTTAATTTTTATTTTCAGCTAGGTGAACTGGTAACTCTCAACTACATGTAAACCACTTACTTAAAGAATTTTCATTTTGAATCACTGGCAATATGCAAGGAGGTTAAAAAAAATTAATTCAACTGTTGTCTAAGAAAACTATAATTGGGAATTCCCTGGCAGTCCAGTGGTTAGGACTCGGCGCTTTCACTGCTGTGGTTCAAAGCCCAGGTTCAATCCCTGGTCGGGGAACTAGGATCCTGCAAGCCATGCAGTGCAGCCAAAAAAAACCCTCCCAAAACAAACAAACAAACAAAAAAAACCCACTATAACTAGGAGGCACATTTGCTACCTATTTGCCTATTTTCCCACTCCTTTTTCATCAGCATGGAAAGAGGAAAATACACTTCTGTGTTTTGATTTTGTATGGGCAAAAGAACAAAATACTAACCTTAAATATTTAGACAGTAGATTAATAGCATCCATGGTGTCTTTGTTTTCCTTGTACAGTAGGAAGTGGCAGTAACTTCCCCTAGATTTTGGCCAAGAATGTTTTCTTGGATCTTAAAAAAAAAAAAAAATTAACTATTATATACACCATAGTAAAAGTTACCTGAGTTCTTATGAAACCCCACAAGATCATTTTTGCTAGAGAACCTTTGAGAGAGAAATCAGATCTAGTCTGACAAGAAATATGGGTTAAGTGGTTATACCTTGTGGTCTACAGTTATTAAACTTTCTGTGATTGGATACTTATCTGTCTGTATTTAAAATCAAAATCGAGAAATGCAGGTGGTGTGACAAATGACTAAACCTAACCAGCAATCTTCACACAGAGAAACACAGAGGGGTCCACCATTCCCCAGTGGCTTACTTTACAAGCATGTATCTGAAAGGGGGCCGCCTGGCCCTCCAGAACGTATGCAGGCCAGAGGGAAACAGCAGTCATGGCAGAGCCTACAAGCTTTGCCTCATCTCCCGTCAGGTGTTCGCACAACAGGCTGGATGCCCCAGCAGGGTTGGGGATAAAGCTTGTGAGCGGCTGCCTCAGTGACAAGTTTAGATTTTCCAAAGGCCACTTCCATCACAGTTCAGCTAATACTAGATGGTTTGCAAAGGTCTACTGGACAGAGAGAGCAGCTGGCATTCAATACCTAATTGTCATTCTTGGGGGAAGAGGAGACTTTAAAAATTAAGTCAGGTTAAATATTAACTTCTGAGCCACTATTACGTCAATTGCTCAACTTTTTAGAAACTGGCAAACATTCCGAGACTTTGGAAAATCTGACTTTTAAAACTGTTCTTCCAAACGAACATTAAAATTACACTACAATCTAGAAACATATATTTAAACAATATTAAGATTTTGACTTCAGTTGCCCAAAGAGTGTTCTGAAAACTCAACACTTTGGGAGAAATGTGTAAGCCACAACTGCACGTCCCAGATGTTGTACAATAATGTTTGTGAGTCTTGTATGACACACAGCTGCAGCTGTTATATGAACGCATCTAATTCAGTTGATTTCTGTAACTCTATGAAAGAAACACTGTGAAAAAATACTTCATACTTCAAATACTTCAAATAATCCCCAGAAGTCTTCTTCTTTTAAAAATGTTCCTTTGTCTTTGTCCCTTTAGCATGAACTCATGAATCCTTCATCTTCAAAGACATAAGAAACTTCTGACACTAAAGTTACTTGTACACCTGCCTTTGCCAAGGGAAAAAGCACTGCTTCACAGGTTAGGGATATAAGCTACAATGTAAAGAACAAATTGACCAATAAGCTGTCTTGGAAAACTGCCATAGCGTGTATGCTTAAAGTATTACAGAAAAAGCACTGCAAGTATTTCTTGGGCTCTTGGTATGAATTCCTCACAACTCATCCTCCGAAAATTGTGAACAGGGATATTATTTTTGGTTTTCCTTCCAGCTCCCTACATTTAAGCAAAACTGTCTATACTTAGCACTTGTGACAAAAATCATTGGCATTTCATTTTATCTACATGAAACGCCAACCGCTCTTACCTGCTGCAGTTCTGACCTCTGTCCAAATGCACAGCATAAAGAGCACAAGAGAGCAGTATTTAATTTATAATAATATTAAAGTGCTTTAGAAGTGAACATGCAAATGATCGCATGGAAAGTTTCTACTGAGGACTCCTACAGCGCCTGGTGGTTATGTGGTGGGTTAACAGCCATTTAGACATTAACAATGGAATGTCGCAGAGGCAAACAGTGAACAAGCAGAAAACTCACCGACAGGTCCAGGCCTCCCTGTCTCAATCCCCTCACAGTGGCCTGTCCACTCACCCTCAAAAGCTGCACTGTCTGTGCCTACAGGATGTAGCAAAAGGTGTAAGACTGGATGCAAAATGCCTCCCCATCCAGAGATTTGTTTTCTTAAATATGGGAGGACGTGTACCAAAACACTATTTGTGATTATCTTTCAGTTGTGAGACTGCAAGTAATGACTGTTTTGCATTGTGCTTTTCTGTGTTTTATGAGTTTCCTGCACTGATTTCTTTATTTGAAAAAAATGCAAAAAATTATTATGGAAAACAGTTCTCAAACTGATAGATTAAAACAGATTTAAGAGACTTACCCACCGAATGCAATGTTCTGACCTTGTTTGTATCATGATTTAAACAAGTCATCTATATGCAAAAGGCATTTCTGAGACAATCAGAGAAAAACTGAACATGCACGGGGTATGAGCTATTAAGAAATTATTGTTGATTTTGTGGGGATATGATAATGATTTAGGGTTTTAGTTCTTATCTATCAGATACATACTGAAGTATTTACGAGTGAAATGAAGTACTACGTAGAATTTTCTTTAAAAACACTCCAACAAAGGAAAAAAAAGTGGGAGGAAGAGGTCAAACAAAACAACAGAACGTTAATAATACTGAGGATGGTTGATGGGTACACAGGGGTTCAGCATACTACTTCCTTTATTTGTCTGCATGTTTGAAAATGTCCATAATAAAAAGCTTTAAAAAAATTTGTGATTAAAAATTGATGAAGTGTAGCTACATTTTCCTCTAACTACCCTTTCAGTACGCTCAAAATTAACTATAGTGGCAAGAAATAAATGAAACCGCAAGACTAAAAAACTAAATGCTATTACACCTTAAGAGAAACCATGACAACTGATATGAGTTTGGCTCACAAGCATGCATCTTTTATTAGCAAATCCAAGCAGTGAGCATGCATTCAATTACCTCCTCTGCAAGTAACAGACATAAGGATTCTTTTTCCAAGTGCACTCAGTACACAAACTAGTAATAAGCATATGCATTGATTAACTGGGAATGTTTTGAATAATGGACAATCGGTGAGTCTCAACTTATTTTGGGGAATTTGTTTGACTTCATAAAACTCCAAATCCTTGGAATGCTAGGTAGCATAGATGGTAGCTTTACAATTTAAGTGAATTTAAAATAACTTTCAAACATTTTTGAGACACTCTGATTTAAAATACTAATGCAAACAATTCTCAGGCTAGGAAGCAACCTTCTGATGGTCTAATATGGCAGCCCCAGGAGAGGAGAAACAGAAATCAGATTAAAAAAAGAAAACCACGTTCAGGAAGATTCATGTATTGAGCACAGAGATCCTCATGAATAAAGAAGGAAAAATGTTTGTAGCTCGAGAAAGATGACAGGATGGGTAGCATGCAGAACATTCTTTCCTTCTTATTCAAGTCCATTTCCCCTGCTGCACCTGCACACCCACCCTGCAGCTTCCCCAGGGGTTCTGCTCCAGCCATCATCAGCCCCCTCCCTCTCCACTGGCTCTTTCCTGTCAGCATATCAATATGCTCAGGGCTCTTGCATTTTCAAAGTCAAACCTTCGTCTCCCTCTCCTTAACCATGTTCCTTTCCTTTCTCCTTCTCTTTACGGTGTATTTATCGTCTTCCATCTCAACCTACTGTGTAAACTGGTTTCCAGTCACTCCACTAGAACTGCTCTGGCAAAGACACTGATGATCTCCATATTGCTAAAAACTGGTGGACATATTTCAGAGTTCCAATCTTGTTGGAACTGTCTGTAATATTTTCCACAGCTAACCACTCTATCATTGAAATCCCCTCTTCCTATGGATTGCATAACACCAGGCTCTCCCAGAAACTTAACTCTGTATCTGTCTGGCTCTTCTTCCTGAGTCTCTGTGGACTCCTCCATCCAGGTATGCCTCCTGGAAACCATTCATTTCGCACAGTATGGAGAATCTCTACATATTACATGGCACAAAAAAATTTTTTAACTTAAATGTTTAAAAAGGTTTTTGGGGATGTATACTATCTATCTCAAAATGTAAGTTAATTTACCTGAGTATATGGTTTATGATAATTATGGTATTTTCAGAATAATACCATATGTATGCTTTAGTAGGTAAATCAATGTGCCCTATCAGACTGGATTAACACACAAAATAACGTCTGAGTTATAACAGTTGGTAATTTGTGTTTGGCCACCATGATTTAGAATCTACCACACCCGTGTTTTAGGATGCATGGCCCTATCTGAGGTAAAGAATGTTGCAAATCTGCTAGAACTTCCCTGATGGCACAGTGGTTAAGAATCAGCCTGCCAATGCAAGGGACATGGATTCAAGCCCTGCTCCAGGAAGATCCTACATGCCGCGGAGCAACTAAGCCCGTGCGCCACAACTACTGATCCTGCACTCTAGAGCCGGCGAGCCATGACTACTGAGCCCGCGTGCCACAACTACTGAAGCCCGCGTGCCTAGAGCCCGTGCTCCGCAACAAGAGAAGCCACCGCAGTGAGAAGCCCGCAAACCGCAATGGAGAGTAGCCCCCCACTTGCCACAACTAGAGAAAGCCCGCGCACAGCAACTAAGACCCAATGCAGGGACTTCCCTAGTGGCGCAGTGGTTAAGAATCCGCCTGCCAATGCAGGGGACACGGATTCAAGCCCTGCTCCGGGAAGATCCCGCATGCCATGGAGCAACTAAGCCCGTGTGCCACAGCTACTAAGCCTGCGCTCTAGAGCCCGTGAGCCACAACTACTGAGTCCGCATGCCACAACTACTGAAGCCCACGCGCCTAGAGCCCGTGCTCTGCAACAAAGAGAAGCCACCGCAATGAGAAGCTCACGCACTGCAAAAAAGAGTAGCCCCTGCTCGCCTCAACTAGAGAAAGCCCACGCACAGCAACAAAGACCCAATGCAGCCAAAAATAAAATTAATTAATTAATTAAAAAAAAAAAAAGACCCGGGCTTCCCTGGTGGCACAGTGGTTGAGAGTCCGCCTGCCGATGCAGGGGACACGGGTTCGTGCCCCGGTCCGGGAAGATCCCACATGCCGCAGAGTGGCTAGGCCCGTGACCCATGGCTGCTGAGCCTACGCTCCGCAAAGGGAGAGGCCACAACAGTGAAAGGCCCGCATACCGCA